>NC_058414.1:9225976-9367525 GCF_002201575.2 Neomonachus schauinslandi
CCCTCTCCCACTCCCCCTGCTTGTGTTCCTGCTCTCACTGTGTCTCTGTCAAATAAATAAATAAAATCTTAAAAAAAAAAAAAGGGGTGCCTGGGTGGCTCAGTCGTTAAGTGTCTGCCTTTGGCTCAGGTCATGATCCTGGGTTCGGGGGATCGAGCCCCGCATCGGGCTCCCTGCTCCGCGGGAAGCCTGCTTCTCCCTCTCCCCCTCCCCCTGCTTGGGTTCCCTCTCTCGTTGTCTCTGTGTCAAATAAATAAATAAAATCTTAAAAAAAAAAAAAAGACGTTGAGAGACAGCCTTGCCCAGGAGACCTTCTCTTCCTGGCAAGTGGGAGACTGCACTTTCCTGTGAGGGGAAGGGGCCATATGACATTTCTGACCATCGGGCTATGAAGGAAGTGACTCCTGAGACTTCTAGGACAAAGCGTCACATTGCGGTGTGGAATCTCCAGCACCGTCTACCCAGATCCCAGTGCGAGAGGAAGCCCGTGAGGAGATGGGCACAGGAAGCTCAGTTAAGGTTCTGTCATTACCCAGGGTACTTATGCTTTGTAGGCTGTGTGGTCCCCTAGACCTGTTCCAATCCCATCACTCTGTGCACCTCAGTGCCATCCTACTTCTGCACAGTGTCTTATTTTCAGTCCAAAACCAGAGGTTGTTGAGTTGAAGGGTTATCTGCCAGCACCCATCACAAATGACAATTCTTGTTTTGTTCTTTTTTCACATTTTCTCCAATACTCACGTAGGATATTACCCAGGCTGAAACTATTTGTTTAGATCTTACCACGAGGAAATGTCCATTCACTCATTCATTCATTCATTCATTCATTTGCTCAATAGGTATTTTTGAGCACCTACCATGTGCCAGGAACTGCCCGACACTGGGAATTTGATGGGAACAAAGTCAACAAGGCCATGCTCTCCTCCGAGAAGGTACAGCTCATTTTTGCGTGTGTGCTCCCCTTTGCCTGTAATGACACAGATGATTTTAAATGTCTGGATTTGAAGGTACCAAGGAGTTCCCAGAACAGCCATATTGGACTCTTTAGGTGGTTCCTTTTTCTCTCATTTCAAGGACTTCTGAAGCCTCCTCAGGGAGCTTTCCTTTAAGAAGCTCGTGACCTGGGGCGCCTGGGTGGCTTAGTCGGTTAAGCGTCTGCCTTCGGCTCAGGTCATGATCCTAGGGTCCTGGGATTGAGCCCCACACTGGGCTCCCTGCTCAGCAGGGAGTCTGCTTCTCGCTCTGCTCCTCTGCCCCTCCCCCTGCTCGTACACACACTCTCTCCCTCTCAAATTATAAATAGAATCTAAAAAAAAGGAAGAAGAAGAAGCTAAAGACTTGAAAAAAATCTACCATACCAGATCTAGTATTATTTAATATTATCTAAGCCCAGACGTCCTTTACCTCTTTACTGCAAACCCTATTCAGACTAAGGAAATTCAGACTTTATGTCATCTATCACGTAGACCCCCCGAGGAGCTCCCAACTTGCCTTCCTAACTCCAAAGATGAGTTTTTCAAATACCTTGCTACACCACCATGCCAGGGTGATTTGTCTGAAACCCAGATCTGACCAGGGTGCTCACCTTCTTAACTCTCTTCACTGCCCATGAGAATGAAGTCTAAGCTCCTCAGCATGACATCCAAAGCCCTCATGACCATCCCTGTCTCTCCGCCCTCAGCTCATCAGTCCCCCTCATTGCTCTGTTCAAACACTGCTGAGTGGCTTTGGGGGCCCCTCACTCCATATGGCATCATGGCATCTTTTCCTCTGAATGTGAGGCTCTTCCCATCTTCCTTACCAAATCCAACTGCCACTCATCCAACAAGACCCCCCACACTTCTCCTCCAGGAAGCCTCCTCTGAACCCCAGGTGGGGGTAGTGCTCCTTTTCAGGGCTTTCATAGCACACTGCACCTCTATCCTTATATATCACATTCATACTGAAAATTCTGTTGTTTGGAATATTTCCTCTACTAGAAAAGGCACCTTGGAATTAAGGATTGTTCTATATTAATCCTTATTCTCTGCTGCCTGAGGCAGCAACTGGTACTTAAAAAGTGCTCAGTAGAGCTTTGGTGAACTGAACGAATACAGGCCCTGCCTTCACCATGCCCTTCCTCTTCACTTCATAAGCAATCTTGCACTTGGATCCAGAATGGGCAGGCACCCACAGTGACTTTCTACTTGCTCCGTAAGATTAATTTCTCAGTAATCAAAGGGATAATTCGCAGAATGAAATGACCAACGAGATTCTAGTTGAAATCTCTCATCATGAGATGTTCTGTGTCACATCTCTTTCATGTCTGTATCAGGAACACATCAGTTCCTTTCTTTCTTCCATCCCATTCCACATAAGCCTCCTCTTCCGCTCCACTTCTGTCCTTTAATAAATGTTGCGATCTTTGCATATAGCCCTTACAGTTTATATCCATGTAATATGTGCTTGTGTAATATGAATTCATCCTTCTTTTCAAAAACTGAAACATTGTGGATGGTGAAGGATTTGGGTTTTTTGATGGGGAGGGTTAGTTACTCTTTTGATTTTTGTAATTCTGTAGCTTGCTCTTTTCCCTCAGCAATATGTTTTGGAAACCTCTCTCTATAATGACATAGAAATTCAGCTTTTTCTACCTAAGTATTCCTACAGTGCGACCATAGCTTTTATTTTTTTAAGATTTTATTTATTTATTTGAGAGAGGGAGACTGGGCCAGCGAGCATGAGCAGGGGGGAGGGGCAGAGGGACAAGAAGACTCCCCACTGAGCAGGGAGCCCAACGTGGGGCTTGATCCCAGGACCCTGAGATTGGCCACTTAACCAACTGAGCCACCCAGGTGCCACACAGCTTTTTTTAAAAGCAGCTATCTCCCTGTTGGTAGAACTTTGGTAGTTTGTTTCCAGTCCTTTACTATCATAAACAATTTTGTGATGAACATTATTTTATATCCCATCCTGCATACCTCTGTAAGGCTCTCTCAGGGTTACTGCAATAGGGAACTGCTTTGTCAAATGGTGGGATATTTTAAATAGACACTATGAGGGACCCATTTCTTCACATCCTTGCCAATTCTTAATATCATCAAATTTTATAATTTGTGTCAAATCAATGGAGGTTAAATAGCTGGTTTGCTTTAGTTTTTGCTTTCTTTGTTTTTGTTTTTTGCATTTTCCTAGTGAAGACCAGCATCTTTTTAATTTTTATATTTGCATATAAAATATGCTTATTTTAAATAAAACATGCAATATAAATAAATATAAAAAGACAAATACACACAATATATTTACTTTTCTTACTTTATACACATTCAAATTTCATTTGTGACCTTTTTCTCTTTGTATGTCTGTCTCCTTTTTATTGACTTATAGGAGTATGTTATGTATCCTGGGTCCTCATGTTTAATTTTCTAATCACATACATAATATTGATAATATAATAACATTAATAATTGATAATACTATAAATACTATCATTGGTGAAACATTGTTTTAACATTTTTTACATCAAATTTATTTTATTCTTTGTGATATTTGCTTTGTGCATCTTGTGTTAGAAAGCCTTCCTCTTCCTCAAGGACCTAAAAATGTTTTCCCGTATTTCTGTCTGTCTCCAGGGTATTTTTACTTTCAGCTTGAAGAGTTTCAATGGAATAGCTACCACTTCTGGTGCTGGACCACACACCCTGCTGACGGGGCTGTTTCTTTCAGCCTGTGCACTTCGCAGTTGACACTTCCGGGCCTCGGTCCCCATCCCACCAGCTGTCCTTGCTTGCTGCTCACATCTGTCCTCACCACCTCCTGGCGCTCCCACAGTCCCAGCTCTTGGTGAGAGAAGGTGAGGGAAACAGTCTCATGACACCGCTGCTTTCAGTGCCCAGTCCTGACTTCATACCGCCTTCAGCGAAGGAGCACCTCCCGTGCCACCCACTGAGCTTCGAAACCGAGGAGCAACCCTGGCACTTAATTGATAGGAGGTTCATGTGATTCCTGGGCCACCCTAAAAAAGGCTTGTCTGGTGTTTCCTGATAAAGGAATATGTACCCACATCGAGTAGCAGGAGGGGCAGTAGTGAGGGGATCTGAAAAATCTTGGCAGGTTCTGTCACAGCCTGGACAATTTTCCCAAGAACTCTCAGACGCTGTTGGCCACCAGAGTGGTGCTCAGCTGCCTCCATACTAAAGAATCAACCCACATGGCCATGCCCGTCTTCCTCGTAGGGCCAGAAAAAAACTCCCTCACACCCCCAAGTGCCTGTGAATTCCGTTAGGGGCCCCCACTTCTCGGGAGCCAACAGGCTTCAGACTACTGCACTTTTTCAGCAGGAGAGAACTTCCTCTCTGTCAAAAACCTTCCCTTTTTTCAGAAAACAACCTAAATTCCAAGACTTCCAAGCCTAAACAAAGAAGAATTTAATTTCCTTACTTAGGGTAAGCCTGGAGGTGGCAACCCAGGGCTGACACAGCTGCTCAGAGATGCCTTCAGGCACCAGACGCCTTCTTCCCACCCAGATGTTCTTACTGCATTGGCTTTCATCATCACACGAGTTTGCAGGATGGCTGCTAGTCCTCCTGAAAATATAGAATTCCAGGCAAGAAGATTGGGGGAGAGGAATTCCAAACACCTTTTGATCGGGAAATTTAGAAGACTGGTGGTATATCATCTGCCAGAACCCTGGCCAAGGGCTACAAGAGCACCATAACCCTTGCGGGGCGGCCATGCTTCATTCACTTGGGCTACCACAGTCGCTTGCCCTCCCAGGATCGAGGAATTTCTGCCAACTATCTAAACAGTTGGGGCTTCTATAGCAGACAGTGAGAGGGAGGAAATGCTGTTGGGTAAGTAATAGCCAGCACACACACCAAAGAGAAATCTGTGGGAAAACAGGACTATGGAAAAGGATATAAATTCTCCAGGGTGGTAATCAGTGGTCCTATCACAATTTCTATCAGATAGATCGGCAAACCCAGGCTTGGTGTAGGGAGTGCCCAAGGTGGGCTGGAATGTGTTTCTAGAATGTTGGGGATGCCAGGGCTCTTGGAATCCTACAGTTACAATGCATGTTCTACCCAGTGTGAAGCAGAACCCTGGAAAGCTAATGGGGATAAAAAGAGCAGAATCCAACCCATGGAAGAGAGATTAGAAAAACTGGAACAGGGTGTCTGGGCTCAGCTAAGTGGTTCGAAGAGCAGGGCTCAACGGTAGTTTCAGGAGGAAACTAGAAAGCACCTGAGAAATCAACGCACAGGTGATTGTATGGCCCAGCTGGACGTAGCTAGCATTAAAAAGGAAAGCTTGGACTTGGTAGACATACAATGACACAGAATTTCCTCCAGGCATACTGCCGGAACTCCAAGAACAAGGTCTAAGCCGGAAGACAGCCACTGGCTAGGGTGAGGCTCCCATAGTCTACGTGCCCCTGCCCTTGATGGAAAAGCCCAGGCCTGTTAAAGCTGACCCTAATTGAGGCAACAATGGCTGGAAGGGGAAAGCCCAAGGTAACAGGAACTAATACATTCTATTCAACTCTTCCTTATTCATCAGACTCTCTGTATCCATCCCTATAATGAAGCAGACACCCCCACTCCTTCCATCTCTCTGCCCCAGGTGCTATCATTCATGTTTATGGGTCTAGAGGAAAGATGGAAAAAACAAGCCTCCCTCCCCTTTTTTCCCCATGACTCCCTTCCCATTCTCTTGACTTGGGTTTTGATTCTTGTCAGTTGTACCAGACTTGGGTACCCTCTGGTTTATTTTTGCATCATTGTTCTCCATTTCATATAGAAGCGCTCCATCCACTGAGGTAACCTAGGACATAGACAGACGTGAGAGCCTTGCACATTGTTTATGCTTCAGGCCCCACACAACCAGGATCTGGAACGCCTTTACCTTTTTTCTCCCACCCCTTTTCCCACCTAGAATTGTAACTTATTGCCTGGAAACACAGCCACCCTTCTGCAACCAGGAGGGATGTCAAGCATCTTAGTGCATTTATTTTGTTACCTAAAGACTTTCTTTTTAGGACTCTGTGATCTCTTGCATACTGCAGCTCAGTTTTTACTCTCTACTCCTGTCTCCCAGCTTTCTCCATCTAATGGAACATAACAGGAAGAGATTTGATGATCATTTACTACAGAGCAAGAACCAGTGCAACTCTGTGGCATATGGCTTGATTTATTTGGGGGTTCTTATTCCCAAACAATATAGGATATAGAGTATCTTCTTGCTAGTAAATTATCTAATTATTGGAATAAGACGTCTTGCTTAATAAAGACTACAAGATCGTTATGAACTCAGAAGTTCCATCCAGAAGTTGGCTTACTATCTTCTCCCTCCCCTGCTTTTTTGACTCACCACCCAACTTATAAATAAGAACATCACCAATTCTTGCCTCTCTCCTATCATATCGCCCTGTGGCCTTCTCAGATATAACCACCATCCTGGACTGTGTGTTAAATCATTCTCCTGCTTTTAAAAAAAAATAGTTTTATCCCAAATGAATGCATTTCTAGGCAATATATCATTTCATCTTGCTTGATTTCTATCGCTCTAAAAATGAGTCCCCAGTTTAGGTGGTCTCCTGGGGTTGCTTTTTCCAGGGTGCATTATGTCGGTGAGATGCCTCATGTTCTGTCAAGCTGGAGTGAATTCATCTTCAGTGCTGTGCTTTCTTTCTTATTCAGCAAGAGATGAGGAGAATCGCAGGCCCTGTTCCTCCTACTTTTAGCCTGGGTGACATTCTGTCCTCCACAGTGAAGCTGGGGATGGCTCACCTCTTCACGATGCAGTGTTGGGGTATCTGGCCTGCCAGGTAAGTGAGGGCCGCCACATGTGTGAGGATTGCTAAGTGAGACAGGAACAACTTTCATAGTTCATCGATGATGTTATTGCTTCTCTGGTTTAGAATCGTTCTTCAGAGAACAGAAATTGTCATGTCATTTCTCAAGAATGCATTTAGTGGGTTCTTTTTTTTTTTTTTTAAAGATTTTATTTATTTATTTGAGAGAGAGAAAGAGCACAAGAGGGGGGAGCGGGAGAGGGAGAAGCAGACTCCCTGCCGAGCAGGGAGCCCGATGCGGGACTCGATCCCGCATGACTCCAGGATCATGACCTGAGCCGAAGGCAGTCGCTTAACCAACTGAGCCACCCAGGCGCCCCATTTAGTGGGTTCTAAGATGACACTATCACAACCTATATTGTTAAGAGCGGGGGTGACCCCATGATTTGCTCAGTGCCCCCAACACAGACAGATCTCATGAGAGTCACATTTCTCTTAGTCTTGAATGCATATAACTTGAGCCTTAAATTGCTCTCCATATGGTCCTAATCAAGAAACTTCAACAAGAAACCATGAAGGCAACATTATGGGCACCATGGGCCCAAAGCTTCATCTGGAACAGGAGCTACAAGACCTGCTCCTGTCCTGAGTCTGCTAGCCATTCACGGCATACCCTGGAGTGGGCTTTCCTTCCTGACCTCAGTCTGTTCATCCCTGAAATGAGAGGACTGGGCCAAATGGGCTTCACTAAGGTCCCTTCTGGCCCCACAATTCTAGCATACTTTATCTCAGAAAAAAAACTAAGAAAGTAGAAGCCTTGCTGCCCAACTCCAAGGTGAGAATAGGGCTTAAGCTGCACTGTCTGTTCTGCATGCGTATTCATCGAAGTTTCTCAGCAGCCAGAGATGCCCCATTGTTTCATTAATCTGCTTCACTGAGTGCAACTTGGGTTTGGAGATAGACCAAGGCTAACTGGCAGGTGACGGAGGTTTCAGTTTTCCTTTCTTCCCAACAAAACAATAAAATCCACCATCTGGGTTCTGCCTATCCATATGGATTTTCCAGTAACAAAGGCACTTCGAGTTAGCTTCAAAAACCATGAGCTTATGCTGACTCTACAGATTCCAAAATTAGGAGGTAGAAGAAATATCTGCACTTATCCCATAAGTCAGTGTGGTTTTGTCTCATAAATGCACAAGGAACATACCTTCCCTTACTCATCCAAGGAGCTCATCTGGGCTCTGCCACTCACTGCTGGTTGTGACCTTAGGTAAATCCCACATCCGCCCTCGCAGCGAAGAGGTTGGACCTAAGGTCTACCTCCTCTGAAGCCCCAAGGTCAGGCAGTCTGTCTATAATGAAAGAAACACATGCACATACCTATTTGAGAAGAGTTCAACATACAGAAAAACCAGTGTGGATCCAGACGTTACCTTCCTCCATGTCTTGGGTATTCACCGAGCATCTATTCTGTGCTGGACACACGCATTGTGTCTTTATACACCCTGCCAAGGTTAGAATGTCTGTCAGTAATATTGTTCCTATTTAACAGATGAAGAAATTGCATCTCAAAGACAATAGGTAACTTTCTTTTTTTTTTGGAATTACTTTTTTTTTTAAAGATTTTATGTATTTTTATTTGTCAGAGAGCGAGAGCACAAGCAGGGGGAGCGGTAGAGGGAGAGGGAGAAGCAGGCTTTCCACTGAGCAGTGAGCCCGATGCGGGACTCAATCCCAGGACCCTGGGATCATGACCTGAGCCGAAGGCAGACGCTTAACGACTGAGCCACCCAGGCGTCCTGGTAACTTTCTTAATAATACACTTATTAGTCCCACAAATACTGCATGTCAGCCCTAGGATTTGAACTGAGGCCTGCTCCGAAGTCCAGGCTCTTTAAGCAACAGATTCTGGAGGTCTTTGCCTAGTAGGAAACAATACAGAAACTGTATATGGTTTTCACGGTGGCGTGCTGCTAAAGTGTCTACACACGGTGTCCTCATTGGATGTGTGCACTTCCCAGCGTGTCAGCTTGTCTCCCACTGTCCCTGCTTTAAAAACGTAACTGGGGAGAAAGGAGATTGAGGAGTGTCTCAGTTACGTGCGGCATGTCTGTTAACGATCGAGGGGCACACAGAGGGCGGGAAAATGCTATTCTGTTTACTTTGCTTTATGTTCTCCGAAACAAGAAGGAAACCAACTTGAATTACACCTAAGCAAACATTTCCTTGGCAGCGAGAGTTTCAAATTTGACATTGGTGTGATGTTTACACGTTTATATGAACTAAACGCCAGGCAGTTCTAAAAATGGGCAATGATGCTATGGCAATGTGCTTTATCACTTTTAAGAGACTCATCTTGAGGAAAACTGGACCTTTTCATATAGTAGCACAAGTATTTTCTCACCGATTCTAAGCAAATATTTTATAGGATGCCTACATGGTCTTGCTCCCAAATGTTGGGAAGCCATAAGCCATAAGGGGACCCCAGTGTTAGGCACAAGATAATATAAAATGAGATTCTCTTCCTATAAATGGGGAAGAAGTACAAGTGGAAAGAACACATAGAACACCCGGAAGTACAAGTGGAAAGTGAATTTGAAGTTGGGGAAGCAAACGTTATCAGTCTTACAGGACACCTCCACGTCTGGTCAAAAGTGATCCCCAGGCTGTGACAAAGCCAGAACTGAGAAAAATAAAATAAAATGCAGTAGCTGCCTTCACCGCTTGCCCTTCCTCCCTCCCCGCCCCCCGCGTCTGGCCCATAAAAAATAAACAGGAGCCGATCAGGGCGGAAGAGGCCGACACAGAGGAGGCCTTGGGCCAGATGTCTCCGCAGGACAGCACTAAGCCACTGGCTTCCAGGGTGGTGCTAGACCCAAATCCCGCCGTTCCAGCAGGGATTCTGGAACAGGGCTGAGTTTCACTGGCTGATTTTTCTGAAGGCAGGAGTGTTTCGACGAGGTGACAGGAGAGCCAGGTGGCTCTGTCCCGTCGAGAGGAGGGGAGCTGGGAAGGGCCGGCCGCCGCGCCTCCGTCTCACTGGACCGCAGCCCACGCGGTCCCTGCGGTGCCTCCAGCCGCTAGGCCGAGACCTGCAGACGGACGCCAGGCCACGGGGACCCCCGCCCAGCTGCTTTGCCACCGTGCCCCTGTGTCCGGGAGTGAAGAAACCCGTTTGCGCTAAGAGGCGGGATGGAACTTGCGGGTTTTCGCCCCCAGCCGGGCTCCCGGATTTGAATCTTCATTCTGGCTGCCACGCCTGCACAAGCCTCCGTCCTTCCACCCCTCTTTTCGGCCTTTCCTTCCTTTAAAAAAAAAAAAAAACCTTGACTGGTGGATAGAAGAAGAAGCACACGGCTGTGGACGCATCTGGGCTGGAATCCTGACTCAACCGCACGGTGGCCTTGTGACAGCAGGTCAGTTACTTTGGCCACTGATGCCCCTGCTGCACGTGACCGAATTGCGGGTGAGAAGGTTGCCGACTGCACCAGCGTAAGTCCAGACCCGCGCCTCCCCCAGTGGCTGATATGACAACAGCCAGGTCTCCTTCTGAAGAACGGCACCCCCGCTGTGCTCCCCACTCATCTTCCTGTGACCTGCCCTTGAGCACACGGAGAAGACGATGCCTCCGTTGAACGTTGCCGGATTCAGAGACATACGGGGTTGTTTCCTCTGCTTCTGCTCCCAGGAAAGCTGAGGGCTTTCCACCTCAAGCCTTAGCCCATCATGCGCCCTGGCACCGAGCACTGAACCGGCCCAGTGCCAGTCAGCTCTGCAGGCAGCGCGCCCATGCCAGGGCTCGTCCCAGGAGCTGTTGCAAACCCAAGCTTTCCTCGGTACTGTGTGGGCTCTTATGTGTGATGGGAAAGATCATACCAACAGGGGCCGAGGCTCCCTTCTACTCTAAGTGAGGAGCACCGGTCCATGCCTCACAGGACGGAGGGGATGTCTCGTGAAATCGTGTATGTGAAGAGCCCAGGACAGGACCTCGCACTAGTAAGTGCCAGGAGATGTTACTTTCCCTTTCCGATTTTGTCATTACCTCTTTATGCTTGTCCGTGTTTGGATGTCAACGAAGAGTAAATAGTGAAGGACCATAAACAGAAAGATGAAGAACAAAGCACATTAACCAAAAGCTTTCCTCTTTATGTGTATCTGCCATGCCTCGTTCACAACTTCGACTCCGTGAAGACAGGTACTGTTTCATTTGGTTTAGCAAATACATTAGGAATGCCCGGTCTAATATCAGTATCAAGGAGAGTTTGGAAGCGTCATCTCTGCAAAGGAAACCCTTCTAGGTATGCATCCCGATCTTTGGTTGAGTCAACCATCTGTGAACACAAACTTTTCAGTAGTACATGCGCTGGGATTCTAGAACATTATGAATATTGATGAATCTCCTGAGATGAAAAGACTGCATTACGAACTAATTCCATTCCAGGCAAAGGTCAAATGAAGCGGAAGGTTGAAAAATGCTGTCACAAACACAAAGCCCAGGGTCTGGACTCTGAGTAACGCTCTACCCTGAGCTGTTTTTCTTTTTCATCAGAATGACACATACATGTTTCCTAAAAATCAAATAGTGTAGAGACACTGATAAGGAAAAGCAATTGTCCCCTGCCTGCCCCCCACCCTCCATCCTGCTCTCCAGAAGCCATCACATTTAATAATTTCTGATCTAGTTCTTCTGTGGCTGCCTCTGAAATTCTCAATAACAAGCTCATGGAGCTATTTCTGGGTTTATCAGCTTTATATATTCTTAAACTTTCTGTTATGCTAAGTGTTGGTTTTGTTTGCTTACACCCCCAATAGCTTTCTCTATAACATACTCACATACTATATACATATATATGCATATGAAGTATATGTTTACAATACCTATTCAATTGATCTATTTGTTGTCTCTATAACTTTAAATTATATCCTTACCTCTCTATTTCTTTTTGCATTAATAAACGGATGTATTTCTCTCTTTAAAATATAATCACCAATGTTCATTTATTAATCAAAAGCAAATGGGAAATAAAAATAAATATCAAACTACTGGACAAATCCCTTTCCTGCTCTGATTTATAATTTAGGATTCCTACCTGTTGGAGATAGTAAGCAGTCAGCTGAACATCAAGTCTACTGAAAAATGTAGATTATCTTCGTGGTGTGAGCTTTGCTGATCTATATACATAGTCTAGCCATTTACGGCTGAGCTCCTTTGTGGGATCTTTTGGGGCATCTTCCAAATATCCAAGGCCTGCACTCCTGGAGCCCTGCTTTTCCTACATCAGTGAGAACATGCAGCTTTCTCAGACTAGGAATCATTGACTTCCATCAACCCTCTTCAGAGCTCTCTTGAATAGAACTATTTCCTGGATCCCACAGCTTTTTCTTTTTTATTTGATCCTAATTTTTCCTAGAGTACAGTTTCCCAGGACAAAGAGGAGTGAAGGTTGGATTTACAGTGATGTTAATGAAGCATAAAAGCTTTAAGGCCCCCCCCCCACCCCGAGCCCCACTACATGAGCTTCTTCCAAGGCCCTGGGAAGGAAGGGTCTTTGCTTTAGGATCGTGATTGTGTGCTTTTATAAAATCTGCAAAAATAAGATAGTTTAACAGCGATTGTTTAGGAGAAATTCTCTCTCCTACTTCCCGTCTGTCACACCCATCTTGCTAAGTTATGATGCAGTGGCCCAGAAGCATGTTGAAATTTAGCTAAGGGGAAGCTGAGTCGAGGATACACTGAGTTTAGATATAAGAGTCATGGGTACCTCTATGTATAGTTGAGTATTTGCCAAATCAGAGAAGAAATGGCTTCCAGAAAACTCTTCTCTCTGTGTCTCCTCCCTCCCCAGGGCCTGAGGTCATATCCCAATCTGAATGCATTAATTTCCTATACTATCAATAATAAATAACAAATTTGGCCAACCGTAGTACAGAAAAGACTGAATATTTCTTTTCTCTCTATAAAAATATAAAATTGTCATATGCAGAAGCAACCAAAAAGTATGAAGAAAACGTAGAATAAAGTACGATAGAAGTCAGTCAGTGAATCAAAGGGTTTTTTTTATTTTATAGTGTTTATAATATTTAAAGCTAATATTTTTGTTTAATTGCGATTTCTTCATGATTCTAAATTACTCACTTTTGTACCTAAATGTGGAGTAGTTATTTTTAATGTTCTTCTTAAAGAGAGCCCCCCAAGTTGCATAGGCTTCAGGTCCCACCAAAACCGAATCCATCACTTTATTGGAGGTATATTTCCTGAGGCCTCCAAGTCTGAAAATGACTTATATTGATAGATAATGTGGCTAAGTAAAGAATTCTAGTTTGATTTTTTGTTTCCCAGATACCCGAAGGTATTGAACCAGTGCCGAGAATACCATCTTGATTCAGTTCCCTAGTTTAGTAGAGTGGGGTGAAAGCAGGCAGGGTGGATAGTCAGGGGTTTCACACCAAAAAGAGCTACACCCGTTGCTAAAGTAGAGAAATTATTTTGTAGCAGTTAGTACATGGCCTGTGTCCTACGATCACCATCCTGCCAAAGTCTCCCCAGGGTGTCCCGGCCACTGCAGACTCTCCTCTTGGATCACCTAGACCTTGCCACAGCCCAAACAGCTAAAATGCCCAGCAAGACTGTACTTTAGTGCTACTTCTAGTACCATCCATTCTGATGGGTCAATGCCCAGGTCATACAAAGTGTTAAATATCTTGACTACTGCCACCGGATGGTGGGACTTTGTTGTTATTATTATTTGGTTATTTTACTCTGGAAGCCATTGGTATTTTCTTTTGTCTTGTGAGTTCTGAAATGTCACAATAAGGTGGCTCATATGAGCCACTTTTTTCTCACTGGGCTGCATCCTCCACCTTGGACATCTTCTGTCAGTCTGGGCTCTTATCCTGACCCCTCTGCTGCAGGAAAGCTTGTTCTGATTCTGAAAACTGTCCAGCCTGAAATGGGATTATAAATTCTTTCCTTAGGGAATTGCCCTGAGATTGTTAAGGCAGCCAACTCTTCAGTTCACTTCAGAAAACACTGCACACAAATAGATGGAAAACTAGGTTCCCCCCCATAGGGCCACCTCACGCTGCCCCCCTTCTCAGGTCAGCACACACTGACCTCCCACCCTCTCCGCTTGTATCCAGCCCTTTCCTTCCTCCCATGTCTCTCTCTCTCTTTTTTTTCTCCTCAAATTTTTATTTAAATTCTATTTAGTTAACCCATAGTGTAATCTTGGTTTCAAGAGTAGAATTTAGTGATTCATCGCTTACATATAACACACAGTGCTCATCACAACAAGTGTCCTCCTTAATGTCCATCACTTGTTTAGCCCGTCCACCCACTCACATCCCTTCCAGCAACTCTGTTTGTTCTCTACATTAAGAGTCTCTTATGATTTGCCTCCCTCTCTCTCTCTTTTTTTTCCTCTTCCCCATGATCATCTGTTTTGTTTCTTAAATTCCACCTATGAGTGAAATCGTATGGTATTTGTCTTTCTCTGACTGACTTATTTCACTTAGCATAATACACTCTAGTTCCATCCATGTCACTGTAAATGGCAAGATTTCATTCCTTTTAATGGCTGAGTAATATATATATATAGCACATCTTCTTTATCCATTCATCAGTCAATGGACATTTGGGTTCTTTCCACAGTTTGGCTATGGTTGATAATGCCGCTATAAACATAGGGCTACATGTACACCTTCAAATCTGTATTTTTGTATCCTTTGGGTAAATACTTAGTAGTGCAATTGCTGGGTCATAGGGTAGTTCTATTTTTCAGTTTTTGAGGACCCTTCATACTGTTCTCCAGAGTGGCTGCACCAGCTTGCATTCCCACCAACAGTGTAGGAGGGTTCCCCTTTCTCCACATCCTCACCAACATCTATTGTTCCCTGACTTGTTAATTTCAGCCATTCTGACAGGTGTGAGGTGGTATCTCATCGTGGTTTTGATTTGCACTTCCCTGATGGCAAGTGATGTTGAGCAACTTTTCATGGGTCTGGCCATCTTGATGTCTTTGGAATAATGTCTATCCACATCTTCTGCCCATTTCTTAACTGGATTATTTCTTTTTTGGGTGTTGAGTTTGATAAGTTCTTTACAGACATTGGATACTAGCCCTTTATCAGATATGTCATTTGCAAATATCTTCTCCCACTCCGTAGGCTGCCTTTTAGTTTTGTTGATTGTTTCCTCTGCTGTGCGGAAGATTTTTTATCAATGAATTCCCAATAGCCCATTTTTGCTTGTTTCCCTTGCCTCTGGAGACGTGCCTAGCAAGAAGTTGCTGCAGCCGAGGTCAGAGGTTCCACCTGTATGCTCCTCTCAGATTTTGATGGATTCCTTTTCACATTTATGCCTTTCATCCATTTTGAATTTATTTTTGTGTACGGTGTAAGAAAGTGGTCCAGTTTCATTCTTCTAAATGTTGCTGTCCTGTTTTCCCAACACCATTTGTTGAAGAGGCTGTCCTTTCCCATTGGATCTTCTTTCCTGTTTTGTTGAAGGTTTGTTGACCATATAGTTGCAGGTCCATTTCTGGGTTCTCTATTCTGTGTCTGTTTTTGTGCCAGTACCATACTAACTTGATGCCTCCACCTTTGTAATATGGCTTGAAGTCCAGAATCTTGATGCCTCCAGCTTTGGTTTTCTTTTTCAACATGCCTTTGGCTATTTGGGATTTTTTCTGGTTCCATACAAATTTTAGGATTGTTTGTTACCACTCTGTGAAAAATGCTGGGGGTATTTTGATAGGGATTGTATTAAATATGTAGATTGCTTTCAGTAGTATAGACATTTTAACAATGTTTGTTCTTCCAATCCATGAGCATGAAATGTTTTTCCATTTCTTTGTGTCTTCTTCAATTTCTTTCATAAGTATTTTATAGCTTTCAGAGGACAGATCTTTTACCTCTTTGGTTAGGTTCACTCCTAGGTGTCTTATGGTTTTTGGTGCTATTGTAAATGAGATCGACTCCTTGATTTCTTTTTCTGCTGCTTCATTATTGGTGTTTGAAATGCAATAGCTTTCTATATGTTGATTTTATATCCTGCGACTTCATTGAATTCACGTATTAGTTCTAGAAATCTTTTGGTGAAGTCTTTTGGGTTTTGTACATAGAGTATCATGTCATCTGCAAATAGTGAATGTTTGACTTCTTCCTTGCCGATTTGGATGCCTTTTATTTCTTTTTGTTGTCTGATTGCTGAGGCTAAGACTTCTACCACTATGTTAAATAGTAATGGTGAGAGTGGACATAACTGTCTTGTTCCTGATGGTAGAGAAAATCTCTTTTTTACCCCATTGAGGATGATATTATCTGTGGGTCTTTTGTATGTGGCTTTTATGATGTTGAGTTATGTTCCATCTATCCCTATTTTGTTGAAGGTTTTTATCAAGGAAGGATGCTGTATTTTGTCAAATGCTTCTTCTAAATCTATCAAGATCATATGGTTCTTGTCCTTTTTTTTTTAGTATACATTTTTTTATTAACATATAATGTATTATTTGTTTCAGGGATACAGGTCTGTGGTTCATCAGTCTTACACAATTCACAGTGCTCACCATAGCACATAACCTCCTCAATGTCCATCACCTAGCCACCCCATCCCTCCCACCCCTCTCCACTCCAGCAACCCTCGGTTTGTTTCCTGAGATTAAGAGTCTCTTATGGTTTGTCTCACTCTCTGGTTTTGTCTTGTTTCATTTTTTTCCTCTCTTCCCCTATGATCCTCTGCCTTGTTTCTAAAATTCCACATATCAGTGAGATCATACGCTACTTATCTTTCTCTGATTGACTTATTTTGCTTAACATAATACCCTCTAGTTTCATCCACGTCATTGCAAATGGCAAGATTTCATTTTTTGATGGCTGCATAATATTCCATTATATATATATATATATATACATATACATATATATATATATATACACACCACATCTTCTTTATCCATTCATATGTCGATGGACATCTAGGCTCTTGTCCTTTCTTTTATTAATGTGGTGTATCACGTTGATTGATTTGGGAATGTTGAACCCCCTTGCAACCCAGGAATAAATCCCACTTGGTCATGGTGAATAACCCTTTTAATGTACTGTTGGGTCCTGTTGGCTAGTATCTTGGTGAGAATTTTAGCTTCCATGTTCATCAGGGATATTGGTCCGTAATTCTCCTTTTCGGTGGGGTCTTTGTCTTTGTCTGGTTTTGGGATCAAGGTAATGTTGGCCTTGTAGAAGGAGTTTGGAAATTTTCCTTCCATTTGTATTTTTTGGTCTGAAAATATGCATCGTATGATCTCAGTCTTTTTGTACTTGTTGAGGGCTGATTTGTGACCCAGTATGTGATCTATTCTCGAGACTGTTCCATGTACACTTGAAAAGAATGTATATTCTGCTGCTTTAGGATGAAATGTTCTGAATATATCTATCTATTAAATCCATCTGGTCCAATGTGTCATTCAAAGTCATTGTTTCCTTGTTGATCTTCTACTTAGATGATCTGTCCATTGCTGTGAGTGGGGTGTTAAAGTCCCCTATTATTATTGTATTATCAATGACATTATGTTTGTTATTGATTTATTTACTCAGATGCTCCCAAGTTGGGGGCATAAATATTTACAATTGTTAGATCTTCTTGATGGATAGACCCCTTTATTATGATATAGCGCCCTTCTTCATCTCTTGTTACAATCCTTGGTTTAAAATCTAGTTTGCCTGATATAAGTATGGCTACTCTGGCTTTCTTTTGATGTCCATTAGAATGATAGATGGTTCTTCATCCCCTCACTTTCCATCTCCAGGTATCTTTAAGTCTAAAATGAGTCTCTTGTAGGCAGCATATAGATGGGTCTTGTTTTGTTTTTTTGTTTTTTTTTTCATCCATTCTGATACCTATGTCTTTTGATTACAGCATTTAGTCCATTTACATTCAGAGTGATTATTGATAGATATGAATTTAGTGCCATTGTGTTACCTGTGAAATTGATGTTTCTGGTGATGTTCTCTGGTCCTTTCTGGTCTTTGTTGCTTTTGGTCTTTTTTTTCCCCCCCACTCAGAGTCCCCTTTAATATTTCTTGCAGGGCTGGTTTAGTGTTCACAAACTCTTTTAGTTTTTGTATGGGAAACTCTTTATCTCTCCTTCTATTCTGAATGACAGCCTTGCTGGATAAAGTATTCTTTGCTGCATATTTTGCCCCTTCAGCACTTTGAATACATTATGCTGCTGTCTTCTGTCCTGCCAAGTTTCTGTGGACAGATCCGCTACAAACCTGATCTGTCGTTCCTTGTTGGTTAAGGATTTTTTTCCCTTGCTGCTTTCAGGATTCTTTCCTTGTCTGTATATTTTGTGAATTTAACTATGATATGTCTTGATGATGGCTGGCTTTTGTTGAATTTAATGGGAGTTCTCTGAGCTTCTTGGATTTCAATATCTGTGTCCTTCTCCCAATTAGGGAAGTTTTCAGCTATAATTTGCTCAAATAAACCTTCTGCCCCCTTTTCTCTCTTCTTCTTCTTCTGGGACTCCTATGATATTAATTTTATTACACTTTAATAAGTCGCTGAGATCTCTAAGTCTACATTTATGTCCAGTACCTTTCTCTCCCTCTTCTTTTCAGCTTCATTATTTTCTATAATTTTATCTTCTATATCACTGATTCATTCCTCTGTTTCATCTATCCTCATTGTCATGGCATCCAGTTGGTCTTGCATCTCAGTTACAGCATTTTTTTATTTCTGCCTGACTAGTTTTTAGTTCTTTTATCTCTGCAGTAAGGGATTCGCTAGTGTCTTCTACGATTTTCTCAAGCCCAGCTAGTATCATTATGATTGTTTTTTTTTTAAAGATTTTATTTATTTATTTGACAGAGAGAGACACAGCGAGAGCTGGAGCACAAGCAGGGGGAGTGGGAGAGGGAGAAGCAGGCTTCTCGCCAAGCAGGGAGCCCGATGCGGGGCTCGATCCCAGGGCCCTGGGATCATGACCTGAGCCGAAGGCAGACGCTTAATGACTGAGCCACCCAGGCGCCCCCTTATGATTATTGTTTTAAATTCTGGTTCAGGCATCTTACTTATATCTGTATTGATTTAATCCCTGGCCATTACTTCTTCCTGTTCTTTCTTTTGGGGTGAATTCCTCCATCTTTTAATTTTGTCTGGGTCACATTTTTTGTGTGTGATTGTTAGGAAAGTCTGTTGTATTCTTGCTCCTGAGACTAATGGCTATATTAAGAAAGGATCCTGTAGTGTCTTGGGCCTGGTGCTTCAGAAGGTGTTTCAGAGTGTGCACTCAGCTATTGTGTCTTGGCTGCTCTTCCTCAGGTCAGTCCTCTGCAGAGTTTCTCCTCCTGCAGCGGGGGTGTTGGATTTGTCAACTAGGTGTGTTTTGGTCTACTTGTTAAAAGAAGCTAGATTAAAAAAAAAAAAAAAAGGAAGCTAGATCCTATTTCCCCTAGAGCTGAAGCTTTGCAGCACTCTATGACCAGTAGACTTGGTGTGTGAGAGGGGTTTGTGCTGGTCTTCTGTGGGAGGGGCCTGCTGGGCTGTTTCTCAGGGGGACTCGCCCTAGTGGGGATACACCGGCAGAGTGTGGGAGGCAGGGCTTGGTGGAAGTGGCTCTGGCCTCCACTAGGTGGCGCTGTGTTGCTCACTGAATTGGTCGGTGCCGATGGGTGCAGGGCGGGTGGGGAGGAGGATAAACGGCATCTTCCTGCTCTCTTCTCCCTCTAGTGGTGAGTTCATGCCTTCCACTCTTCAGGAAGCCCTCATAGAAGAGCAATCACCCCTCCTGTGTCCCCAGCTTCTGTCAGATCCCTGTCTTCACCCTGTGTCCCAGCTGTCTGCCTGCCAGGTGGCAAAGTACTCTTGTGTTTTATCTCAGGTATTCAGCTGGGTTTCAAAATTCCAAATTTTATGGACCTGCACAGTGCAGAGCCATGCTGATCCTCTGGGGGAGGGTCTTGTCACACTGTGGCTGTTGCAGGTTTGTCCCAGAAAACAGTCACACAACTGTTCACCAGTTCAGAGTTCATGGTAAAGCACAGCAAAAAGCTGGTTCCGAGGTTTGCTGCCCTTAGCCAGTGTCTTTGTTCCTATGCTAGTGGACTGGGCAGCACATTTTGACCCTGGAGAGGCCATGCCACCACTCCCAAATGCACTCCAAGCCTTTGAACTGTTTCTCCCTGTGAGATCCAGGGGATCCTCGGTCCACGGTGCCTGCCACTACGCCTTTGCCCTCCTTCCCCATAGGAGCACCCTGAGCCTGGCAGGCATGACCCTGGCAATAGTGTGGACCTCCAAACCTTCAGACTTTGAGCTCCACTGTTTTTATAAAGACCTGAGGAAGCCCCTCTCCTTTTCCCAGTCAGTGGTTTTGGGGAAGAGTTTTTCTTGTGGAATCCCCTGGGTGGGCTCTTATTCATTCTCTCTCCTTTCTCTCTCATTCCTCTCTCCGTGATCAGGGCTCCCTCACATCCATAGCACCTGCAGCTCTTCTCTCTCCCATATCAACCTCCACAACTCCTACCTTCTATGATGTGGCCATTTCTCTACCTCTAGTTGTGCAGCTTGCTCTCTCAGTTCTCAGATCAATTTCTTGGGTGTTCAAAATACTTTGATATTTATCTAGCTGTGTTTGAGGGACAAGGCAAGCTTAGGGTTCCCCTACTCCTCCACCATTTTAACTCCTCCCTCCCGTGTCTCTTTCACTTGTGTTCTCCTTCTCTTATCACTGACATGATGTGAATACTTTCACTCCCAAATGGTCTTTGTGTTTTACTCTTTCTTCTGATGCACAGATGCTTACCTATCATTTTTGTCTTCCAAAATTATACAGAACTGTCCTTTGCATGCAGAATATTGCTTATGGTGTCCAAAGCTCTAGAAAGTAACCTCTGTCTGGTTTCTAAATTAGTATGACAATGTCCACCATCACCCCCCACCCACCCACTGCCTGATACTCCAATCCCTGCTTGGCTCACTGTCTCCAGAAGCTTTGCTTTGCCTGGGATGACCTTTCTCCCCAACCATTCTGTAAGCTTTAGCTCACACTCCACCCTTTTCATAAGGTTGTCACAGATCCAAACATCCTCCTCCCCACTGCCAAACTAATCTCTCCCTTATCCATATCCCATTGACTTTTGCATGTGTAGCTTTCTACCTTTAGATTCCCTTGTGGGATTCTCTCCCTAGGTTGTGAGCTTCTGCAGGCAGCTAAGTCTTTCCCCGGCTGCTAGCACAATAGTTTGTACATTACCTAATATTTATAATTTAATTTGAGAGAATGTAAAGAGAGATGGTTCTGTGAATGGAAACTCCTTAGGTAAAAATGTCGAAAAGATCTAGAGAACCAGAACCCTGCAGATTTTTTATAATGGAGGCTTAATTCTATTTGCCGAGACTTTGCATCTCTGAATTTCAGAACAATAGAAGAGGAAAAGTTGGAATAGTTAAGAGGCTTTTTCCTCTGGTTTTACCATCAAGCCTTGTTGCACAGCTGCTCTTTTTATTCCTGACCCAAGCCTAAGGTTAAGGCAAGAGGATCAGGCAAAGGGATCTCCGCATCCCACTAAGTAAAAGGAACTTGCAGATTGTAAAAACAGGAGGCTAGCCCACACCATCCGAGAGCCTCGCCATCGTTCCCTCCAGAGGATTTCAAATGCTTCAGGCCTCAGAATTTGGAGGCAGGCATACTGCCCCACTTCTACCCATGTGTGCAAGGAGCCCCGTCTAAGGCGCTGGGCCTGGGGATGAGGAAGCAAAGCATTTGACTCACGGTTTTTGCCTGTTTTATCAGGAGTGTGCAGAAGGCCCATCAACCACCTTTGCCCTAGACAAAAACATTTGATCATCTTCCCAAAAAGCAGGAATATGGAAAAGAATTGACTACTTCCTCCTCTTCTAGCAACACCCTTTGCATGTGCTCTATCTTTTTGTCCTTTGTTCCTCCTATGTTGCAGTTGAGGGAAGCCTCAGAGTTCTGATATTTTGCAGGATAGCAGGGCCAGTTAAATGTGAGGCTCAACTGAAGATCTGAGCATCTCTAGAGAAAAAAATCAGGGGTCCAAATCTGACCTCTGCTACCAGTATTCCAATATCCCTTTTTCTTTCTTTTACCAAAACAGTGGAATATTTTAAGAATCAAATTGTCAATTATTTTACTTATTTTCTCTGCTATGAGAAAATAATTGAAGTCTTAATAGAGAAAGTAGAATTCTAAAGAGGCCTCAAATGGTGGAATTTTAGGTTATTTCTGATTATAAATGTAATGCATGTAGAAAAAAATACAATGAAACATAGAATTTTTTTAAATTTAAATAAAATTTTAATTGTCCATCAGGGGCTTGTGTTTTTTACTCTCGGGTTGCCCTGACATCTTCAGCACATAACTTCCACCTCTTTTTATTTTTTTTATTCTTATGTTAATCCCCATACATTACATCATTAGTTTTAGATGAAGTGTTCCATGATTCATTGTTTGTGCATAACACCCAGTGCTCCATGCAGAATGTGCCCTCCTCAATACCCACCACCAGGCTAACCCATCCTCCCACCCCCCCTCCCCTCTAGAACCCTGTTTGTTTTTCAGAGTCCATCGTCTCTCATGGTTCGTCTACCCCTCCGATTTCCCCCGCTTCATTCTTCCCCTCCCGCTACCTTCTTCTATTTTTTTTTTTTTCTTAACATATATTGCATTATTTGTTTCAGAGGTACAGATCTGAGATTCAACAGTCTTGCACAATTCACAGGGCTTACCAGAGCACATACCCTCCCCAGTGTCTATCACCCAGTCACCCCATCCTTCCCACCCCACCCCCCACTCCAGCAACCCTCAGTTTGTTTCCTGAGATTAAGAATTCCTCATATCAGTGAGATCATATGATACATGTCTTTCTCTGTTTGACTTATTTCACTCAACATAATACCCTCCAGTTCCATCCACGTCGTTGCAAATGGCAAGATCTCATTCCTTTTGATGGCTGCATAATATTCCATTGTATATATATACCACTTCTTCTTTATCCATTCATCTGTTGATGGACATCTTGGCTCTTTCCACAGTTTGGCTATTGTGGACATTGCTGCTATAAACATCGGGGTGCACGTACCCCTTCGGATCCCTACTTTTGTATCTTTGGGGTAAATACCCAGTAGTGCAACTGCTGGATCATATGGTAGCTCTATTTTCAACTTTTTGAGGAACCTCCATACAGTTTTCCAGAGTGGCTGCACCAGCTTGCATTCCCACCAACAGTGTAGGAGGGTTCCCCTTTCTCCGCATCCCTGCCAACATCTGTCATTTCCTGACTTGTTAATTTTAGCCATTCTGACAGGTGTGAGGTGGTATCTCATTGAGGTTTTGATTTGGATTTCCCTGATGCCGAGCGATATTGAGCACTTTTTCATGTGTCTGTTGGCCATTTGGATGTCTTCTTTGGGAAAATGTCTGTTCATGTCTTCTGCCCATTTCTTGATTGGATTCTTTGTTCTTTGGGTGTTGAGTTTGATGAGTTCTTTATAGATTTTGGATACTAGCCCTTTATCTGATATGTCATTTGCAAATATCTTCTCCCATTCTGTCGGTTGTCTTTTGGTTTTGTTGACTGTTTCCTTTGCTTTGCAAAAGCTTTTTATCTTGATGAAGTCCCAAGAGTTCATTTTTGCCCTTGCCTCCCTTGCCTTTGGCGATGTTTCTAGGAAGAAGTTGCTTCGGCTGAGGTCAAAGAGGTTGCTGCCTGTGTTTTCCTTTAGGATTTTGATGGACTCCTGTCTCACATTGAGGTCTTTCAACCATTTTGAGTCTATTTTTGTGTGTGGTGTAAGGAAATGGTCCAGTTTCATTCTTCTGCATGTGGCTATCCAATTTTCCCAACACCATTTGTTGAAGAGACTGTCTTTGTTCCATTGGACATTCTTTCCTGCTTTGTCAAAGATGAGTTGACCATAGAGTTGAGGGTCCATTTCTGGGCTCTCTATTCTGTTCTATTGATCTATGTGTCTGTTTTTGTGCCAGTACCATGCTGTCTTAATGATGACAGCTTTGTAATAGAGCTGGAAGTCCGGAATTGTGATGCCGCCGGCTTTGCTTTTCTTTTTCAACATTCCTCTGGCTATGCGGGGTCTTTTCTGGTTCCATACAAATTTTAGGATGATTTGTTCCATTTCTTTGAAAAAAGTGGATGGTATTTTGATGGGGATTGCATTGAATGTGTAGATTGCTCTAGGTAGCATTGACATCTTCACAATATTTGTTCTTCCAATCCATGATCATGGAACGTTTTTCCATTTCTTTGTGTCTTCCTCAATTTCTTTCATGAGTATTTTATAGTTTTCTGAGTACAGATCCTTTGTCTCTTTGGTTAGATTTATTCCTAGGTATCTTATGGTTTTGGGTGCAATTGTAAATGGGATCGACTCCTTAATTTCTCTTTCTTCTGTCTTGCTGTTGGTGTATAGGAATGCCACTGACTTCTGTGCATTGATTTTATATCCTGCCACTTTACTGAATTCCTGTATGAGTTCTAGCAGTTTTGGGGTGGAGTCTTTTGGGTTTTCCACATAAAGTATCATATCATCTGCAAAGAGTGAGAGTTTGACTTCTTCCTTGCCAATTTGGATGCCTTTGATTTCTTTTTGTTGTCTGATTGCTGTGGCTAGGACTTCCAATACTATGTTGAATAGCAGTGGTGATAGTGGACATCCCTGGTGCATTCCTGACCTTAGGGGGAAAGCTCTCAGTTTTTCCCCATTGAGAATGATATTCGCTGTAGGTTTTTCATAGATGGCTTTTATGATATTGAGGTATGTACCCTCTATGCCTATCCTCTGAAGAGTTTTGATCAAGAAAGGATGCTGTACTTTGTCAAAAGCTTTTTCTGCATCTATTGAGAGGATCATATGATTCTTGTTCTTTCTTTTGTTAATGTATTGTATCACATTGATTGATTTGCGGATGTTGAACCAACCTTGCAGCCCAGGGATAAATCCCACTTGGTCATGGTGAATAATCCTTTTAATGTACTGTTGGATCCTATTGGCTAGTATTTTGGTGAGAATTTTTGCATCCATGTTCATCAGGGATATTGGCCTGTAATTCTCCTTTTTGATGGGGTCTTTGTCTGGTTTGGGGATCAAGGTAATGCTGGCCTCATAAAATGAGTTTGGAAGTTTTCCTTCCATTTCTATTTTTTGGAACAGTTTCAGAAGAATAGGTATTAATTCTTCTTGAAATGTTTGGTAGAATTCCCCTGGGAAGCCATCTGGCCCTGGGCTTTTGTTTGTTGGGAGATTTTTGATGACTGCTTCAATTTCCTTAGTGGTTATAGGTCTGTTCAGGTTTTCTATTTCATCCTGGTTCAGTTTTGGTAGTTGATACATCTCTAGGAATGCATCCATTTCTTCCAGGTTATTTAATTTGCTGGCACAGAGTTGCTCATAATATGTTCTTATAATTGTTTGTATTTCTTTGGTGTTGGTTGTGATCTCTCCTCTTTCATTCATGATTTTGTTGATTTGGGTCATTTCTCTTCTTTTTGATAAGTCTGGCCAGGGGTTTATCAATCTTGTTAATTCTTTCAAAGAACCAGCTCCTAGTTTCGTTGATCTGTTCTACTGTTCTTTTAGTTTCTATTTCATTGATTTCTGCTCTGATCTTTATGATTTCTCTTCTCCTGCTGGGTTTAGGCTTTATTTGCTCTTCTTTCTCCAGCTCCTTTAGGTGTAGGGTTAGGTTGTGTACTTGAGACCTTTCTTGTTTCTTGAGAAAGGCTTGTATTGCTATAGACTTTCCTCTTAGGACTGCCTTTGCTGCATCCCAAAGATTTTGAATAGTTGTGTTTTCATTTTCATTGGTTTCCATGTATTTTTTTAATTCTTCTTTAATTTCCTGGTCGACCCATTCGTTCTTCAGTAGGATGCTCTTTAGCCTCCATGTATTTGAGTTCTTTCTGACTTTTGTCTTGTGATTGAGCTCTAGTTTCAAAGCATTGTGGTCTGAAAATAGGCAGGGAATGATTCCAATCTTTTGGTACCAGTTGAGACCTGATTTATGACCTAGGATGTGATCTATTCTGGAGAATGTTCCATGGGCACTAGAGAAGAATGTGTATTCCGTTGCTTTGGGGTGGAATGTTCTGAATATGTCTTTAAAGTCCATTTGGTCCAGTGTGTCATTTAAAGTCTTTATTTCCTTGTTGATCTTTTGCTTAGACGATCTGTCCATTTCAGTGAGGGGGGTGTTAAAGTCCCCCACTATTATTGTATTGTTGTCGATGTGTTTCTTTGCTTTTGTTATTAATTGGCTTATATAATTGGCTGCTCCCATGTTAGGGGCATAGATATTTACAATTGTTAGATCTTCTTGTTGGATAGATCCTTTAAGTAGGATATAGTGTCCTTCCTCATCTCTTATTACAGTCTTTGGTTTAAAATCTAATTTGTCTGATATAAGGATTGCCACCCCAGCTTTCTTTTGGTGTCCATTAGCATGGTAAATGGTTTTCCACCCCCTCACTTTCAATCTGGGGCTGTCTTTGGGTCTAAAATGAGTCTCTTGCAGACAGCATATCGATGGGTCTTGTTTTTTAATCCAGTCTGATAGCCTGTGTCTTTTGATTGGGGCATTTAGCCCATTTACATTCAGGGTAACTCTTGAAAGATAGGAATTTAGTGCCATTGTATTGCCTGTAAGGTGACTGTTACCGTATATTGTCTGTGTTCCTTTCTGGTCTCTGTTGCTTTTAGGCTCTCTCTTTGTTTAGAGGACCCCTTTCAAGATTTCCTGTAGGGCTGGTTTTGTGTTTGCAAATTCCTTTAGTTTTTGTTTGTCCTGGAAGCTTTTTATCTCTCCTTCAATTTTCAATGACAGCCTAGCTGGATAGAGTATTCTTGGCTGCATATTTTTCTCGTTTAGTGCTCTGAATATATCCTGCCAGTCCTTTCTGGCCTGCCAGGTCTCTGTGGATAGGTCTTTTGCCAATCTAATGTTTCTACCATTGTAGGTTACATATCTCTTCTCCCGAGCTGCTTTCAGGATTTTCTCTTTGTCTATGAGACTCGTAAGTTTTACTATTAGATGTCGGGGTGTTGACCTATTTTTATTGATTTTGAGAGGGGTTCTCTGTGCTTCCTGGATTTTGATGCCTGTTTCCTTCCCCAAATTAGGGAAGTTCTCTGCTCTAATTTGCTCCATTATACCTTCTGCCCCTCTCTCTCTTTCTTCTTCTTCTGGGATCCCAATTATTCTAATGTTGTTTCGTCTTATGGTATCGCTTATCTCTCAAATTCTGCCCTCGTGATCCAGTAGTTGTTTATCTCTCTTTTTCTCAGCTTCTTTATTTTCCATCATTTCATCTTCTATATTACTGATTCTCTCTTCTGCCTCATTTATTCTAGCAGTTAGCGCCCCCATTTTTGATTGCACCTCATTAATAGCCTTTTTGATTTCTACTTGGTTGGATTTTAGTTCTTTTACTTCTCCAGAAAGGGTTTCTCTAATAACTTCCATATTTTTTTCAAGCCCAGCTAGTATCTTTAAAGTGATGATTCTGAACTCTAGATCTGACATTGTACTAATGTCCGTATTGAGTAGGTCCCTGGCAGTCGGTACTACCTCTTGTTCTTTTTGTTGAGGTGATTTTTTCCGTCTTGTCATTTTGTGCAGCGGAGAATAGATTAATGAGAGAACAAAATGCTAGCAGAGTAACAACATCCCCAGAAAATATACTCTAAACAAATCAGAAAAAACCTGAAGCAGTGGGAAAAGAAAGGGAAAGAGAGAAAAAAGAAAAAGAAAAAAAAGAAAAAGATAAAGATAAAAACAAAAACAAACAAAACAAAACAACAACAACAAAAACACCAGAATGTGATCAAATATGATCAGGCTGGTATATAGATCAGTGCCACACACTAGATTTGGGGTGTATTTTGGTCTTTTAGAAGAAAGTGCCTCCCAAAATTTTAAAGAAAGAAAAACTTATATATGTACAAAAATAAGGGTTGATATGATGAAGGGATGGAATATGACTGTAAAGATGGAAATTATAAAAAATTTTATAAAAGGAATTGATAAGAAGTTGTTTGAAAAAAGAAAGAAGAGGATTTAAAAAAAGAAAAAAAAAAGGGAGAGGATGTGATCAGGCAGGGGAATAGAAAACACCATATACTAGAGATTTAGGGTATATTTTGATCTGTTAGAAGAAACTATCTCAAAATTTTAAAGAGAGAACAACTTATATATATAAGCCAAAAATACGGGTAACTACTATGAAGGGATAGAATATGACTCTAAAAATGAAAAATAAAAATGTTTTTTTTTAAAAAAAGGGATTGATAAGATGTTGGTTGAAAAAGGGAAAAAGAAAAATTCAAAAAGAAAAAAAGACAGTTAAAAAAAATTAACTTTGAAAGACTACAGAATCATGGTAAAAAAGCCATGAATTCTATGTGCAGTAGTCCCCTAGAGCTGGAGTTCTGCCATTCTCATTGATGGGTAAAGTTGGTCTTGGCTGGCTGTTCTCACTGATCTTCTGGGGAGGGGCCTGTTGCCGTGGTTTCCAAATGTCTCTGCCGGAGGTGGAATTGCCCCGCCCTTGCCCCCTCCCGGCTAAGTAATCTGCTCGGGTTTGCTCTCCGGGGCTTTTGTTCCCTGCGAGCTTTCCGTACAGCTTTGGAGGCGGAGAGTGAAAATGGCGGCCTCCCAATCTCCGCCGCGGAGGAGCCGAGAACTCGGGGCCCCGCTTCTCAGTGAGCCCCCAGAGAAAAGCCGCCAGTCACTCCCGTCTCCCCGGTCTCCGGCTGCACTCCGCGCTCACCCGGCCTGTGACCGCGCGTTTCTGTCTCTGGCACCCGACCCCGGGTGGAGTCTCCAAACCCAGCAGATCCCTGCGGTGCACTCCCGCGCGGCTCCTCCCAGGGGAGGAAGGTGAGTCTCCCCGGATCTGCCGCTTGTTGGGTCCCTGCTGGAGGAGCAGTGCCCGACTGTCCCGCGGATCACGGTTTATGGCCACCCCGAGCTGAGAGCCCGCGCCTGGGCTCTGCCTCTGCAGCCGGCTTCCCCGCTCCGATATCTGGGAGCTCTGCCACACTCAGCCACCCCTGGTCTTTCTGTGACCCCGAAGGTCCTGACACCACACTGTCCCGGAGGGTTCCACCCCCCGCTTAGCCACCGGAGTGACGTCCCTCAGCGGAGCAGACTTTTAAAAGTTCCGATTTTGTGCTCCGCGGCTCTATCACTTGCCAGAAGTGGCCGACGGAGGCCCCTCCCCCGCCGTCTCTCCTCCCGAATATCGCCTCGGATTCCCTTCTCCGCACGTCCTACCTTCCAGAAAGTGGTCGCTTTTCTGATGAGAGAGTTGTTGCTCTTCTTTTCTTCGATCTCCTGTTGAGTTTGTAGGTGTTCAGAATGGTTTGATCCCCATCCAGCTGAATTCCTGAGAGGAGACGAAATCCAGGTCTCCTACTCCTCCGCCATCTTGCTCCGCCCCCCCTAACTTCCACCTCTTAATCCAAGATGGCTGTTCTAATCCCAGCCAAAATATCCACAGTCCAGGCAAAAAGGAGACAAAGGCAGGAAAGGGCTCCGCCTCTTGCTCTTAAGAACACTTCTCAGAAGTTGTGTCCGTACTTCACTTACACGTCATTGGAGCTGTGTTCTCACATACCTACACCTTACTGTAATGGGGATGCTGGGGAATGGAGTCTATTCTGTGTCCAGATAATATTCTTGAATTCATTTATTGTAGAATCATGGGGAAGCAGATATTTATTGTACACTACCAACAGCCTCTAACACGGGGAGTAAATTCCAAGGAGAACCCTTGTTAGATCAGCAAAGGAGTGAATGTGCAGACACAAATGGGAATTTGTTCTATATTAGGGAAGAGATGGTATGCGGGGTCTGGGAAGACAGGGCTGAAGCCAGCCTAGCCAGAGAAGCCCAAATGCACTGACTTTTAGGTGGAAAGATGAGGCTGCTGACTCCAAGAAAGAATTCAGGGAAAAAGAAAAAAATGTAGAGGATTTTGGAATAGGGGTTTGCAGTGTAAGCCCTCTGTCTGAATACCTACAAAATCCTCCATAAGTATCCATGCCTTGTTAAGGTGGTGTGGAGCTGGATCTGTTTGGGAGAAGGACTGGAATTTCTATGTCCTGCTTTTGGGGAGGTATGTAGTCAGGGTGCACTGAAGCATAGCTGCTTAAAATACCAGAGTCTGCATGGTCTCTTGCAGGGGGTGATTGACCTGTGAAGGAAAGATTCATTCGTCCATCCGTGAGTGGAGAGATCTCTCTAGGCCTGGTCACACTGTATGAAAACAGGGTATGGAGAATGTTTCCAGCTCAACACACTATCCACATGTGTGTTGGGGGATTCTTTCTGGTTGGACATGGAGTCTTCACACATCAGAGGGAGTTACTGCCCGGTGTCCTGGTGAATGCAGCCGTACTACCTAGAGCTACAGGCAGAAGACAGTGTGAGCCCCACGTTCTCTGTCTTCCTCCTTCCTATACTGATTAAGAAGGCAGGTATGCACAATTCAGAACTACAGTCGGTTGCCAATAACTGATGTCCAAGTTTCCCTGGAAATTTGGGTGTGGTTCTTGTGCCATCACTCTACAGAGCTGTTTTTGTCTTTCATGGATACTCACTAGTTTTCTTCTAGAAGGAAAGGGAGCATGAGTTTGTGTTGCTCATCTGGCATCACAACAACCTCAAGTCTGAATAGATGGGGTCTTGACTTGAGGAATTGTTGGGAGGTGGGGAGAGCATCCTAGGCAGAAATAACAAGATGAGAAAAGTATGGAGTTAGGAGGGTGAAGCCCCAAATCAGGAATTAATAGCAAAGTAAGGACACAGGGTGCTGTAAAGTGCCAGGCTAGAAAGATCTAAGCCTCAGCAGATACATCTGTCTCAATTCAAGTGCCAGCTCCCATCAGCTGGAAGCAGCTGCCTACCAGGGGTCTGAGGCACTGTGGAAAAGAGCACCTTGATTAGCTAATGATGTTTGCCCCAAGGGTACAGAGAGAGAAGTGGCAGGAGAGGAGCCATGGAAATCTCACAGTGAATCTGAGACGAGAGTAGAGAGTCTTGGAGCTGCATGAAGAAGTCTGAAGTCTATCTGAGGGGACTTGTTAGAAAGCACGTACCAAAACACATCTAACAATTTCAGAATCCTGGGGGCTGCTTTTGACTGAAAATTAAAATGAAATACCTAAGAGTTGGCCAGAGAGGTGGTGGGGTGGAATATGATCTCTGGGACTGTATTTGCTTTGAGAAGAGTAATGAAGTTCAGGGGCAGGGACAGGAGAGACCACAGGGACACATGGGCCAGGAGGGATGTCTTTCAGCTGCTTACCTGATAATGATAATAGTGAAGAAGCAAGGTTGCTCTGAGGAGCTGGTGGGAATGAGCAGAAGGAGACTCAGAGAAGGACTCACAGTTTTGGGATTCCCTCCAACATCCCTCTTCATTTCACCTCTGTGGTTACCAGGGAAGGTTTCCAACCCCAGCTTCAAATCTCCAAGTGACCTCAAGCATTTGAAAAGGTGACTTTGCTCTTCCAATTTGCAGTCCTTCCTGTGAAAGAATGTATATCTCACCGCAGTTGGGCTGATGGCATGTTAGGGTAACCACCACATTCCCTAAGTGTTCTTTTCAAAAGCTGGTGTTCCTGGATGGAGTTCCATGTATTCCTAGAGATTCTCCCTCACGCCCAAGTGTAAAGCAACTCTTACTGCTCCATCTGTGTTCATGAATCTTACCCCAGTGCCTATGAATCCTGACTATTGGTCCTTAAACCTTCTGGGCCATTTCTCAAAAAGCTCAGAAACTCCCACAGAAAGCCTTCTCCTGGTGGCAACCTGACACCCCTGGCTTCCTAAAATGTATATTCAAAAAAGACACCTCACCTAATAGCATGACTTTAGAAATACAGCGGTTTGAAGCTTTCCCATTTCAATTTTTTCCATCCATCAAAAAAAAAAAAAAATTAAGATGCAACAATGTCTTCACAGTTTCATCTGCCTGTCATCAGACTTTAATACAACTACCTGATACTGGCAGGTTTACCTGGTAAGGACGATGGAGACTTCTTCAAGTTTTTTAAAGATTATTTATTTATTTGAGAGTAAATAAATAAATTTATTTATTTATTTACTTATTTATTTATTTATTACAAATAGCTGCACCGGGTAAAGGGAGAGGAGAGAGAGAGAGACAGAATCCCAAGCAGACTCTGCGCTGAGTGTGGAGCTCAACGTGGGACTCCATCTCACAACCCTGAGATCATGACCTGAGCCAAAATCAAGAGTCAGACGCTTAACCGACTGAGCCACTCAGGTGTCCTCAAACTAAATTCTTTCAAATGAAAAGATGAATGGAATTTCTCATTTATCAGTGGAAGCCACTCCTCCTTTGTTAATAATGCTCTTTGGTACCCATTCAGTGTTCCCTGTCCTCATTACTCATCTCCACTGTGACACAGTGTCCCAACTTTGGTTCACATCCCCTGCTTTGCTGCCAATTCTAATACTGACCTCAGAATGACCAGTGGCATGCTGGAGATGGTTGTTGCAAATGGAGCCTACTTGTTTGTTTATTTACTTATTATAAATAAAGCTCAGAGCTTTTGTCTAAAGGGCACAAGGCAAAGAGTGATCTCCCAGCCTTTGGTATCTGATTGGCCTAACTAGGCCATATGTTTTTAAGTTCCTTTACTTCCAAACATCCTACTAATTTCCTCAAGGCTAATTTTCTTCTGACTCTCATTCTCCCAGTCTCTTTTTGCCTAAGCCCCTTTTAGACACTGCTTGTTCACTTCTCACAGACCCTACTACCCACCTTCCTCACTGCCCCTCACTTAGACCACCCGTCTCTATATCCCCTTTCTGAACCTCACAGTAGTTGTGCGTGTCACTCTCTTACTTTCAGTTCACATTTACATTCCCTCCCTGGCCCCCAAAGTCTTTAGTTTGTGTTTCCCGGAGTAAAGTTGAAGAAGATATCCAAGAACATAATCCTGGAGAGCACTAGCAATTAAAGGGGGTAGGCAGTGAAAAAGAAGTCAGTGAAACATAGTGAAAAGAAATAGTCAAGTGGTTTTGCAGAAATCAAGGGAGAGGAGAGTTTCAAGGACAGTCTGGGTCAAATACCAGATGGACGTCATGGAAGATAAGGACTGAAAAGTGTCTACTGAATAATTGTATTAAGTGGGCAGCTGGGCATGACCACAGAGGACCTGGCTCATTGAAAAATGGGCAGTCCAGTCCAGTAGGCATGTAGTATCTGGAAGACGGGTGGGTACTGTGGAAGGAACTTAGATTTTGGCTAGAAATCACTCAACTTGGCTAGAAACTGGTTCTACCATTTTTAGTTCTGTGATCTTGGACAAATAGCTGCACCAAAGCCCAGCCTCCTCTATAAAATGGACTTAAGAACACCTTCCTCAGAGAGTAACTGAGAATGAAGCAAAATGGCACTCAGCGAATGCTGGTAGGGCCCCCTACACTTCCGTCTTGTTTCTTTAGCCGCATCGGTTCAGCGCTATATTTCACCTCACTTGTCCACAATGTCATCGTGTGGGGACTTGTTGGTAATTTCAGCAGAGAAGAGGCTGCTTTTTGCCCCCCTCCAGCCTCCACAGTAAAGTGGTTTCAGCTGCAAAGCCCTGTACCTGCCAAGGATGGCAGCTCCTCAGCACTCCGCACCTGAGCTCCAAAGGGTGGGAACTGACCCCCCACCCCGCGACATCTCTGGCAATCTCCCTCCCCCTGCATAGTGCTTCCCACTCAGGTCTCCCTGGCCTCTTTGCTGCCTTCTCCTGGGGCTGCTCGGTCCCCTCTTGGGCCCTAAAGGGGAACTTGTCTCAATTTTCAATCCAAGCCCCCTCTCAGCCTCTTTTTTTTACTCCTCAGAGATTTTATCCACACTTAATTTATAACTTCCATAGGGAAAACATCCAACTGTACATCTCCGGTCCTTTTCCCTGCCCCGAGGTTCACATGCACATCTAGTACATATATAAACCATACATCCTAACTTCCTCCTACGCCTGCTTCCCCCTAAAAGATAATAAAAAACAAGAGCAAGCTCGGCGAGTCACTGGATTTGCAATTTCCCCCACCGCCACTCGGCATCATTTCATTGCCAGTCTTTCACCCATTTCTGCCTGCAGCGCCTAGCTGCTTCTGTCATCGCTGCTTCCACGGGGACCCTATTAGAACTGAGATCTCACTGACACCATCTCTAACCTGTGGAGGCTCAAAGGAAGGGGGAGGGAGGGGAGCGGAGGGGAGGGGACAGGAGAGGGGGAGGGGAGTAGTGGAAGGGAAGGAAGAGAGGAAGAGGAAAAGGATGGGCAGACAGAGATGGGGAAAGAAAGGAAGGAAGTTAATTTTAACAGAACCTGCTTTGGGGCAGGAGCCTCCTGAGGTAACTTCTAATACCCAATTGGAATTAGAAACCTTGGCTTGACTGCCCGCACCACCTGCAGGCTCAGTCTGCTAGTCCAAGACCCAGTGTGAACAAAAAGTGCTCAGCCATTTAAATTGCCCTTCCCAGCCCATGCCCACTCCCACAGTCACACACAGTGCCACACACACACCAACACACACACGCACACGCAGAGTCCAGGGGGCGCTGACTCGGGCCATGGAGCCACGCCTCTGACCCCTGAACTCCCACCTCTTCATGCCGCAGTTCTACTCCCTCTTCTGATCAAGACCCTCCTGGGTCAAAGGACAAAGCCATGCTCACCAGTTTACCCATGTTCAAAGCACCAGGCCCCGGGTGCCTGGGTGGCTCAGTCGGTTAAGCGTCTGCCTTCGACTCAGGTCATGATACCGGGGGTCCTGGGATCGAGCCCCGCGTCAGGCTGCTCGCTCTGTGGGGAGCCTGCTTCTCCCTGTCCTCCCCACTTGTGCTCTCTCTCATTATCTCTGTCTCTCTCTCTCAAATAAGTAAATAAAATCTAAAAATAAAAAAACTTTTTAAATAAAAATAAATAAAAAAACAAAGCACCGGGCCTCTGCTTTCATCCTGACTCCCAAACCCATTATCCTATTGGGATTCCTATTTATCAAACATCCCAGACGCCCACTGCCTCCAATCCAACCTAACTGCTGAAAGCCCTCATCTGGAGACCGGCCCTCTTCACTCCTGTTTACTATGCATCAGGTACTGCGCTGGGAGACTTTCATACAGTGTCTCATTTTACTCCCATGATGGTCTTGCAGAGAGGTCTTATTATCACCGGGTCAAACAGCTGAGATGTGCAGAGCAGAGTCGCACCCCATCTGTCTGCTGGACTGCTCAGGGAGCCTTGGCACTGTGAAAAGCAAGTATTTGTTTGAATGTGGTAATGTTGGAGGGATGAATTAGTCTAAAAGAGGGAATAAATCCAATTTTCCCACCTGTTTTATCTCAGTACAACTGGCAGTGTGTGGATGACGTAGGGACAGAGATAATCGGTGGCTTCCGAGTTGCTCACCCAATGCTGATACCTGATACTTCTCCAAATCTGGTTTTCAAACGACCTTCCGCTTATCATAGAGGTATCTATCTCCAGGTTTAGAGTAAACTGTGATGTTTTGTATCCTTTTATAAAATCCAGTGCCTTCAAACAGTGTCTATTCTTAAAATCTATGAATGCAATATCCCCATATTATATTTTATCAAATATTAATGCACTCCTTAATAATGTCTGGACTAGAAACCAAAATTCTTGAAAACACCAACAGATTAATGGTGCCCTCTGCTGGTCATGTGTGGCATGTACAACATGAAGGCCCAAGGCCATCATTTAATCACTGTTGAGATTCAGAAATGACAGTGTGATATTTTAAGAGTGCTAACTCAGAAATGAGGAAGCTAAATTCCAGCCCCAACTCTTCTGCCAATTGACTTCCTGACATTATTTGAACGATTTCTCCCTCCTGGGCCTCAGTGGTCTGTTCCAGAATGAAGAGTGTGAGCCAGGTCAGGTGGTCTATAATGCTTCCAGGTTCCTATGTTCCTGGACAGCATGGACTCAGCTGCATGCTCTTGCCAAGGTCTGGGAACCAGACCCTTCCACAATCTGCTGGAGAAGCAATAAAACTCCCTGAACCACCATACCCTTCAGGTCAATAACATCACAAACTTTATTGCGACTTTTCAACTTTATACGAGACTGGAGAGAAACGTGGGACGAAGGAAACAGAACTGGTGGAAGGCCTGAGCACACGTGTGACAAGCACGCTCTCAGGCTTCCCTGCAGTCTGACTCCTGGGAGGTAAGGAGCCCTGAGGCCGAGTGCCCACTCCTTTCCCCTCCAGGCATGGTTGTTCCGTTGAGGCTCTCTTTTACTTTTTCACTCCTGGGTGTGCAGATTATGTATTAACTAGAACGTGAGACTCTTACTGCTGGTGAGGGTCATCAACAAACTGTCCTGAAGCGGGCACCTTGGTTTGTCCCTGATGGGCCCTGGGCCTAGGGAGCATGGCAGTCCTAGAGACCAGAGTCAGGTTCCGGCTCTGTTTCTACCATCTGTGTGTCCTGAATCTCCATTTCTGCATTGTTGAGAAAGAAGGGGTTTTACTGAGGAGCAAACGAAATAATGAACACAATAACTGCTTTACGAACCTGAAGATTGTGCATATAGATGTGATCATTAGGATAAAAAGCCATCAAATAACCACCTGGCATATTACACAGTAAAGAGTGAATCAAAGTAAATGGAAAAGGAAAACACAAATTTATATAAAAAGAAAGTAGGAGGTTTTAAATTGCAATAGCAAGATCATTTCAAGATTATCTCAGGGCATCACTTCCCAAAATAAAACTCCCTTGAGATGTTCCAAAGAAAAAATGATTGCTCAGGCAAATACTTTACCCACCCACCACCCGCCAGAAGATTCACAATGCCTGTCAGTATATAGAGCTATAATCAGGTCAAATTCAGATTTTGCTACCAAATTTGTTACCAAAAATGTTCCATTTTCAGAGATATTTGGATTTCAGAATTGCAGTTAAAGACTTGTAAACCTGCATCAAAATCCATAAAAAATTTCCAACCTGAGTGGCTCCTGTGTCTCTGGTCTTTTCAAAAAGAATCAACCTTTCAATCTAGTTTTAGTTTACATGGTTGTCAGTAACTTAGTAGTCAAAATAATCCTACCAACTAGGGTCAAGATAGGACTACATTGTCCAACGTATATGAAGTGCTTATCATGTAGCTTCAGCACTTGAGGGTTTAATAAATGGCTACGATTACTACCTATGGTGGAAGGGGCTCCCTCTGGCTCCAGGTCATGTGGGAGGGACACCAGAACGGTCGGAGAAAGAGGATCCATGCCACCACTTCACACCCATATTCTGAACCCCAAATTAGGACTGGTGATCTGACATGTATAAGTAATAAGAATCACAGGATAGGGCGCCTGGGTGGCTCAGTCGTTAAGCGTCTGCCTTCGGCTCAGGTCATGATCCCAGGGTCCTGGGATCGAGCCCCGCATCGGGCTCCCTGCTCCGCGGGAAGCCTGCTTCTCCCTCTCCCACTCCCCCTGCTTGTGTTCCTGCTCTTGCTATGTCTCTCTCTGTCAAATAAATAAATAAAATCTTTAAAAAATAAAAATAAAGAAAGAAAGAAAGAAAAATAAAGAATCACAGGATAGACTACATGACCTCAGACATAAAACATATAGGATGCATGGATGACGTCAGAAGATGGCATCAATTTAACAGTCGCTCCATCTTACAATGTCAGATTTGTATCTGTCATATAATTCTTACTTATTATAGAAGATGAAGGAGGAGGGAGAATGATGATTCTACCCAATGCATGTGGTGAATAGCTCTAACTTTTAACTTCCTGAAATAATGCCATGTGCTGTGTCCCTTCCTATAAATTAGGGTCATTTCTTCAGCCGGCACACACTTCCTTGCCTTGATTATGCTGAACGTAAATTCAAAAGAACCACTGTTGCCAAGTCAAGTCATGATCATACACACCTGGGTCCAATTCTGGGCTCTCTCTGCTGTTCCGTTGACCTGTTTTTCGATTCTTCTGTCTGTGTCACACTGTCTTGATTAATGTAGAATTATTACCTTTATACAAGTCTTGAAATTGGGCAGTGTAAGCCTTCCAATTTTGTTCTTTTTTTTTTTTTTTTTGACCATTCTAGGTCCTTTGAATTTCCATGTAAATTTTAGTCTCATCTTCTCAATTTCTACAAAAAGTCTTGCTGGGATTATAATTGAGATTTTAGAGAATGCCTATGTGGGGAGAATTGATACCCCAATAGTACCAAGTCTTCCAACCCATAAGCCTGGTTTGTGTAAGTCTTCAGTTTCTCTTAGCACCATTTTGTATTTTTCAGTGTAGAGGTCTTGCATTTTTGTTAATTTATTGCAAAGTATTGTATGTATCTCTTGTTATAATGAATGGAATGTTTAAAATTTCATTTTCTAATTGTGTACTGCTGTATATGAAATTCACATTGAATTGTGTATATTGACTATATACTGTACAATCTTTTAGAAGGTCAAGTAGTTGTTCTTTTTAAATTTTTTATTTAAATTCAATTTGGTTAACATATAGTGTATTAATAGTTTCAGGGGTAAAATTTAGTGATTCATCAGTTGCATATAACACCCAGTGCTCATTACATCAAGTACAATCCTTAATGCCCATCACCCAATATACCCCATCTCCCACACACCTCCCCTCCAGAAACCCTCAGTTTATTTCCTATGGTTAAGAGTCTCTCATGGTATGCCTCCCTCTGTTTTTATCTTTTTTTATTTTTCCGTCCTTTCACCTATGTTCATCTGTTTTGTTTCTTAAATATCACATATGAGTGAAATCATATGGTATTTGTCTTTGACTGACTTATTTCACTTAGCATAATGCCCTCTAGTTCCATCTACATCATTGCAAATGGCAACATTTCATTCTTTTTGATGGCTGAATAATTTTTCATTGTACATATATCCCACATCTTCGTTATTCATTCATCAGTTGGTGGACATCTGGGCTTTCAATATTTTGGCTATTGTAGACATTGCTGCTATAAATATTCAGGTATGTTTCCCTTCAAATCACTATGGTTGTATCCTTTGGATAAATACCTAGGAGTGCAATTGCTGGGTCATAGGGTAGCTCTATTTTTCACTTTTTGAGGAACCTCCATACTGTTCTCCAGATTGTCTGCACCAATTTACATCCCCACCAACAGTGTAAAAGGGTTCCTCTTTCTCCGCATCCTTGCTAACATCTGTTGTTTCCTGAGTTGTTCATTTTAGCCATTTTGACAAGTGGGAGGTGATACCTCATTGTGGTTTTGATTTGCATTTCCCTGATGTCAGTGATGTTGAGCATTTTTTTCATGTGTCTGCTGACCATTTTTATGTCTTCTTTGACGAAATGTCTGTTCATGTCTTCTACCTATTTCTAGACTGGATTTTTTGTTTTTTTGGGTGTTGAGTTTGATAAGTTCTTTATAGATTTTGGATACTAGCCCTTTATCTGTATGTCATCTGCAAATATCTTCTGCCATTCCATAGGTTGCCTTTTAGTTTTGTTGACTGTTTCCTTTGCTGTGGACAAGGTTTTTATCCTGATTAAGTCCCAATGGTTCATTTTTGCTTTTGTTTCCCTTGCCTCTGGAGATGTGTCTAGGAAGAAGTTGCTGCAGCTGAGGTCAAAGAGGTTGCTGCCTGCATTCTCCTCTAGGATTTTGATGGATTCCTGTCTCACATTTAGGTCTTTTATCAATTTTTAATTTATTTTTCTGTATGGTGTAAGAAAGTGGTCCAGTTTCATTATTTTGCATGTGGCTGTCCAACTTTCCCAACACTATTTGTTGAAGAGACTGTCTTTTTTTCATTGGATACTCTTTCTTGATTTGTCGAAGATTAGTTGACCATAGATTTGAGGGTCCACTTCTGGGCTCTTTATTCTGTTCCATTCATCTATGTGTCTATTTTTCTGCCAGTACCATACTGTCTTGATGATGACAGCTTTGTAATAGAGCTTGAAGTCCGGCATTGTGATGCCACCAGCTTTGGTTTTCTTTTTCAACATTCCTTTGGCTTTGGGGTCTTTTCTGGTTCCATACAAATTTTAGAATTGTTTGTTCCAGCTCTTTCGTGTTGGTTGTGATCTCTCCTCTTTCATTCATGATTTTATTTATTTGGGTCCTTTCTCTCTTCTTCTTGATAAGTCTGGCTAGGGTTTATCAATCTTATTAATTCTTTTAAAGAACCAGCTTTTTGTTTTGTTGATCTGCTCTACTGTTTGTTTTTTTAATTTCTATATCATTGATTTCTGCTCTAATCTTTATTATTTCTCTTCTCCTGATGGGTTTAGGCTTTATTTTTTGCTCTTTTTCCAGCTCCTTTAGGTAAAAGGTTAGGTTGTGTATTTGAGACCTTTCTTGTTTCTTGAGAAAGGCTTGTATTGCTATATACTTTCCTCTTAGGACTGCCTTTGCTGCATCCCAAAGGTTTTCATTTTGTCGTGTTTGCATTTTCACTTGCTTCCATGTATTTTTTTAATTCTTCTTTCATTTTCTGGTTGATCCATTCATTCTTTAGTATGATATTCTTTAACCTCCAAGTATTTGTGGCCCTTCCAAATTTCTTCTTGTGGTTGACTTCAAGTTTCATAGTGTTGTGGTCTGAAAATATGTACAGTATGATCTCAGGCTTTTTGTACCAATTGAGACCTGATTTGTGACCCAGGATGTGATCTGTTCTCGAGAATGTTCCATGTACACTCGAAAAAAATGTGTATTCTGCTGCTTCAGGATGAAATGTTTTGAATATATCTATTAAATCCATCTGGGCCAGTGTCCCATTCAAAGCCATTGTTTCCTTGTTGCTTTTCTGCTTAGATGATCTGCCCATTGCTGTGAGTGTGGTGTTGAAGTCCCCTACTATTATTGTATCATTGTCTATGTGTTTCTTTATTTTGGTTATTAATTGGTTTATATAATTGGCTGCTCCCAAGTTGGGAACATAAATATTTATAGTTTTTAGATCTTCTTGTTGGATAGACCCTTTATTATGATATAGTGCCCTTCTTCATATCTTGTTACAGTCCTTGGTTTAAAATCTAGTTTGTCTGATATAAGTATGGCTACTCTGGCTTTCTTTTGATGTCCATTAGCATGATAGATGGCTCTCCATCTCCTCACTTTCAATCTGGAGGTGACTTTGGGTCTAAAATGAGTCTCCTGATTTTCCCGAGGGAGGAGGGGCAAGATGGTGGCAGAGTAGGGGAACTCCTTTCATCTGCTCCCTCAAATTTAGCTGGATATTTATCAAACCATTCTGAACACACACGAATTCAAACTGAGATGTAAGAAAATATATCTGAATCTTTACAAGCAGGAAAATGACTACTTTTTGCAAGGTGGGAGGTATGGAATCTTGAATCTTCAGGGGGAATATCAGAAGATAAATGGAGTGGGAAGGGAGCCCCCATAAGCTGGCCACCGGAAAGTGATATAACACCTGAGCACAAAATCGGGACCCTTAGAAGTCTGCTCCAGTGAGAGACATCCCTATCTGAAAAGGGCACAGGGGATGAATAGGGCAGAATTCTAGGTAGATCGTTGTAGTCTCAGGATCCCAGGAGACTCAGAAATAATGGGGGAGCCTAAATCATAGAGTGCACAAGCAGTGGAGTGAGGAAACTGGTTATGGTCAGTGAGCCCAGAAGGGACTCCCAGCTCTGGTTGCCATAAACCATGAGCCAGATCGGTAGAGAGACAGCTCTTTGCCTGAGCACCCTGAAAAGGACTGGAATAAGCAGGCTGTTTAACATCCCTGAGGAGGTATGAAACAGCTACACCCATGACTAGGCAACATCTCTCAGGGTGGCAGGGACCCCAGGAAGGACACTAGGGATGCACCCAGCTGTGATCTGGGAGCCATGGAACTGGGTGCACATGTGAGCCCACAACCACTCAAGGTCACAAAGACACAAAGTTCAGAGAGGCTTACAGGTCACTGTAACTCCTCCTAGGAGAGTGGCAGCGGGCACGAACCGTGGGATTTAGGGGTTTGGCGCACACAAAGCCTGTGCCCATGACTGGGCAACAGCTCTCAGGGTGTTGTGGCCACTGAAAGGACACTGGGGTGGCACCCAGCCATGACCTGGGAGCGGTGGAACAGGGTGCACTCATGAGCTCATGGCTGCTCACAATTGCAAAGACACAAAGCACAGAGATGCTCGTGGGTCCCTAACACTCTGGGTCCCTCGAATGCCCCCTGGGAAGATTGCAGTGGGCACAAAAAGTGCAAGTCTGTGGAGTTTGGTACACACAGAAGTAGAGATGGTGAAACCTAGACCCTAGAGGGTTTATTGAAGAAAGGGGACCATGACCTTGTGGCTATGGGCCAGAGATCCTGTCATGGCCATATTTGCTCTGACTCTCTAAAGAGGTGCGGAAACCCTCCAGGGAACAAAAGCCACACAGATAACCAGCTCACATTAAGCCCATCTCCCTGACAGAGGGTGGGGCAACTCCATCCAGGCAAAGATGCCTGAGAGGCCGAGAAACAGACCCCTCCCCCAGAAGACAGACTGGAGGAACAGGTGAATGACAAGCTTATTTCCCACATGACTGTAAAATGCCAGTGCCAGGGGAAAATAATATATTGAGCTCCATGTGTTCCCTCATGACTCATTTATACTTCAGGCTAAAATTTTACATTTCCTTTTTGTTTCTTTTTTTTTTTTTTTACCCTGTTTCCATTTCAAATAGATTCTTATTTCCCAACTTATGTTTTTAAGTCACTTTTTAACTTTTATTTTTTTCACATCTACGTTTTATAGATTTATGCCCCATACTAGTCCGTTTTTCACTCTATTAAATTTTATTTATATATATATATATATAAATACATATATATATATACATACAAGTTCTGATTTCTTTGCAATTTTGGGATATAGTGTCTTCTAACACACAGACCAAAATCAATCAGGAACAGGCTGCTTTGTCCACCCTGAGAGATTATAGTCTCTACCCCACCCCCCTTTTTTATTGTTTTGGATCATCTTGGCTTTGCATATTTGTGCTAGCTTCCGACCACTTTGGATTTTTTTATGGGGCATTTTGCCCCATTTTTTTATGGGGCATTTGGACTCTGCCCAAAATATCTGTCTCACCCATCCTTCACTGGAAAGAATGACTAGGAAGAACTCACAACAACAAAAAAAGATCCAGAGGCAATGTCCTCTGCCACAGAGCTAATGGATATGGATAAAAGCAAGATGTCAGAGATAGAATTCAGGATAGCAATTATATAGCTTTATAATAACTAGGCTTGAAAAAAGCATACATGACAATACAGAATCTCTGCAGAAATGAGATGTAATCAGGCCAAACATAAAAATGCTACAAATGAGATGCAGTCTAAATTGGATGCTCTAACAACTAGGGTCAATGAGGCAGAAGAGAGAAAAGGTGATCTGGAGGACAGGTTGATGGAAAGTAAGGAAATTGAAGAAAATAGAAAAGCAACTCATGAAGAGCACATGAAAAGAGACTTAGAGATTTTAATGATGCATTGAAAAGAACCAATATCAGGATCATCAGGATCCAAGAGGGGGAGGGGAGAGAGAAAGGGCTGGAAGATTTATTTGAGCAAATCATGGCTGAGAACTTCCCTAATCTGGGGAAGGAAACAAGCATTCACAACCAAGAGGCAGAGAGGACCCCTTCCAAAATCAATAAAAAAAGATCAACACCCTGACATATAATAGCGAGGCTTGCAAATCTTAAAGCCAAGGAAGCTATCCTGAGAGCAGCTAGGGGGGAGAGATTTCTTATGTACAGAGAGAGAATATTCAGAATGACACCAGAACTATCCACAGAAACCTGGCAAGCCAGAAAGGGCTGGCAACATATATTCAGGGTATTAAATGAGAAGAACATGCAGCCAAGAATACTTTATCCAGCAAGGCTCTCACTCAGAATGGAAGGAGAGATAAGAGTTTCCAGGACAGGCAGAAACTAAAAGAATATGTGACCACTAAGCCAGCCCTGCAAGAAATATTAAGGGGAATACTGTAAGAAAAGAGAAACCCCAAGAGTCACATACACCAGAAAATAACGAGATGATCCACAGAAACAGGGACTTTGCAGGCAATACAAAATGGCACTAAATTAGTATATTTCAATAGTTAACTCTGAATGTAAATGGGCTAAATGCTCCAATAAAAAGACACAGGATATCAGATTGGATAAAAAAGCAGGATCTGTCCATATGCTGTCTACAAGAGACTCATTTTAGACCTAATGATACCTCCAGACTGAAAGTGAAGGGATGGAGAACAATTTACCATGCCAATGGACTTCCAAAGAAAGCTGGAGTAGCAATCCTCATATCAGACAAATTAGATTTTGAACCAAAGACTGTAGCAAGAGATGTAGAGGGACATTATATCATACTTAAAGAGTCTATCCAACAAGAAGATCTAACAATTGTAAATATCTATGCCCCCAACATGGGACCGGCCAATTACATAAACCAATTAATAACCAAAGTAAAGAAACACATTGATAATAATATATTAATAATAGGAGATTTCAACACTCCAAAGCAATGGACAGATCATCTAAGCAGAGAATCAACAAAGAAACAAGAGCTTTGAATGACACATTGGACCAAGTAGACTTTTGCAGATATATACAGAACAGTCCATCCTAAAACAACATAATACCCATTCTTCTCAAATGTGCATGGAACTTTCTCCAGAATAGATCACATACTGGGTCACAAATCAGGCCTCAACCAGTACCAAGAGATTGAGATTATTCCCTGCATATTTCAGACCACAATGCTTTGAAACTGGAACTCAATCACAAGAAGAGATTTGGAAGGAACTCAAACACTTGGAGGTTAAGAGCATCCTGCTCAAGAATGAATGGGTCAACCAGGAAATTAAAGAAGAATTTCAACAATTCATGCAAAACAATGAAAATGAAAATACATTGGTTCAACCTATGGGATACTGCAAAGGCACTCCTAAGAGGGAAGTACATAGCCATCCAAGACTCTCTCAAAAAATTAGAAAAATCCCAAATGCACAAGCTAACCTTACACCTAAAGTACCTAGAGAAAGAACAACAAATAAAGCCTAAACCAAGCAGGAGAAGAGAAATAACAAAGATTAGAGCAGAAATCAATGAAATAGAAACCAGAAGAACAGTAGAACAGATCAATGAAACTAGAAGATGCTTCTTTGAAAGAATTAATAAGATCGATCAACCTCTGGCCAGACTTATCCAAAAGAAAAAGTGAACAGACCCAAATTAATAAAATCATGAATGAAAGGGGAGAGATCACGACTGATACCAAGGAAATAGAAACAATTGTTAGAAATTATTATCAGCAACTATATGCTAATAAATTAAGCGATCTGGAAGAAATGAATGCATTCCTAGCAACTTATAAACTACGAAGACTGAAACAGGAAGAGGTAGAACATCTGAACAGACCAATAACCAGCAAGGAAATTGAAGCAGTAATCAAAAACCTCCCAAAACACAAGAGTCCAGGGCCAGAAGGCTTCCCAGGGGAGTTCTACCAAACAGTTAAAGAAGAAATCAGACCTATCTACTGAAGCTGCTTCAAAAAATAGAAATGGAAGGAAAACTTCCAAACTCATTCTATGAGGCCAGCATTACCCTGATCCCAAAACCAGACAAAGACCCCTTCAAAAAGGAGAATTACAGACCAATATCCCTGATGAACATGGATGCCAAAGTACTCACCAAGATATTAGCCAATAGGATCCAACAATACATAAAGGATTATTCATCACACCAACTGGGATTTATTCCTGAGATGCAAGGGTGTTTCCACATTCACAAATCAATCAACGAGATAGATCACATTAATAAAAGAAAAGACAAGACCCATATGATCCTCTCAATTGATGCAGAAAAAAAAAATTCGACAAAATATGGCATCCTTTCTTGATTAAAACTCTTCAGAGTATAGGGATAGAGGGAACATATCTCAATATCATAAAAGCCATCTGTGAAAAGCCCTCAGCAAATATCATTCTCAATGGGGAAAAACTGAGAGCTTTTCCCTTAAGGTCAGGAACACGACAGGGATACCCACTCTCACCACTTTTGTTCAACATGGTACTAGAAGTCCTAGCCTGAGCAATCAGACAATGATAAGAAATAAAAGGCATTTAAATTGGCAAAGAAGAAGTCAAAGCCTCTCTCTTCACAGATGACATGATACTTTATGTGGAAAATCCAAAGGACTCCAGCCCAAAATTGCTAGAACTCATACAGCAATTCAGCAATGTGGCAGGATAAAAAATCAATGCACAGAAATCAGTTGCATTTCTATATACTAATAATGTAACTGAAGAAAGAGAAATTAAGGAATTGATCCCACTCACAATTACACCCAAAACCATAAGATACCTAGGAATAAGCCTAACCAAAGAGGTAAAGGATCTCTACTCTAGAAACTACAGAACACTTATGAAAGAAATCGAGGAAGACACAAAGAAATGGAAAAGCATTCTATGTTCATGGATTGGAAGAATAAACCTTGTTAAAGTGTCTGTGCTACTCAGAACAAGCTACACTTTCAATGCAATTCCTATCAAAATACCATCGACATTTTTCACAGAGCTGGAACAAATGATCCTAAAATGTGTATGGAACCAGAAAAGACCCTGAATCGTCAGGGTAATATTGAAAAAGAAAACCAAAGCTGGTGGCATCACAATGCCTGACTTCAAGCTATATTACAAAGCTGTGATCATCAAGACAGCATGATACTGGCACAAAAACAGACACATAGGTCAATGGAACAGAATAGGGAGCCCAGAAATGGACCCTCAACTCTAGGTCAACTAATCTTTGACAAATCAGGAAAGAATATCCAATGGAAGAAAGACAGTCTCTTCAATAAATGGTGCTGGGAAAATTGGACAGCCACATGCAGAACAATGAAACTCAACCATTCTCTAACACCATTCACAAAGATAAACTCAAAATGAATGAAAGATGTAAATGTGAGACAGGAATCCATCAAAATACTAGAGGAGAACACAGGTAGCAACTGCTTCGACCTCGGACAAAGCAACTTCTTGCAAGGTATGTCTCTAAAGGCAAGGGAAACAAAAGCAAAAATGAACTATTGGAACTTCATCAAGATAAAAAGCTTCTGCACAGCAAAGGAAACAACAAAACTAAAAGACAGCCTATGGAATGGGAGAAGATATTTGCAGATGACATACAGATAAAGGGTTGGTATCCAAGATCTGTAAAGAACTCAAACTCAACACCCAAAAAAACAAATAATCCAGTCAAGAAATGCACAGAAGACATGAACAGACAGTTCTCTGAAGAAGACATACAAATCGCTAGCAGACACATGAAAAATCACTCCACATCACTTGCCATCAGGGAAATACAAATCAAAACCACAATGAGATATCACCTTATACCGGTCAGAATGGCTTAAATTAATAAGACAGGGAACTGCAAATGTTGGCGAGGATGTGGAGAAAGGGGAACCCTCTTACACTGTTGGTGGGAATGCAAACTGGTGCAGCCACTCTGGAAAACAGTATGGAGCTTCCTCAGGAAGCTAAAAATAGAGCTACCCTAGGACCCAGCAATTGCACTCCCGGGTATTTGCCCCAAAGATACAGATGTAGTGAAACAAAGGGGCACGTGCACCCCAGTGTTCATAGCAGCAATGTCCACAATAGCCAACTGTGGATGGAGCCGAAATGTCCTTCAACAGATGAATGGATAAAGAAGATACAGTTCATATATACAATGGAATATTACTCAGCCATCAGAAAGGAGGAATACCTACCATTTACACTGACATGGATAGAACTGGAGGGTATTAGACTAAGTGAAGTAAGTTAAGCAGAGAAAGACAATTATCATATGGTTTCACTCATATGCAGAATATACGGAATAGGACAGAGGACTATAGGGGAAGGGAAGGAAAACTGGGAAGAAATCAGAGAGAGAGACAAACCATATGAGACTCTAGACTCCATGAAAAAAACTGAGGCTTGCAGAAAGAAGGTGAGTGGGGGGATGGGGTAAATGGGTTATGGGCATTAAAGAAGGCACATGATATTATGAGCACATGATATTATGAGCATTATAACTAATGAATCATTGAACATTATATCAAAAATGAATGATGTACTATACCATGGCCAATTGAATTTAAATTAAAAAAATTAAAAAATAATAAATAAAATGAATCTCTAGTAAGCACCATATGATGGGTCTTGCTTATTTTATCCCATCTGATACCCTATGTCATTTGATTGGAGCATTTATTCCATTTACATTCAGAGTAATTCTCGAAAGATTGAATTTAGTGCCATTGTATTACCCATAAAGTTGTTATTTCTGTAGATTGTCTCTGTTCCTTTCTGGTCTATTTTACTTTTGGTCTCTCTCTCCACTCAAAGGGTCCCCTTAAACATTTCTTGCAAGGGTAGTTTAGTGTTCACAAATTCCTTAGTTTTGTTTATCTTCAAAACTCTCGAACTCTCCTTCTATTCTGTTTTTGTTTTTTTTTTTTTAAGATTTTATTTATTTATTTGAGAGAGCGAGAATGAGAGAGAGTACATGAGAGGGGGGAGGGTCAGAGGGAGAAGCAGGCTCCTTGCTGAGCAGGGAGCCCAATGCGGGACTCGATCCTGGGACTCCAGGATCATGACCTGAGCCGAAGGCAGTTGCTTAACCAACTGAGCCACCCAGGCGCCCATCTCCTTCTATTCTGAATGACAGCCTTGCTGGATAAAGTATTCTTGGCTGCATACTTTTCAATTTAGCATGTTGAGTATATCATGCCAGTCCTTTCTGGCCTGCCTGGTCTCTGCCAGCCTTAAGTGTCTACCCTTGAGGTTAAGGACCTCTTGTCCTGAGCTGCTTTCAGAATTCTCTCTTTATCCTTGTAATTTAGAAGTTTCACTATAATATGTGGAGTGTTGACCTATTTTTGTTGATTTTGAGGGGGAGTCCTCTGTGTCTCTCGGACTTGAATGCCTGTTTCCTTCCCCAGATTAGGGAAGTTCTCAGCTATAATTTGTTCAAATAAAACTTCTGCCCCTTTTTCCTTGCTCTTCTTCTTCTGGGACTCCTAGAATATGGATATTATTTTGCTTTATGGAATTGCTGAGTTCCCTAAGTTGTGATCTAATAATTTTCTTTCCCTCTTCTTTTCAGCTTCATTATTTTCCATCATTTTATCTTCTATATCACTCATTCACTCTTCTGCTCCATTTGTCCTTATCTTTATGGCCTCCACTTGAGACTGCATCTCAATTTAGCATTTTTAATTTTGGCCTGATTAGATTTTAGTCCTTATATCTCTACAGTAAGGGATTCCCTAGTGTCTTCAATGCTTTTTCAACCCCAACTAGTATCTTTATAATTGTTGTTTTAAATTCTAGTTCAGACATCTTACTTACATCTGTATTGATTAAATCCCTGGCTGTGAGTACTACCTCCTGTTCTTTCTTTTGGGATGAATTTCTCTGTCTCATCGTTTTGTCGATGAAAAGAAAAGAAGAAAGAAAAATTTAAAAAACAACAATAACAACAACAACAAAAACAGACTTCAGGACGTGTTTCTGGTGCATGCTCCGTACACGTGCTTTTGTATTTTGGCTGCTCTTTCCACTGGTCCATCCTCTACAGAGTTCCTCCTGGCCTGTAGTGGGAAGTGTCTGGACCTTTAAATGTGCTTTGATTTGTTTGTTAAGATAACCCTGGAAAAGAAAATAAATGTATAAAAGGCTGATCCAAGGCCAGAGAAGAGGGAAAGGAACAAAAATGCAAACAAACAGACAAACAAAAAACTATAAGCCTGATTCCAAAGAAAGAAGGAAAAAAAGTAAGTAAAGAAGAGAAGGGGGAAAAAATTAGGAAGTCAGGGGCACCTGGGTGGTTCAGATGGTTAAGTATCTGCCTTTGGCTCAGGTCATGATCTCCAGGTCCTGCGATCGAGCCCCGCATCGGGCTCCCGGCTCAGTGGGGAGCCTGATTCTCCCTCTGCCTCTGCCTCTCCCCCTGCTTGTGCTCTCTCTCTCTGTATCTCTGTGTCTCAAATGAATAAAAACAAAAATCTTTAAAAAAAAATAATAAACTTTAAAAAAATTTAGGAAGCCAGATCTGAAAAATAAGAGAAGGAAACAAACAAACCAACAAATGAACAAAAACTTATAAGCCTGAGACAAATGAAAAAAAAAAGAGAGAAAGAGAAAAGAAAAGAAAAAAATACATAATAAGAGATTAAAAAATGAAAAATAAGAAATAGAAAAATTAAAAATTTTAAATTTAAAAAATTAAGAAAAAAAATAAAGAAGCAAGCCTGGTCCTATTTCTACCAGAAGCTGACATTTTGGAGCACTCTTTACTCAGTAGAGTTGGTACATTTGGGGGGCCTGTGTTGGTCTTCTGAGGGAGAGGCCTGCTGAGCTGGCTCACAAGCACACTTGCCCCTGTAAAGATGCCCCTGCCAGGTGCAGGGAGGAGGGGTTTAGTGTAGAGGACTCCATCCTCTGCTGATGGTGCTGTGTAGAAACCGCTGGTGGGCGGGGGGAGGGAGGGGTGGTGAAGGAGGAATATGGCGTCACCCCACCCTCTGGTCCCTCGGATGGCAAACTCCTGGCCACTGCCGTTCAGGAGGCCCACTTGGAAAAGCAAACAATCTCCTGTGTCCCAGGGTTTGTCGGTTCCCTGTGCTTAACCTGTCTCTTCCTGGGCCATCAACACCCCCAGCGCCACAGATCTCCAGTATTTCATCTCTGGCTCGTGGCTGGGATTCAAAACTCCAAATTTTAAAGGGCCTGAAAGGTGAAGACCCACTCCCCTCCCCCAGAGAAGAGCCTCCTGGTGCACCCAGCACTGTCCTATCCCAGAAAAGCAATGGCACAGTGTGCACACGGAGGATAGAGTTTATTGTGATGCACAGCGAAAAGCTGCAACAAGGTTATCTGCCTTCTGTGTGCAACTCAGTCCCCTACTCCATTCTGTCCCAGAAAAGCAGTCACACAAAGGCCTGAATCTCTTGTGGCAGATAGTAAAAAGCAGCGGCCAGGTTATCTGCAGTTAGCCCATGTCTCTACTCTCTGTTCAGTTCTGTCCCAGAAAAGCAACCTCTCAGCGTGCATATGGTGGTTTAAGCCTACTGTGGCTCACAGCGAAAACCTGCTACAGGATTATTTACCCTCTGCACACACCTCTGTCCCTGCTGTTGAGTGCTGCTCAATGCTCCCAGCTGGCCTTTTGTCCTTGGAGAAGCAAAAAACATTCTTCCAAATGTACTCCAGGAAGGGGAGCAATCTCTCCCAGTGTGACCCAGAGGATCTCCTCAGCATGGCTTATTGTGCAATCCCTATCCACTACAGTCTTTTCCTGCTCTCTCCCTCTCCCTGACATTGCTCTGTGAAAAGGGTTCCCTCCCCTTTGTGTCCCTGCAGCTTTCCTCTTCCTGAATTCATGGCTCCAAACCTCCCATCTGCCACGTTCTCTTCCTCCAACTGTGCAGGTTGTTTTCTTAGTCCTCAAATTATATTCCTAGTTGTTCAAAATAGTTGGATGTTGATCTAGCTGTGTTCAAGGGACAAGGCAAGCTCAGAGTCCCCTTAATATTCCACCACTATATCTCCTCTCCTCCAGTAGTTGAAGATACCTTAAGTTTTTTGTTTTTTGTTTTTTAATGTAAACAACCATAAGCCATGGCTATAAATGACTAAAAACCAGTTCCAGTCTCCTCAACTTTAAATTACTTGCTGGTGAGTTTAAATGTGACCTTTAATAGTCCTGTGCCTTTTTAAGCTAATTATTAGTGCAATAGGCAAGCTGTGTGTATTGAAAACATCTTTTGCCTATAAGCAAATCCTTTATAATGAAAGCAAAGTCAGGAAGAGAAGAGTAAGGAAGAAAACATCACCAAGGACAAGAGTTATCTGCAAAGAACTCTCAAGGGCTCTGGGACTAGAACTGAGATGTGAGAGGTAACATCGAGGAGCTTGGATATACCAAAGAAAGCATAACCACTGCCCTCCTCAAAGCCAATAAACAGGATATCCAGGTAATAAATAGGAATTTTCAAATGAGAAATTATCGTTAGAGAGACCGCTGCCCTGTGTTTGAGTCAGGATGGGTTATGCTTGAGTAACAACAACCGCAATCCTCAGGCTTTCAGCAACAAGGGTTTATTTCTTGCTTATGTTTCACGTGCCCTGTGGATGAAGTGCTTGCCTGCTCCACACAGTGTATCTCCTAGACCCCAGAGGAGATACTCCACCCAGGACAGAAGACCACACTGGCTCATAATCCTTCTGCTTGGAATGACACCTGTCACTTTTGCTTACTCTTCATTGGTGAAAGTCAGTCATACGCCCTCGTCTGAGCTGTGCTTTGGTGAGATCCTATAATCCTTCAACAGGAGGAGAAGGAAATATTTTAAGCAACAGTTTGCCACACATACATAGGACGGAGATATCTCATTCTTTGAAGTAAAATCTATTCTCTTAGAATGTATTCTATTTGAAAATATTGCAAACAGGAGAGGCCATCTAAAAGGAAAGAAATATCTCTAATATTTAACACAAGTAAAGGATGTGTTTATTACTCAAGGATGAATAATAAATTATTTTTTAAACCTACAGTTATTTTTTTATCTGTTTCTAAAGAAGCAGAGTAAATAGTCCTGCTTAACACAAAAGTTACCCATAAGGTAACTAGATAGAACTCTATGAAAATAAGAATTTTGATGAAATGACTCTGTAAGATGATTCAGACAGAAGGTGCTTCTGACCAAGGTAATTTTTTTCTTTTTGGTTTTAATATTTTGTTTTAATATTCCAACTGCCCTCTCAGGACAATCAAATGCTCTGTCTATCCTGCTCCAACACTGAGGTACTGAGTGTTGCCCAGTAACAAGGGAAGACATGCAGATGTTGACTTTTTTTCAGTGCAATGGCATTAAACCATGAGGAAAGCTCTAAGGACCCAGGGAATAACTGGATCTCAAGGGCCTACTCCCTCTTACGCACTGGGAAGACCCAATCAGTTTTGCCCCTCTCAGTTCCCCACTCTGTGGATCACAGGTCAGGAGGGACAGATTCATACCAAGTACTCCTAGCTCTGGAAATTTCTGCATAAGCCATTTCCAGACTGGAACTATTTCTTGTCATTTTAAATATACTGGAAAGGAGATGAAAGAGCATGCTAAACTGTCTTTACAAGATAGATACAGAATTTTCCTAAGAGAATATGAATAAAGCAAATAAGATTGATTGTCTTTCAGTAGCCACATAAACAAAGACCCCCAAATTCAAATTCATTTCACTTATTCTAAAGGAAATCCTGGTAGGGAAAATGTGGTTACACAGCAGCAAAGAAATCTGCCTTGGACCAGAATTTTTAAAATGGAGTCAAGTAATTGAAGAAAATACTGCTTGTTTTTACCTGATAGATTTTCACCATGACTTTGATTTTCATGTGAGCTAGCTGTGGGACCCTGTGAAGATTATTTTACCTCTGTAGACCTTAGTTACTTTATCTAGGACAGCAGGTAGCTGAACACAATGGGACAGGTCAGAGCACCGCTTTCCCGTCCAAATCCTGCCATTGACCACATGCTCGTGGACACGTCCCTGTGCCTCCCTGAATGGGACCATCATTGTCAGAGTCCTCCAAATACTAGCAACCTCACATGCTTGCATCAAATGAGAAAAGTCCTTCAGAAATTGCAAAGTAATGCACAAATGATAAGTCCGCTTCATCTCATTCTCCAAAGTCCCTTCCATATGGAATTAATTAATTAGTTAATTAATTCACAAAATGTTTTCAGGGCCTACTATGTACCATACACTGTGCTAGGCCATCATACAGTGATAATCAACAGAAACAACAGCTGCCTCTCATGCTCATGGGGGAGAAACACATGAAATAATGGCACAAATGTTTTTGTGATCCTGTAACACAATTTCTTTTCTTCCACGTTCTCCCTTCCCAGTCACCTCTAACACCATGTGGCCACAGTGGTGAGTGTTGGGGGAGGGAGGAAGCCTCACTCTCACCCCCACCTCTCCCTCCAGCAGAGGGGCAGGAGTCTATCACGGACATTGTACAGGATTTCTAGCATATGACAATTATAAAAAGTACATGCATTTAGTCAACTTTGTGATGGTTTTAAATTCCTTTGAGAAGTAGACTCGTTATGGTCTGCACCCAGGGGGACTATGTCCATACACCATGGGAAGCCATGCAGTTACCTCTCTACCACTGTCTGCAGTTTGATCCAATTCCTCATCTCTGACAGGAGAGTGTGTCCCTTTGTTGTGGACAAACTACCAGTGCTCGAAATCCTAACTCAGCTCCAGTCTGCTCTCACCAAAAAAATGCCTACTGGCTCCCAGCTGTCTTCAAGAGAGGTCCGTGTCACATTTTGAATTCAGAGCCTTTCAGCTGCTAGGAGGCTTATATATCTCAGCTAATTTAAGCACTTCAGTCTCCACGTAGGCCTTTGATTTCTTATGTCTTGCAGGTACAATGAGAAATACGACTGCTCCCCAAATACACTAAAGTTAGACAAACTTTAGGCCATAACTCCTGTGGTCAACAGAATAATACCCCCAAAAGATGTTATATTAGTCTGCTAGGGTTGCCATAACACAGACTATGACACAGAAGTTACAACAGACTGGATGGGTTCCACAGACACTTATTTTCTCATGATTCTCGAGGTTGAAAGTCTTAAGTCAAGGTGTTGGTGGGTTGGTTTCTTCTGGGGCCTCTCTCCTTGGCTGTGGACAGCTGTCTTCTTCCTGTACTTACTCATCATCTTCCTTCTGTGTGTATCTGTGTCCAAATTTCCTCTTCTTCTAAGGACATCAGTTATATTGAATTAGGGCCTACCCCAATGACCTTATATTAACTTAATGATCTCTTTAAAGACCCTGTCCCCAAACACAGTCACAGTCTGAGGTACTTAGGGTTAGGACTTCAACATGTGAATTCTGGAGGGACACAATTCAACCTGTAACAGATGTCTACGCCCTAATCCCCAGGACCAGTGAATATATTACCTAACATGGCAAAAGAACTTCACAGGTGTGATTAAATTGATTTAAGGATATTAAGGTGGGGAGATTACTTTGGATTATCCAGGTGGCCTCAATGTACTTACAGGTCCTCAGAAGGAGGCTAAAGGATCAGAATCAGAGAAGGAGGTATGACAACAGAAACAGAAGTCAGAGAAAGACAGAGACAGAATCGGAGGGGTGGACTGCTGGCTTGGAAGATGGAGGAAGGGGCTGTGAGGCCAGGAACACAGGTGGCCTCTAGAAAGTGGAAAATGTAAGAAAAGGGATTCTCCCCTAGAGCCTCCAGAAAGAACACAGTGCTGTTGACACCTTGATATCTGCTCAGTGAAACTTCTGTCCTCCAAAACTGTGAGATAATAAATTTGTGTTGTTTTAAGCCAGTAAGTTTATAGGAATTTGTTACAGCAACAATAAGAAAACTAATATAATTTTCTAGTCTGGAAACATTTTGGAAGCTGTGAAAATGAGAAAACAGTCAGAATAATCAGAAAATAATAAAAAACTGGAGATCAAGGGAAAGTGCCAAAGGAAATGAGGAAGGAAGAGAAAAGGAGAAAAAGAAATTGAGAAATGCAATGGGGAGATATTGGTAAGGAATTTAGAAGATAGCAGGCCCTACAGAAGACATGCTGGCCTGGAGAAGAAATATTAGATAATTTAAACACAAAGCACAGAGTATGATAAAATCAGTTGTGGAACCTGGAGCTTCTCGGAAAGGAGCCCTATTCAACTGTTTGCACCCATGGCTCTGACCACATTGGTGTGCCAAAGCTTGGGCAGATCTCCCTCAGCAAGGACAGGCCACAGAGCCAAATAGCCAGATATGAAAATGGCCTAGTGCGTGCATGCTTTAGAGAAGTCACTGACCTAAACAAAACCTCGTTCTAAAACCATCCAGGTGAACAATTCGGACATCCTCAATGGAGATGACAGTAACAATAATAGCTACTCTTTAGAAGTTTATTACAATGTTCAAGCACTTGAGAGAATGAATATACAAACGGACAATGGCCAGACTACATATAAAAATAGAGCTCTAGCCCACAACCTGCAGCAACCTCTTATCTACAGTAACGAGCCCAGGAAGCCCGCCTGCTGTAAGTCAGACTTGGAGGAAGTCAGACTGCTATCTGTAGTAACAACCCAGGAAGCCAAACAATAACTTCTGTAACAATTGGCCCCAAAAGCGCCAGGACTTAATAACTTACAGCTTCATTAGTTTTTGTCCCTATTTCCAACTTAGGACCAACCAGAGAAAGCCAAATATGCACTCCTAACCAATCACATAGGACGTCCTCCTCCTTCTAGTTCCCATCTCCAGCTTTGCCATGACAACAGCCTCCAATCAGGGCACACCTGAGCCTTCTGTTTTTTTCCACCACAAAGCTTTCCCACTCCTCTTCTGTGTTGATGCCAAAAGCAAGTGATGGTGGCTGACTCCCTTGCTATATCAAGTTCTGAATAAATGGCCGTTGCTTATTTTCATTTGTGTGTTCTTCATGTAAACACTTAGGAAACACTTGCTCACAGCTGTGAGGCGATAACTTATATGATGGACAGATGGCAGCACCTAAAGGGTCACTCTCTGATTGGCACCTGAGATTTTGTGTTCATTATCTGGCACCTGAATACCCAGAGAAGTTTGACTAAATACTTTTCCTAGAGCTGACCACCAACCACGTTTGGGAAAGATTGAGCTAGAGTTTAGGAAGCAAAGTCACAGTTTGGGTGCCAGAAAATAAATAGTTGAACGCCAGAGCAGAAGGATTAAACAGGGAAAACCAGAGAATGGTCAACATGAGATGGTCAGCTGTGTCTGGCCCACATCACAGGGGTATTTCTTTTTAGATATGAATGTGCTTTAAGATGTGCCCAAGCACTCCTGAGGGTTCCCCCAGGGTCTTGTCTCATGTTCTCAAGCACAGTCCCGGCCTCCATGCCTCTTCTGTGCCGACCTTGACCCTCCTAAGACCACTGTGCTGCTGGGCCTAGTAGATGCCACTCCTCTCTCCCTCTAGAAGCTGAGCACGAAGCACAGGAGCCTCCATTCAAAATCCCATATTGCTACATATCTCAGTCCCACAATCAGGATGATCCAGTCTTCCCAAACACCAGAGCTTGGACCAAATACCCCCATCTCTGGGAGATTAGAACTTTCCCCTGACTCCTGTCTCAGGCTCACTTCCTTGAGCCCTATGCATTGTCCGGCATCAGTGTCATGGTAGACGACTGACAACAAAACATCTCCTCCTTTCCCACCATGATTCTGAGAAAGTCACTTAGCAATCTGACGTTGAGACATTCCCATGATTGCCTTGGAGCAAATAGTTTTCAAATTAATTCCACAAATACTACTCATATATTACACTATCCCTCTTTTGGAGGATGATGAACACGGGGGGGAGGGGCTGGGTTTTCATCCAATAAGCAAAACATATTTAAAATTCAAAAACCTCTCCTCAAGCTCCATGAAGTGAGGGACAAGATTTCAAAGAAACCAAGCCATCATAGCGGCCATCCACCACCACCCCCACCCCATGAGCCCTCACCTGGACTCTCTTTGCTGGGTGGGATAGAATCTGAGAAGGTGGTGGGAGACATGCTGGAAAATAGGTCACCATGAAAAGAAAAGGGCAAATCAAGGAAGACCTGCCAAAAAATGAAAAATGCATTGGCAGAAGGCCACTGGGTGGTGAGCCAAAGCACTATTAGCTCTATAAGATTATGGCCAACAGGCACCCCATACAGGGAGAGACTAGTATGTGGGAGGTCAGGTTTCCTGTGGGTCCATCATTTGAGATAATGCTCATCAAAACCCAAAGGCAGCAAAAGTGCTAGAAGTATGATGTACAAAGGATGAAAACCAAGCTGCAATGTTTTCTAAATGGAGGCATCAGGAGGGTATCTGTATGTGAATTTGGCAGTGGGGAGCCAAGTGGTCCTTTGTCCTGAGAGTAGCAGGTGCAGTTCCTGGTGCTCTCTTATGTATGTCAACACATCCCAGCTAAACCTCCACCTCAAGTGTGTGCAGTGGAGAGGTTAAATAGCAGATGTATTTACGCTTTGGTTTGTCACACATGCTTTGCTTATGGAAACTTCTGCACTCATTATAATATTGTCAGGGCTGAAAACTGAGGATTGCAGCCTCCTTCATTGAAAGGCTGGCCTATTGGTGTGCCCTATCCCTCCAGCCTCTGTGATTGGTTAAGGGGTAAGATATGATCCACAAAACCAACCAGAGTATTCAGGGAGAGGGATGAGGACATTAGGAGACAAAATTCTCTTTCCTTATCAGATTCTTAGTTGTAGGAATCATGTAAACTTGGATCATCTGGAAGTCATCTTTCCTTCCACCAGGGAAGAGCCTCCCAGAGCAAAGAAGAGCTGAGTGATAGAGAGAAACTGACTCCTGACAACAAAGGTTGAGAACCAGAATCCTGTTATTGCTGAAGAAACATGCTGAATTCTTAGTTCTAAGTCAGTAAAGTCCCTTGTTTTTTTTCCAAGCAGACTCAACTTGGACTTCTATCACTAGCCCCGGCTTAAACAGAGGGAAATCCACTGAGCCTACCTAAAATTAGGATGTACACTAGCAACAGATTTCCTGCCCCTTCCCCAGTGCTCATGTCAAACAGTGAATCTGGGAAAGCAGCAGGAAACGGTACCTTCGAGAAACACAGCTCCCTGCTAGATCTGAACCAAGCCCAATAGGAGGTGGTCACCTTACGTTGGGCACATCAGATGCCTGAATCAGCATCATGGTGTCAGGAAGGCCAGAAAAGCAAAAATAAAGTGGCAAGACAGCTGCTCTCCTTCAAAGGGGCTATAGCCTCAGGACGAAGAACACCAGCCCATTGTTCCAGGGCATGTAACTCTGAATAGCAGAACATGCCCACTCTGATATGGTGATCCCTGAAATCCAGAGAACCAAAGTGAGCAGGGTTGTAGGGTACTTGGGTGGCTCAGTTGGTTAAGCATCTGCCTTCAGCTCAGGCCATGATCCCAGGGTCCCGAGATCGAGCCCCTGAGCAGGCAGACTGCTTCTCCCTCTCCCTCTACCTGCTGCTCCCCTTGCTTTGTACTCTCTCTAACTCTTTCTCTCTCTCTCTGTCAAATGAATAAACAAAATCTTTTAAAAAAAGTTTTTTTTAAGTGAGCAGGGTTGGCCCCACAGAGCACTGAGTCAGAAACTCATACTCTAGCGTGTACAAGCACCTATGAACTACTTCTACTGCCCATTTTTGTCTCTAATGCCACTGGGTTATCTGGTAGAGCAACCAAACGTCCCTGGACACAGCCTGTTTGGGACCTGAAAGGGACTCATCAGGTCCAGGCGAGGCTATAGGACAACTACGAACTGAATTGTGTCTCCTCCAAATTCATATGTTAAAGCTCTAAACTCATGTAGCTGATTAGAAATAGAGCCTTAAGGAGTTGATTAGGGCTAAGTTAAGGTTAAGGATAAAACCTTGGTCTATTAGAACTGGTGTCCTTATAAAAGAGGAGGAAACACAAGAGATCTCTGTCTCTCTCTTCTCTCTGTCTTTCTGTCATGTGAGAAGGCAGCTCTCTATAAGCCAGGAAAAGAGTTCTCACCAGAAACTAAATCCTGCAGGCACCTTGATCTTGAACTTGCCAGCCTCCAGAACCGTGAGAAATAAATTTCTGTTGTTTAAGTCCTAAGCCTTCCTCCCTGCATCTGCGGTATTTTTTCATGGTGTCCTGACAAGGACTGTGAAACTCTCTGGATAGCTATGTGCCAAGATCTCTGGTAGATATGACACCCATTTGACACTGTGGTTTTCTGGACAAAACTTGAGATAACACCTCGGTTAATCTTGACTCCACATGCTACAAGGACAGGGCCTGTGTCCCGGCTACTGGCTGGCAGCTAGAGGCTGCAGCTGCCGGAAGCTCCCATGGCAGGTCAGATGCCTGGCGCGTGAGGCCAGCAGACCTGAAGGGTAGGCTTTATGGCCAGGAGCTCCATTTCCTCCCTGAAGAAGTCAAGTCTGCTGGCACAACTTTGAGGAAAATTAAGCATTGGGCAAAGTCCTGGCTCACTACCCACCTAGTCAACTGGCCTGAAAGTCTGGAATATGTCAAGTTGGTAGAGAGTGAAGCTGGCCTTCCAATTCCAAATGCTTTAGTTGTGGCAGAGGCTGGGCTGAAGTCAAGAACTTTCTGATGATAATTAACCACACTGGACAAGTGTGTGGAAAATGGCCTCAGTGAAGGCAGGGCCCTGTTGGCTGTGCTCACTGTTTCCTTCCCAGGGCTTAGTGTGGAAAGAGGCATGTGGCTGAATAGCTGTTTTCCTGGTGAGGGGAAATGTTGGGGCCCTTGGAAAATTCCTGGCTGATTTTCTGGCTGCTTCCAAGCAACAGTGAGAGAAATGCCATTTGTTCTTACACCATGGGGGTCATCTGTCCCAGATACTCAGCCTGGCTTTCCCATCCTGTAGCTTTCTTCCTAGGTTCTTAGAATAGAAGCAAGTTCTCTGCCTCAGCTGGACTATTGCTTCCTGTCAGGGAGAGAGGCTGAGGGGTAAAGGTTAGTGTTATGGCCCTTCTTCTCCTTTATAACCATAAATCCCAAGAGGGCCCTACCCTGCCCAGTCATCCTACCACAGTTCTAGAATCCTTTTGCTCTCACACTTCCCCTGAAGGTTATTTCATGACTTCTTGGTGCTCAAACTTTCTATGCCCTTCTCCTCATGCTGCACCCCATCATCCCTCCTCACTGAGTATGCAATAATCTCCTGCCACCACATCCGTTGAACTCCCTACACCTAGAATCCTTGACTCCCTGTTCTCTCCGTGGCAGCTGGCTAATGGTCCTTGCTCATTCCTTAAGCAACCTCTCTATGTGTGCTCTGGACTCCATTACTTCATGTCAACTCAAGGACATTTCTCCTATAATTATCTTCCCTCCCTCTGGCATCATTAAATTTACCCATCTCTCCTGGATTATGACCTTAAGCATATAATATGTTCTAGTATCTTCCACCTTTTAAAAAGTTATCTCTCTGGAACCCATGTTCCCCGTTGTGCTACTTCTTCCCTCAGGATGGCTCCTTTGCCAGACCCTCCACTGGCTCCTCACCCTCTAAATGGAGCCCAGGGCTCAGGTCTCTTCTATTTGTAGTTGTATACCATGACATCTCATTGGTCCCTTGGCTTTAATGACATCAAAGTGCTCATGATTATGAAATGTCTATTTCTAGCCACAACATCTCTGAGACCCAAACTCAAATATTTCAGTGCTTACTTAGATATCTAGCAGGTGTCTCAAGTTTAATAAAATCAAAACAAAATGCTTACTGACTCCCCTCAAACTTGTAGATCCCTCTAATCAACCCCATTTCAGCAAATGGCACCCATTTTCAAGTCAAAATCCTAGGAATCCTCATTAACTTCTCTTCCCCGTATACCCGGAAGTCTTCCTGGAATTCCTCAGCAGGTCACACTCACTATTACTTCGTGAACCTCAAATCCAACCCCTCCTCATCAGGACCTGCCAAGCCATATGTTCAGGTTCACGGCACCTCTCCAAACTCCAGCACAGACTGCTGCCTGTGCTGTGAACAGCATGGCATCTGAGGCAGGACAAATGGTTCAGGATAAGCAGGGACAAGAGCCATTCCCACCAGCTACCACACTCAGGACTAAGACCACGGAAACTGTAGTGACTTGGCTGAAATCACAAGACAGTAAATGGAAGAGGCAGGATTTGAACCTAGGAAGTCTGGCCCCAGAGTGAGGGCTCTCAATCACTATGCTAACATAAACACAAGGGCCGGATGTGGAGAGTGTCCAGCATACCTAAGGAACTGCCCAGAAGACATGAATAGACTTCCAAAGAAGACACCCAGATGGCTAACAGATACATGAAAAGATGCTCAACTCATCATCAGGGAAATACAAATCAAAACCATGAGGAGATACCACCTCACACCTGCCGAAATGGCTAAAATGAACATAAGAAACAACAGGTGTTGGCAAGGATGCTGCGAAAGGGGAACCCTCTTGCACTGTTGGTGGGAATGCAAACTGGTGCAGTCACTCTGGAGAACAGTATGGAGTTTCCTCAAAAAGCTAAAAATAGAGCTACCCTATGATCCAGCACTTCCACTATCAGCTATTTACCCAAAAGATACAAAAATACAGATTTGAAGGGGTATATACACCCCGATGTTTATAGCAGCATTATCAACAATAGCTAAACTATGGAGAGAACCCAAATGTCCATCGACTGACGAATGGATAAAGAAGATGGTCTCAATGGTGTATGTGTACATACACACAATGAAATATTACTCAGCCATCTAAAAGAATGAAATCTTGTCATTTGCAATGATGTGGATGGAGCTAGAATGTATTATGCTAAGTGAAATAAATCAATCAGAGAAAGACAAATACCATAGGATTTCACTCATATGTGGAATTTAAGAAACAAAACAGATGAACATATGGGAAGAGAGGGAAACAAACCATAAGAGACTCTTAATGATAAAGAACAAACAGGGTTGATGGAGGGAGATGGGTGGGGGATGGGCTAGTGGGTAGTGGGTATTAAAGAGGCACTTGTGATGAGCACTGGGTGTTGTATGTAAGTGGTGAATAACTGAATTTTACTCCAGAAACTAATATTGCACTGTATGTTCACTAACTACAATTTAAATAAAAATTAAAAACAAACAAACAAACAAAAATAAGGAACTGCCAAGCTGACCTGTGAAACTTTTATTTTTGAGATGAAAAAATTAGGCTTACTCAAAATCCTCTCCACTTCCCCGCCCACTCATTCCCCATGTTCATTGGCCATACATAGTTGTGGGAGGTCATAAGGCCATTTTTCAGTCTTTGAAAACATTCTCTTCCAAGGACAAGAGGCTAAGTTAAAGGTCTGGAGCCATCAAAGTGGACAGTTGGACAATTAGTCTGGTGGGGGTAAGAATGAGGGGAGCCAGGGAATGAAGGAGTAGCCAAAAGAGGAGCAAGGTACAAAAAAGCAGTTCCTGAACTAACACAGGGGCTCATTTCTGGGGTTAGAGGGTGCCTCTATGTGGCCTGGCCCAAGGGGACAAAATCTAACAGAGTTCATCCCACCCGGACCAGAAACTAAGTGCCCAGATCAAATAAACCATAAGTTCCTATTGTGACCACCAGAATTTCTTTGGGAGACTAAAAATACAGATTCAGGGCCTGACTGAATCAAAACATCTCAAGTGGCATCTGAGAATCTTTACTTTTAGAAGCTTCTCAGATGATTCTGTAGATCATCCAGATTTGAGAACTACTGGTGCAGTGTGGAAGAAGGAAGAGGTGATTGATGTCTGTCGTGACAGCCAGCTCATAGACTGACCTCTGGTGATTCAATCCATCTGATAGGCCCTGTGGAATCTCCTTCTACAACAAATAGATCTGACTTATGTAACCAATAGGATATTGCAGAAATTATGACGTGTGGTTAGAAGCTAGGTCATAAAAGACATCACAGTTTTTCTCCTCACTCTCTCTGGACCACTGCTCTGATACATTGCATCATAAGGACACTTAAGCAACCCTGTACAGAAGTTTACATGGAAAGAAACCCAGGCCTCCTGCCAACAGCTAATATTGACTCCCCAGCTACATGAATGCACCATCTTGGAAGTGGATCTCCCAACCCTAGTGAAACCTTCAAATGTTAGTCCTTCCTGACATACTGACTCTTCATGAGAGGCTCCAATTCAGAACACCCAGCTAAGCCACTTCTCAATTCCTGACCCACAAAATGATATGAAATAATAAATGCTTATTGTTGTTTTAACCTGCTGAGTGTTGGGGTGATTCATTAAGCAGAAAGTGAAAATCAATATACCTGGAATGATCAGGAACACCTCATGAAGGAAGTTGGACTCTGAGCCCTGATATGAGAAGGGACGAGAAGGATGAGGAGATGAGAAAGGAAGGGCAATAGGTAAGACGATAATCTAGGTCAAGAATGATATATTTCACTGTAAGTGAAATAGAGAAGTGTCCATTTATCCCTATTTTCCCAGCAAGAGTAACAGCGCTCCTCCAGGGCACAGGAGGACTGGTATCATTATGCTCAGTGATGAGGAATGCTTGCACTGCTACAAGTTGGCCTGAGTGCTCACTGCCTCTGTCCATGGGTCTCAAGCTGAGATACACATTAAGATCACCTGGGGGAACTTTAAAAAATATTGATTCCTAGACCATATCCCCAAAGATTCTGGTTTAATTGGTCTGGGCTGTAGCCTGGGCGTGGGGAAGTCATAAAATCTCCCCAGGTGATTCTGGCTGAGAACCACTGCTGTAGACAAAAAGCTTCAATATCTGTCTACATGGCTGGGCTAAATGTGTGTATGGTGAGGGTAGGCAGAAGACTGCGGCCCTTTGTTCTAATGTAGCCTAGTGGACAGGGGTGCTGAGACTGTGCACACTAAAGTCAGCCTTCTTCTGAAGGGCAATAATAATCAAATAGCCAATGAAATTGCTGTTCTGGTTATCCTTTGCTGTGTGGCATAAACCACAGTAACCATCTAATTATCACTCTTGGTTCTGGGGGTTGACTGGCCTCAGCTAGATGCTTCTTACTTGGCCTCTTTCATGTGGTTACGGAAAGATAGCGACCGGGGCTGGAGTCCTCTCTAAGGCTTCCTCACATATTTTCTGGTGGTTGATGCTGGCTTTCAGCTGGATCTGTGTGTGCTGTTGGTGGAACATCTACATGTAGACTTTCCATGTGGGCTGGGCTTCCTCACAGCATAGTGGCTGGGTTCCAAAAGTAAGCATCCCAGAGAAACCGTCACAAGCTATACAACCTTTTATACGTCAGCCTTGGAAGTCATGCCACATTGCCACATTCTGTCATCAAGGCAATCACAAAGGCCCAAGATAGAGGTGCTATGAGCTGACTTGTGTCACCCTAAAAATTCATATGTTAAAGCCCAACTCCCTAACGTGATGATATTTGGAGATGGGGTCTTTGGGAAATAATTAGAGTTAGATGAGGTCTGAGAGTAGAGCCCTCATAGAGACACCAGAGAGCTTGCTCCCTCTCTCTGTCTCTGCCAAGTGAAGACAGAGCAAGAAGGTAGCCATGTGTAAGCCAGGAAGAGGATGCTCGCCAGAACCCAACCACATTGGCACCTTGAACTCAGACTCTCAGTCTCCAGAACTGTGAGAAATAACCGTTGTTTAAGCCTCAGTCTATGGTGTTTTATTATAACAGTCTGAGCTGACTAAGATACAAGAGGAGTCATTGACACGCCCTTTATTTTTTTTTAAAGACTTATTTATTTATTTATTTAGAGAGCAAATGCATGGGGGGAGGCGCAGAACTGAGAAGGAGAGAGAGAATCTTCAAGCAGACTCCACACTGAGCATGGAGCCCAACACAGGGCTCAATCCCACGACCCTGAGATCATGACCTGAGCCAAAATCAAGAGTCAGAGACTCAACCGACTGAACCACCCAGGTGTCCCAGACTCTACCTCTTGATAAGACAAGTTTCAAGAAATATGCAGACATATTTAAAAACCACCTAAGATAAAATGGACAGGAACAATACCTCTTGGATACATCAAGAAGTTTCTGGTATTTTACAGATGATCAGTGGTAGAATTATCTTATGATCCATAGAGTTTCTATAATTGCAGCTCCTGGACCTTCTTGTGCAGACATGGGAGGGGTACAGGTTGACTTGGTGGTCTTACCAGGAAAGCAGCAGAGGAGAGCCTCACTTATTTTTAAAATTCCAGCATATAGCACTCTGCCTAGTATATGGGAAGTGCAGAATAAACATTTGGTGAACTGATGAATTTGGTTATCAATTAACCATTTCAGATACCCTTGATACTGATCCTTGATAACCTGAAGGAAAGGCTCTGGGCTTGAATCACCTCTATCTTATATCTGGTATGGTTCTGCCTGTTGGGAAACAGAAGAGGTGAAGTGGACAGGGGGTCCACCTGCTGCCGAGTGACAAAGATGGGAGCTGGCAGCAGAGGGCTGAGACTGTTTAGAAGTAGGTACTGAGACTGGTTTTTCTTCTGAGGGAACAGCGTGGGAATCTGTGAGGGGGATTAAGCCACGGCTGAGATGTTGTGATTTGTTTCAGATGTTGATGACAAGACCCAGTGGGAATGGAATGCAGAAAAACTCTCAGGATTGCCCTAGCCCTTCAGCTGCTGTGGGGTGGCTCTGGGACAAGACGTCAGCCACTCACTAGAGGTGCCCGGCCCTCTCAAGGGCCCCTCCAGCCCTCACAAGCAAAAGTATAATATAGTGGCCATTGACCACACTACGCTTGTGTCCAGTAAACTGGTGCCACTTGGGAAGGCAGCTAGGAGGCCCAAGCAGATGGGAAGAAGTCCATGAAGGTGGAGGGCACAGCCTCAGCTGTGGCTCATGTTCCTCAGAGGAACAGAGCACTGACGAAACAACAAAAGGACCCCCACAGTGCCCTAATGCTGCCATGGAGGGTGTTGGCTTGGAGGGTTTGCTAACTGGGTGAAGAGCAAAAAGGAAGGTGACCTGAGATGAAGTGGGAGGGGATTCCCAAGGATCAAGAGGCTGTCAACCATGACAACCCTCAAAAGCAAAGAATCTGCCCAAGTAATAACTTAACATTTTAAGGTCTTACTGTATGCCTGGCAGAAAGGAGGCTCATCACTCTGGCTATCAGAGGGACTGCACAGCCATGCATAAAACATTATGTTATGTAATTTCACAGCAACCCCTGAGGTGATATTATCCCTCTTTTGCATCTGAAGAAACTGAGCGTATTAGTTTCCTATGCTGCCATAACAAATTACCACAGACTCAGTGATTTAAAACAACAGAAATTTATTTTCTCATAGTTTGGGAAGCCAGAAGTCCAAAATCAAGGTATCAACAGGGTCATGCTCCTTCCAAAGGTTGTAGGGAAAAGTCCTTCTTGCCTCTTTCTCTCTCTGGGTGGTTTCTGCCAATCCCTGGCATTCCTTAGCTTGTGGACACATCACTCCAGTCTCTGCCTCTGTCTTCACATGGCCCTCTTTTCTGTGTGCCAGTCTCTCTGTGACTGTTCCTCTTCTTTTAAGGACATCAGTCATTGGATTTGGGACCCACCCTAATTCAGTATGACCTCATCTTAATTCATTATATCTGTAAAGACCTTATTTCCAAATAAGGTCACATTCTCAGGTTCCAGGTGAACATGAATTTCAACCCAGCACATTGAGTCTTAGAGAGGTTTAAGGAATTGCCTGAGTTTTCCACAACCAGTAAGAAGATAGTTGAAGTGGGATTTGAAGCCATAGAGCAAAGCTGCTGCACTTGTCCCAGCAGCCCAAGGTCGTCTCAGCGGGAGAAGAGTTTAACCCATATGTGAAACCCCCAAGAAACATCACCACCACTACCCTCACTTCTTAGCCACGGGGACAGAATTGGAGGACAAGTATTGTGCTATCAGTGTGAATGCCTGGACAAACAAATACAAAAGCCAGTAAAGAAAAAAGTAAGCAAGATTAGAAGAAAATGAGCTCTCAAGGGCCCAAACACACCATTACCCTACCCATTATGAGCTGACAGGTCCCACCGGGAAGGAGTTGAGGGAAATTTTGCTCAGTAACTTGAGGACATGAGAATGGTCTCAGCCAGCTTGAGGGAGATCATCCAACCTGACATCCTCCATCCCACCCTCACTGGGATTATTGAGTGTAATCCCAAACTCGGCAGGAGGCACCTGGGGCAGCCCCCAACCTCAAGAATTCTATGTAGACTATGGTGAGCCCCTGGTGGCCTGGAGGAGAAGTGCTGGAGGGAGGCGCAAAGGTTCAGATGGAAGGCAGGAGCCTCCATGGGGTGTTTACAACTCCAGGAGGAACCCCAGAATTCCAAGGAGAGGGAATCTGAGGGAAGGCACACAGCTGGAGGGCTTTAGAATTACTGAGCTTGGACAGTGGCTCATGGGCAATGAGTAGGCAGGCCTTGAACAGTAAATAACCCTTCCTTGGTCCAAAGCCTACATATTACATTGTGCAGCATTTTATCAAAAAGCAAAAATTTAAAATGGCACAAGACAAAGGAATAAAGACCTGCCTGCTTTGTGTACTCAATGCTGCTGGCCTTCACAAGTGAGGGGTTGGGATGAAGTCCCTTTGCTGCCCAAACCCTTTACTCTGCCTCTTGCTGGGTCTCAGACCATTCCTAGGGTCCCAGAGGACAAGTGGCACATAAGCTAATCTTCTGGCTCCCACCTTAGCTGTCTCACCATTTAGCTGTTACTTCAGCCAAGTTGCTAGCCTGCTCTGGGCCTCAGTCTGTTCAGTTAAATAAGGAAAATAATAATGCTTGCCCTGTCAACCTGACAAAATTGTAGCTGGGAACAAATGAGACAATAACAAAGCGTAACCTGCAGCTCCCTTTCCAAAGAAAATAAAGTATAATGGATTTTTAAAAAATGTTCTAGATAGTCCCCAAGCCAGGGAGACAGGCTGGAGCTCAAATCTGGTTCTTCATCTTGTGACCCAGGGAGTTGGCCTTGGCTGGAGCCTAGAACAGGTATCAGGGCAGGGTCTCTGAGTCTGCTGCCTTACCTGTGTCCCTGTGTGGCAGCTGTGTGGCTTGGGCAGGCCCATCTAACTCTCTAAGCCTCAGGGCTGAGGTGAGTCTCAAAGGATCTCACACAGAGCGTCTAGGCATCCCTAGGTGTGTTTCCAAAGTCTGCAAATGTTCTCGAGATGATTATCTTTCCCTTAATCATATTCTGCTGCCCCTTTTGTATTTCATATAATTTATCTTTTCAAGGACCTTTCTTCAGTTCTCTTTCTAGATTCTCCACCTCCTTTCTGGCTGTACCTAGTTCTCATACTCCTTTCCCAAATGCTGAATTTTCCTAAGTAGTAGGTGAACATTTTGCAGCTCAACCCTGCACAGTCCAGCAGAGCTCTAGGAGCGCTCTGCAGGAAAACTCACAGGTAAGGTACTCTTCCGGGCTGGGAGCTTTTTGATTAGGATTTAAATCCTATATACAGCACTGCAAACAGTAGAGGGCAGTGGTTCCTAGTTATCCCAGATTTGGAGACCAGTCATCTCAGTTTGTCAGCCAGAGAAGTCAGACTCAGGTTGGAAGGTGGAAAGGAACTTGGGATTCCTGCCCTCCACTCCCGTGCTTCAGACCCAGGCTGGGGAGCGAACGGAAGGAAAGAATTAGGGAAAGTTGAGAGAGGGAAAGAAAGTAGAACAAGTTTTTACTTCTCTGTCCATGGGCCTCATAGACATCTACCCCTGAGGAGCACTTGCAGACCAACCCCTACCCCAGAGCAAACTGTAGCCTCCAGGGGAAGCTCAGAACCCTGTGGTGATTGCCTGGCAAGATTTCAGGAGCCTGCCTGTTCCCTTTGACCTCCCACAACCCACCCACCCTCAGGTAAGAAAGTGTTTGGGAAAGGTAGTTAATCAGAAGTTGTATAGATTAAATATGTATAGCTTTTTTTGTATATCAATTATAGCCCAATAAAGTGGTTTTTCTAAAAAGGCCCAAAGCATGTGCATATCATCAATTTCAATTGCAGAAATGTATTCTAAGAAAATAAATGAACGTGTCCACAGGAATTATTACTAAATTCTAGTAATAAATGATACAGTGAAATACTATGCAGCCATTAAATCTTGAGGGAGAATATGTCCAACATATATGAGCAAGTCAAAAACAGATCATAAGAATATGTATACTATAATCATAGTTTGCATTATTTATTTTTTTTTTAAAGATTTTACTTATTCATTTGAGACATAGATACAGAGAGAGAGAGAGAGCGTGAGCAGTGGGAGAGGAAGAGGGAGAGGGAGAAGCAGACTCCCCGCTGAGCCAGGAGCCTGATGTGGAGCTTGATCCCAGGACCCTGGGATCATGACCTGAGCCAAAGGCAGACGCTTAACCATCTGAGCCACCCAGGCATCCCCATAGTTTGCATTATTTAAAGTGGAAGGAATGAAAGAAGGAAAGAAAGGAGGGAGGAAAGGAAGGGAGGGAGGAAACAATAACTCTATTAAACAAAATGTCAACACTAGTTCTAGTTTTCAGTATTATAAGTAATATTTAGTTTTTATAATTAACATATATAATCAGATAAAAAATTCTGTGTTCACAAAAAAAGAACAAGAAAATTATCTAAGCAAATTTATATATAACAACCTCATGCCTCAGATTTATTTTATAAAGGAAGAAAATAAAATAAAAATTGGATCAAAACTTTAAATTTCATATGTCAGTCTGAGAAAGACAAATATCATATGATTTCACTCATAAGTGGGATTTTTTTTTACTTTTTTTTTTTAAATTTTATTATGTTATGTTAGTCACCATACAATACATCATTGGTTTTTGATGTGGTGATCCATGATCCATTGTTTTCGTATAACACCCAGTGCTCCATGCAGTACGTGCCCTCCTTAATACCCATCACCGGGCTAACCAATCCGCCCTCCCCCCTCCCCTCTAAAACCCTGGTTGTTTCTCAGAGTCCATAGTCTCTCATGGTTCATCACTCCCTCCAATTCCACCCCCCCATTTTTCCCTTCCTTCTCCTAATGTCCTCCATGCTATTCCTTATGTTCCACAAATAAGTCAAACATGTGATAATTGACTTTCTCTGCTTGACTTATTTCACTTAGCATAATCTCCTCCAGTCCCATCCATGTTGATGTAAAAGTTGGGTATTCATCCTTTCTGATGGCTGAGTAATATCCCATTGTATATATGGACCACGTCTTCCTTATCCATTCATCTGTTGAAGGGCATCTCGGCTCTTTCCACAGTTTGGCTATTGCGGACACTGCCACTATGAACATTGGGGTGCATAGGGCCCTTCTTTTCACTACATCTGTGTCTTTGGGGTAAATACCCAGGAGTGCAATTGCTGGGTCATAGGGTAGTTCTATTTTTAAATTTTTGAGGAACCTCCACACTGATATCCAAAGTGGCTGTACCAACTTGCATTCCCACCAACAGTGTAAGAGGGTTCCCCTTTCTCCACAACCTCTCCAACATTTGTTGTTTCTTTCCCTGTCCATTTTTGCCATTCTAACTGGTGTAAGGTGGTATCTCAATGTGGTTTTGATTTTGATTTCCCTGATGGCTAATGATGAACATTTTTTCATGTGTCTGTTAGCCATTTGTATGTCTTCTTCAGAGAAGTGTCTTTTCATATCTTCTGCCCACTTTTTGACTTGATTATTTGTTTTTTGGGTGTTGAGTTTGAGAAGGTCTTTATAGATCTTGGATACCAGCCCTTTATCTGTAATGTCATTTGCAAATATCTTCTCCCACTCTGTGGGTTGCCTCTTTGTTTTGTTGACTGTTTCCTTTGCTGTGCAGAAGCTTTTTATCTTGATGAAGTCCCAAAAGTTCACTTTTGCTTTTGTTTCACTAGCTTTTGGAGGTGTATCTTGAAAGAAGTTGCTGTGGCCGATGTCAAAGAGGTTACTGCCTATGTTCTCTAGGATTTTGATGGATTCCTGTCTCACATTGAGGTCTTTCATCCGTTTTGAGTTTATCTTTGTGAATGGTGTTAGAGAATGGTCGAGTTTCATTCTTCTGCATGTGGCTGTCCAATTTTCCCAGCACCATTTATTGAAGAGACTGTCTTTTTTCCATTGCATGTTTTTTCCTGCTTTGTCAAAGATTATTTGACCATAGAGTTGAGGGTCCATATCTGGGTTCTCTATTCTGTTCCATTGGTCTGTATGTCTGTTTTTGTGCCAGTACCATGCTCTCATGGTGATCACAGCTTTGTAATATAGCTTGAAATCGGGCAACGTGATGCCCCCAGCTTTGTTTTTCTTCTTCAACATTTCCTTGGCGATTCGGGGTCTTTTCTGATTCCATACAAATTTTAGGATTGTTTGTTCCAGCACTTTGAAAAATGTCACTGGAATTTTGATCGGGATGGCATTGAAGGTATAGATTGCTCTGGGTAGCATAGACATTTTAACAATGTTTATTCTTCCGATCCATGAGCATGGAATATTTTTCCATCTTTTTGTGTCTTCTTCAATTTCTTTCATGAGTGTTTTGTAGTTCCTAGAGTATAGATCCTTTACCTCTTTGCTTAGGTTTATTCCAAGATATCTTATGGTTTTTGGTGCTATTGTAAATGGAATCATTTCTCTAATTTCTCTTTCTACAGTTGCGTTGTTAGTGTATAAGAAAGCAACTGATTTCTGTGCATTGATTTTGTATCCTGCCACATTACTGAATTGCTGTATGAGTTCTAGTAATTTGGGAGTGGAGTCTTTTGGGTTTTCCACATAAAGTATCATGTTGTCTGCAAAAAGAGAGAGTTTGACTTCTTCTTTGCCAATCTGAATACCTTTTATTTCTTTTTGTTGTCTGATTGCTGTTGCTAGGACTTCTAGTACTATGATGAACAACAGTGGTGAGAGTAGGCACCCTTGACGTGTTCCTGATCTTAAGGGAAAGGCTCTCAGCTTTTCCCCATTGAGGATGATATTCGCTGTGGGTTTTTCATAGATGGATTTTATGAACTTGAGGAATGTTCCCTCTATCCCTATACTCTGAAGAGTTTTAATCAGGAAAGGATGTTGTATTTTGTCAAATGCTTTTTCTGCATCAATTGAGAGGACCATATGGTTCTTCTCCCTCCTCTTATTAATGTGTTCTATCACATTGATTGATTTGCGGATGTTGAACCACCCTTGCATCCCGGGGATAAATCCCACTTGGTCGTGGTGGATGATCCTTTTAATGTACTGTTGGATCCTATTAGCTAGGATTTTGTTGAGGATTTTGGAATCCATATTCATCAGGGATATCGGTCTGAAATTCTTTTTGATGGGGTCTTTGACTGATTTGGGGATTAAAGTAATCCTGGCCTCATAGAATGAGTTTGGAAGTTTTCCTTCTGTTTCTCTTTTTTGAAACAGCTTCAGTAGAATAGGTATTATTTCTTCTTTGAATGTTTGGTAGAATTCCCCAGGGAATCCATCAGGCCCTGGACTCTTGTTTTTTGGGAGGTTTTTGATCACTGCTTCAATCTCGTTACTGGTTATTGGCCTATTCAGGTTGTCAATTTCTTCCTGTTTCAGTCTTGGCAGCTTATAGGTTTCCAAGAAGGCCTCCATTTCATCCAGATTGCTCAGTTTCTTGGCATATAGTTGTTGATAATAATTTCTAATAATTGTTTCTATTTCCTTGGTGTTAGTCATGATCTCTCCCCTTTCATTCATAATTTTATTAATTAGGGTCCTTTCCCTTTTCTTTTGGGTAAGTCCGGCCAGTGGTTTATCAATCTTATTAATTCTTTCAAAGAACCAACTTCTAGTTTCGTTGACCTGATCTACTGGGTTTCTGGTTTCTAATTCATTGATTTCTGCTCTAATTTTAATTATTTCTCTTCTAATGCATAGCTTAGGTGTCGTTTGTTGCTTTTTCTCTAGTTCTTTAAGGTGTTGAGTTAGTTGGTGAATTCAGGACTTTTCTATTTTTTTGAGTGAGGCTTGGCTGGCTATGTATTTCCCCCTTAGGACTGCCTTTGCAGTATCCCATAGGTTTTGGACCGATGTGTTTTTGTTCTCATTGATTTCTATGAATTGTTTAAGTTCTTCTTTGATTTCCTGGTTGACCCAAACATTCTTGAGCAGAGTGGTCTTTAGCTTCCAAGGGTTTGAATTTCTGCCAAATTTTTTCTTGTGATTGAGTTCCAGTTTTAGAGCATTGTGGTCTGAGAATATGCAGGAAATAATCTCAATCTTTTGGTATCGGTTGAGACCTGATTTGTGACCCAGTATGTGGTCTGTTCTGGAGAAAGTTCCATGTGAGCTCGAGAAGAATGAGTATTCTGTTGTTTTAGGGTGGAATGTTCTGTAAATATCTATGAGGTCCATCTGGTCCAATGTATCATTCAAAGCTCTTGTTTCCTTGTTGATTTTCTGCTTAGATGATCTGTCCATTGCTTAGAGTGGAGTATTGATGTCTCCTACAATTAACATATTGTTATCAATATGACTCTTTATTTTGGTTAACAGTTGGCTTATGTAGATGGCTGCTCCCATGTTGGGGGCATAGATATTTACAATTGTTAGATCTTCTTGTTGGATAGACCCTTTAAGAATGATATAGTGTCCTTCTGTGTCTCTAATTACAGACTTTAGTTTAAAATCTAATTTGTCTGATAAAAGAATTGCTACCCCAGCTTTCTTTTGAGGTCCATTGGCATGCAAGATGGATCTCCATCCCTTCACTTTCAGTCTGGATGTATCTTTAGGTTCAAAATGAGTCTCTTGTAGACAGCATATGGATGGGTCCTGTCTTTTTATCCAATCTGCAACCCTGTGCCGTTTTATGGGAGCGTTTAGGCCATTCACATTGAGAGTGATTATTGAAAGATATGAATTAATTGTCATCATGTTGCCTGTGAAGACGTTGTTTTTATAGATTGTCCCTGTAAATTTCTGTTGTATAATACTCTTGGGATCTTTCTCCTTCTATAGAACCCCCCTTAATATTTCTTGCAGGGCCGGCTTAGTGGTCACATATTCTTTCAGTTTCTGCCGGTCGTGGAAGCTCTGCATCTCTCCATTCATTCTAAATGACAGCCTCGCCGGATAAAGTATTCTTGGCTGCATGTTCTTCTCATTTAGTACCCTGAGTATATCTTGCCAGGCCCTTTCTGGCTTGCCAGGTCTCTGTGGATAGGTCTGACATTATTCTGATGTTCCTCCCTCTGTACGTAAAGAATCTCTTCCCCCTAACTGCCCTTAAGATGGTTTCCTTGGTTCTAAGATTTGCAAGTTTTACTGTTACATGCCAGGGTGTTGGCCTGTTTTCCTTGATCTTGGGAGGGGTTCTCTCTGCCTCTAGGACTCGAATGTTTGTTTCATTCCCCTGATTATGGAAGTTCTCAGCTCCGATTTGCTCAAATACATCTTCTAGTCCTCTCTCTCTCTCCACTCCCTCCGGGATTTCGATTATTCTGACATTGGAATACTTCATGGTGTCACTTATTTCTCTGAATCTATTTTCATGGATTCTGAGTTGTTTTTCCCTGGCCTCCTCTTTCCCCTTTTTATCTATTATATTGTCTTCCCGGTCGCTTATTCGCTCTTCTGCCTCAGTTACCCTAGCTGTTAGATTACCTAGATTGGATTGGATCTCATTGATAGCATTTTTAAGTTCTGCCAATTCACATTTCCTTAGAGACTCTATGTTGTCATTAATTGATTTCTCCATTCTAGCCATTGTCTTCACTTGCTAGCCTGAATTCCATCTCCAACATCTTCGTTATATCTGCATCCATTTGTAAATCTGCAACATAAGTCATAATCTCTGAGTCTTTTCTATTTTGGGGGCTCCTCCTCCTAGTCATTCTGTTGATGGGTGTTTGAGGGAATGTATAGAGTCCAAATTATTGACCAGAACCCAAGCAAGATGCACCTGTTTTCTTGGGACCTTAGGGTTGCTGGCCTCTTATTTTCCCAGGCTCTCTTCTGCAGGAGGGGCCTGCCACGCTATTACTCAGGCAACCCTGTTTGGGTGGAGTTGCCCTGCCCCCCTGTGGTGGGGGATGGGCTCAGCAGGAATCAGTTTGGGGGGCTTTTGTTCTCTGGAGGCTTTCCCTGGCGGATTCCATGTCTCTTCCGCGAGTCAGAGCAGAAGAGACCATTTCCAACCCTCTGCCTCCAAGCAGAGACCGCAGTCTGTTCTTCAGTGAGCTCTCCAGGCCACACTGTCTCCATTTCTGTCCATGCTGCTATAAACTGCAGCGTCCTGGGTTGGGCGCCCCTCTGCAGTGCTCCCAGTCCTGCCTCCAGGTCGGGGCACGTCTCTGCCCTTTGTGCTTCTAAAACCGCCAGCCGCCCCCATTTCACCTGTGCGACCCGGTCACTCCAGGTTTCCACCCCCAGGGCTGCCCTAAAGTCCTTTCCCCGCCGCTACTGGTCTGCAAGTCTGTGCCCGGTCCCCAGCGCGTGAGGCTGTTGATCACCGGTGGTGTAGGATCCCCACGGCCAGGCACCCTCCCGCTGCCTTTTATCCTCCATTATCTGCCCATGGAATCACGGCTCCCCACTTTGTACCTCAAAACCAACCGCCTGCGATATTCTGTTTGTAGAGATCCAGATCTTCCTACATCTCAGGCTGGTTTCGTGGGTGCTCAGAGGGGTCTGGTAGATATCCAGCTCAATTCCAGGGACCCGTTGAAATAGGGTCCCCTACTCCTCTACCATCTTTCCCCCCTCCCATATGTGGGATTTAAGAAACAAAACAGATGAACATAGGGGAAGAGAAGGAAAATAAAATAAAGAGAGGGAGGAAAATCATAAGAGACTCTTAACTATAGAGAACAAACAGAGGGGTGTTGAAGGGGAGGTGGGTGAGGGGATGGGCTAAATGAGTGATGGGTATTAAGGAGGGTACTTGTTGGGATGAGCACAGGGTGTTATATGTAAGTGATGAATCACTAAATTCTACTCCTGAAACCAATACCAAACTATATGTTAAGTAACTTGAATTTAATTAAAAAAAAAAGTTATAGTCTATTTTCCCTCAAAGAACTGATAATTTACTTGGGGAGAGAAGAATTCCACACATTAAGAGTAACAAAATATGGGGGGCAGAGCAAGATGGCGGAGGAGTAGGAGACCTGGATTTCGTCTCCTCTCAGGAATTCAGCTGGATAGGGATCAAACCATTCTGAACACCTACAAACTCAACAGGAGATCGAAGAAAAGAAGAGCAACAACTCTCTCATCAGAAAAGCGACCACTTTCTGGAAGGTAGGACGTGCGGGGAAGTGAATCCGAGGCGATATTCGGGAGGATAGACGGCGGGGGAGGGGCCTCCGTCGGCCGCCTCTGGCAAGTGATAGAGCCGCGGAGCACAAAATCGGAACTTTTAAAAGTCTGCTCCGCCGAGGGACGTCACTCTGGTGGCTAAACGGGGGGTGGAACCCTCCGGGACAGTGTGGTCTCAGGACCCTCGGGGTCACAGAAAGACCGGGGGTGCCTGAGTGCAGCAGAGCTCCCAGGTATTGGAGTGGGGAAGCCGGCTGCAGAGACAGAGCCCAGGCGCGGGCTCTCAGCTCGGGGTTGCCAGAAACCGTGATCCGCGGCACAGTCGGGCCACTGCTCCCCCAGCAGGGACCCAACAAGCGGCAGATCCGGGGAGACTCACCTTCCTCCCCCGGGAGGAGCCACGCAGGAGTGCACCGCAGGGATCTGCTGGGTTTGGAGACTCCACCCAGGGTCGGGTGCCAGAGATAGAAACTCGTGGTCACAGGTGGGGTGAGCACGGAGTGCGGCCAGAGACCAGGGAGACGGGAGTGAATGACTGCTTTTCTCTGGGGGCTCACTGAGGAGCGGGGCCCCGAGTTCTCAGCTCCTCCGGGGCAGAGATTGGGAGGCTGCCATTTTCACTCTCCAACTCCAAAGCTGTACCGAAAGCTCGCAGGGAACAAAAGCCCCGGAGAGCAAACCCGAGCAGATTACTTAGCCGGGAGGGGGCAAGGGTGGGGCAATTCCACCTCCGGCAGAGACATTTGGAAACCACGGCAACAGGCCCCTCCCCAGAAGATCAGCGAGAACAGCCAGCCAAGACCAAGTTTACCGATCAATGAGAACGGCAGAACTCCAGCGCTAGGGGAATACTGCCCATAGAATGCATGGCTTTTTTACCATGATTCTTTAGTCTTTCAAAGTTAATTTTTTTTAACTGTCTTTTTTTCTTTTTGAATTTTTCTTTTTCCCTTTTTCAACCAACATCTTATCAATCCCTTTTTTTAAAAAAAAAAAATTTTTATTTTTCATTTTTAGAGTCATATTCTATCCCTTCATAGTAGTTAACCCGTATTTTTGGTATATATATATAAGTTGTTCTCTCTTTAAAATTTTGAGATAGGGCACCTGGGTGGCTCAGTTGGTTAGGCGACTGCCTTCGGCTCAGGTCATGATCCTGGAGTCCCAGGATCGAGTCCCACATCGGGCTCACTGCTTGGCGGGGAGTCTGCTTCACCCTCTGACCCTCCCCCCTCTCATGTGCTCGCTCTCTCTCATTCTCTCTCTCTCAAATAAATAAATAAAATCTTTAAAAAAACTTTTTTTTGAGATAGTTTCCTCTAACAGACTAAAATATACCCTAAATCTATAGTATATGGTTTTTTCTACTCCCCTGCCTGATCACATTCTCTCCCTATTTTTTCCTTTTTTCTTTTCTTAAATCTTCTTCTTTCTTTTTTCAAACAACTTCTTATCAATTCCTTTTATAAAATTTTTTATAATTTCCATCTTTACAGTCATATTCCATCCCTTCATCATATCAACCCTTATTTTTGTACATATATAAGTTTTTCTTTCTTTAAAATTTTGGGAGGCACTTTCTTCTAAAAGACCAAAATACACCCCAAATCTAGTGTGTGGCACTGATCTATATACCAGCCTGATCATATTTGATCACATTCTGGTGTTTTTGTTGTTGTTGTTTTGTTTTGTTTGTTTTTGTTTTTATCTTTATCTTTTTCTTTTTTTTCTTTTTCTTTTTTCTCTCTTTCCCTTTCTTTTCCCACTGCTTCAGGTTTTTTCTGATTTGTTTAGAGTATATTTTCTGGGGACGTTGTTACTCTGCTAGCATTTTGTTCTCTCATTAATCTATTCTCCTCTGCACAAAATGACAAGACGGAAAAAATCACCTCAACAAAAAGAACAAGAGGTAGTACCGACTGCCAGGGACCTACTCAATACGGACATTAGTACAATGTCAGATCTAGAGTTCAGAATCATCACTTTAAAGATACTAGCTGGGCTTGAAAAAAATATGGAAGTTATTAGAGAAACCCTTTCTGGAGAAGTAAAAGAACTAAAATCCAACCAAGTAGAAATCAAAAAGGCTATTAATGAGGTGCAATCAAAAATGGGGGCGCTAACTGCTAGAATAAATGAGGCAGAAGAGAGAATCAGTAATATAGAAGATGAAATGATGGAAAATAAAGAAGCTGAGAAAAAGAGAGATAAACAACTACTGGATCACGAGGGCAGAATTCGAGAGATAAGCGATAGCATAAGACGAAACAACATTAGAATAATTGGGATCCCAGAAGAAAGAGAGAGAGGGGCAGAAGGTATAATGGAGCAAATTAGAGCAGAGAACTTCCCTAATTTGGGGAAGGAAACAGGCATCAAAATCCAGGAAGCACAGAGAACCCCTCTCAAAATCAATAAAAATAGGTCAACACCCCGACATCTAATAGTAAAACTTACGAGTCTCATAGACAAAGAGAAAATCCTGAAAGCAGCTCGGGAGAAGAGATATGTAACCTACAATGGTAGAAACATTAGATTGGCAAAAGACCTATCCACAGAGACCTGGCAGGCCAGAAAGGACTGGCAGGATATATTCAGAGCACTAAACGAGAAAAATATGCAGCCAAGAATACTCTATCCAGCTAGGCTGTCATTGAAAATTGAAGGAGAGATAAAAAGCTTCCAGGACAAACAAAAACTAAAGGAATTTGCAAACACAAAACCAGCCCTACAGGAAATCTTGAAAGGGGTCCTCTAAACAAAGAGAGAGCCTAAAAGCAACAGAGACCAGAAAGGAACACAGACAATATACGGTAACAGTCACCTTACAGGCAATACAATGGCACTAAATTCCTATCTTTCAAGAGTTACCCTGAATGTAAATGGGCTAAATGCCCCAATCAAAAGACACAGGCTATCAGACTGGATTAAAAAACAAGACCCATCGATATGCTGTCTGCAAGAGACTCATTTTAGACCCAAAGACAGCCCCAGATTGAAAGTGAGGGGGTGGAAAACCATTTACCATGCTAATGGACACCAAAAGAAAGCTGGGGTGGCAATCCTTATATCAGACAAATTAGATTTTAAACCAAAGACTGTAATAAGAGATGAGGAAGGACACTATATCCTACTTAAAGGATCTATCCAACAAGAAGATCTAACAATTGTAAATATCTATGCCCCTAACATGGGAGCAGCCAATTATATAAGCCAATTAATAACAAAAGCAAAGAAACACATCGACAACAATACAATAATAGTGGGGGACTTTAACACCCCCCTCACTGAAATGGACAGATCGTCTAAGCAAAAGATCAACAAGGAAATAAAGACTTTAAATGACACACTGGACCAAATGGACTTTAAAGACATATTCAGAACATTCCACCCCAAAGCAACGGAATACACATTCTTCTCTAGTGCCCATGGAACATTCTCCAGAATAGATCACATCCTAGGTCATAAATCAGGTCTCAACTGGTACCAAAAGATTGGAATCATTCCCTGCCTATTTTCAGACCACAATGCTTTGAAACTAGAGCTCAATCACAAGACAAAAGTCAGAAAGAACTCAAATACATGGAGGCTAAAGAGCATCCTACTGAAGAACGAATGGGTCGACCAGGAAATTAAAGAAGAATTAAAAAAATACATGGAAACCAATGAAAATGAAAACACAACTATTCAAAATCTTTGGGATGCAGCAAAGGCAGTCCTAAGAGGAAAGTCTATAGCAATACAAGCCTTTCTCAAGAAACAAGAAAGGTCTCAAGTACACAACCTAACCCTACACCTAAAGGAGCTGGAGAAAGAACAGCAAATGAAGCCTAAACCCAGCAGGAGAAGAGAAATCATAATGATCAGAGCAGAAATCAATGAAATAGAAACTAAAAGAACAGTAGAACAGATCAATGAAACTAGGAGCTGGTTCTTTGAAAGAATTAACAAGATTGATAAACCCCTGGCCAGACTTATCAAAAAGAAAAGAGAAATGACCCAAATCAACAAAATCATGAATGAAAGAGGAGAGATCACGACCAACACCAAAGAAATACAAACAATCATAAGAACATATTATGAGCAACTCTATGCCAGCAAATTAGATAACCTGGAAGAAATGGATGCATTCCTAGAGACGTATCAACTACCAAAACTGAACCAGGAAGAAATAGAAAACCTGAACAGACCTATAACCACTAAGGAAATTGAAGCAGTCATCAAAAATCTCCCAACAAACAAAAGCCCAGGGCCAGATGGCTTCCCAGGGGAATTCTACCAAACATTTCAAGAAGAATTAATACCTATTCTTCTGAAACTGTTCCAAAAAATAGAAATGGAAGGAAAACTTCCAAACTCATTTTATGAGGCCAGCATTACCTTGATCCCCAAACCAGACAAAGACCCCATCAAAAAGGAGAATTACAGGCCAATATCCCTGATGAACATGGATGCAAAAATTCTCACCAAAATACTAGCCAATAGGATCCAACAGTACATTAAAAGGATTATTCACCATGACCAAGTGGGATTTATCCCTGGGCTGCAAGGTTGGTTCAACATCCGCAAATCAATCAATGTGATACAATACATTAACAAAAGAAAGAACAAGAATCATATGATCCTCTCAATAGATGCAGAAAAAGCTTTTGACAAAGTACAGCATCCTTTCTTGATCAAAACTCTTCAGAGTCTAGGGATAGAGGGTACATACCTCAATATCATAAAAGCCATCTATGAAAAACCTACAGCGAATATCATTCTCAATGGGGAAAAGCTGAGAGCTTTCCCCCTAAGGTCAGGAATGCACCAGGGATGTCCACTATCACCACTGCTATTCAACATAGTATTGGAAGTCCTAGCCACAGCAATCAGACAACAAAAAGAAATAAAAGGCATCCAAATCGGCAAAGAAGAAGTCAAACTCTCACTCTTTGCAGATGATATGATACTTTATGTGGAAAACCCAAAAGACTCCACCCCAAAACTGCTTGAACTCATACAGGAATTCAGTCAAGTGGCAGGATATAAAATCAATGCACAGAAATCAGTGGCATTGCTATACACCAACAACAAGACAGAAGAAAGAGAAATTAAGGAGTTGATCCCATTTACAATTGCAGCCAAAACCATAAGATACCTAGGAATAAATCTAACCAAAGAGACAAAGGATCTGTACTCAGAAAACTATAAAATACTCATGAAAGAAATTGAGGAAGACACAAAGAAATGGAAAAACGTTCCATGCTCATGGATTGGAAGAACAAATATTGTGAAGATGTCAATGCTACCTAGAGCAATCTACACATTCAATGCAATCCCCATCAAAATACCATCCACTTTTTTCAAAGAAATGGAACAAATCATCCTAAAATCTGTATGGCACCAGAAAAGACCCCGCATAGCCAGGGGAATGTTGAAAAAGAAAAGCAAAGCTGGCAGCATCACAATTCCGGACTTCCAGCTCTATTACAAAGCTGTCATCACCAAGACAGCATGGTAATGGCACCAAAACAAACACATAGATCAATGGAATAGAATAGAGAGCTCAGAAATGGACCCTCAACTCTATGGTCAACTCATCTTTGACAAAGCAGGAAAGAATGTCCAATGGAAAAAAGACAGTCTCTTCAACAAATGGTGTTGGGAAAATTGGATAGCCACATGCAGAAGAATGAAACTGGACCATTTCCTTACACCACACACAAAAATAGACTCAAAATGGTTGAAAGACCTCAATGTGAGACAGGAGTCCATCAAAATCCTAAAGGCGAACACAGGCAGCAACCTCTTTGACCTCAGCTGCAGCAACTTCTTCCTAGAAACATCGCCAAAGGCAAGGGAAGCAAGGGCAAAAATGAACTATTGAGACTTCATCAAGATAAAAAGCTTTTGCAAAGCAAAGGAAACCGTCAACAAAACTAAAAGACAACCGACAGAATGGGAGAAGATATTTGCAAATGACATATCAGATAAAGGGCTAGTATCCAAAATCTATAAAGAACTTATCAAACTCAACACCCAAAGAACAAAGAATCCAATCAAGAAATGGGCAGAAGACATGAACAGACATTTTCCCAAAGAAGACATCCAAATGGCCAACAGACACATGAAAAAGTGCTCAATATCGCTCAGCATCAGGGAAATCCAAATCAAAACCTCAATGAGATACCACCTCACACCACTCAGAATGGCTAAAATTAACAAGTCAGGAAATGACAGATGTTGGCAGGGATGCGGAGAAAGGGGAACCCTCCTACACTGTTGGTGGGAATGCAAGCTGGTGCAGCCACTCTGGAAAACAGTATGGAGGTTCCTCAAAAAGTTGAAAATAGAGCTACCATATGATCCAGCAATTGCACTACTGGGTATTTACCCCAAAGATACAAATGTAGGGATCAGAAAGAGTACGTGCACCCCGATGTTTATAGCAGCAATGTCCACAATAGCCAAACTGTGGAAAGAGCCAAGATGTCCATCAACAGATGAATGGATAAAGAAGATCTGGTATATATATACAATGGAATATTATGCAGCCATCAAAAGGAACGAGATCTTGCCATTTGCAACGACGTGGATGGAACTGGAGGGTATTATGTTGAGTGAAATAAGTCAATCAGAGAAAGACAAGTATCATATGATCTCACTGATATGAGGAATTCTTAATCTCAGGAAACAAACTGAGGGTTGCTGGAGTGGGGGGTGGGGGGAGGGATGGGGTGACTGGGTGATAGACACTGGGGAGGGTATGTGCTCTGGTAAGCGCTGTGAATTGTGCAAGACTGTTGAATCTCAGATCTGTACCTCTGAAACAAATAATGCAATATATGTTAAGAAAAAAAAAAAAAAAGAAGAAGAAGGTAGCAGGAGGGGAAGAATGAAGCGGGGGAAATCGGAGGGGTAGACGAACCATGAGAGACGATGGACTCTGAAAAACAAACTGAGGGTTCTAGAGGGGCAGGGGGTGGGAGGATGGGTTAGCCTGGTGGTGGGTATTGAGGAGGGCACATTCTGCATGGAGCACTGGGTGTTATGCACAAACAATGAATCATGGAATACTACATCTAAAACTAATGATGTAATGTAGGGGATTAACATAAGAATAATAAAAAAAAAAGAGTAACAAAATAGTATAAAAAAAACTTTAAATTTCAGATATAATGACATGAAAAGAGAAGGTATTTAGGAGAAGTTTTCTGCCCTCCACAAATGTCTGCACTTTTTGGTTTGAAAATGTTAAGTTATTAGGAATTGAGAGGAGAATTTATGGTTTATCTATAATGTTGCTCCTTCTTAAGTCTGGCATATAAATTCAGGAATTTTTCTACTTATAGATACTCTACTTATCACATTTTAAAGTTATTAACAAAACTACTCACAAAAGCTCTAGCACAAAGACTCTTCTTACCACCAGGAGGTAGCAATAAAGGTGTTGGCGATTTGCAGAGAGAAGACAAGGTGACATAGCTGTCCAGGAGAAGAGAAGTGCGAAAGGTCAATAGTAGAGGTTCTCCAACTTTGGTGTTCAGCTCCCCTCGACAGACATTTGTTTGAGTGCAGTAGGCATCAGGTCTTCCTTCCTCCAACTATTACTGCATCTTACTAACCCCAGAAGAGCCAGGACCCCAGCCACCAAGTCCCCTTGAAAGCTTTCTACAGTTCCCTTTTGAGGCTGCATTGACAAATAACCACATTGTGATTTCAAAATCTTACTGGGTATAAAACCATCCTCCACATGCTGACTGTTAAGTTAGTTAACTTGAATTTACTGCTAAGTCAGTGATAAACGTTTTAAAGTGTAAATGTCTGGTTAAAGTAGCAATAGCTAATCAAATCCTTTCTTATGTCAGTGGGGGAACAGATAGATTCTGGGCATCTAAGGTAAGGAAGATAAAGCAAGAAAGGAGAATTTACAAAGGATGCAGAAAGCTTCAGAAAGGCAGTACTGAGAATTTCAGAAGCAAACTTCTACCATCTCAATTTTCTCTGGGAGTTAAGCCAACTGCAACTGTGTTCAGGGGTTTTTGTCAATGACTTCCTTGCAGGTCACTGGGTACCCTTCTGGGTTAAACTAAATGACACATTCTGATAATGCATGACTTATGAAGCTGTGTGCTTAATATCTTAGTGTACTCAACTTTGTTCTAAAAGAGCATTCAGACAACTCCTTGGTTAATTATCACTAAGCTATTAAAAGGCCTAAAACTGGGGCACCTGGGTGGCTCAGTCATTAAGCATCCACCTTCAGCTCAGGTCATGATCCCGGGGTCCTGGGATCGAGCCCCGCATCAGGCTCTCTGCTCGGCAAGAAGCCTGCTTCTCCCTCTCCCACTCCCCCTGCTTGTGTTCCCTCTCTCGCTATATCTCTCTGTGTCAAATAAATAAAATCTTTAAAAATAAAAAATAAAATAAATAAAAGGCCTAAAACTTAATTTCATGGTGCAAATTTCAGTTTTATATCTAAGAGCTGTTATAAAAATAATCCTTTAATTAAGTTATTATAATAATGAAATAATAATGATATCAAGGAACGTGTATTTCATACTAGTTGTGCCCTGGCTGAAATGGCCGCATCTTACCTTAAAATCTGCCCTTATAGGAGAGATTCTGATCCAGCATCTTGGAATCATCAGAGGAGGTCATTTGAACTGCAAATGTCTCCCAGAAATTCTGATATGTAACCCCAGTGCCCAGTGAAGCACCCTCTTTCAGTCTCCCACTGCTGCTACTAAAGAGAGTACATCATTCATCAGAGTGATGGAATGAAAAATCGTTTAATAACTGCTATCTTAAAACAACTAAAGACAAATATTAAGACTTTTCTGTAGTTTATATGCTTATTTGCTCAAGTCCATGGAAAGAAATTGTTCTGCGTGAACCAGAATGCATTAGGAATCAATATGAAACACAGGAGTGCACCAGTAAATTACATCAAATAAGCAAGAGTAGCTGAACTACCCCAAGACTAAAGCATTGTCTAAACAGTAAAGGCAATTCTATTTCAGTTCACCAATTCTGCAATGAGGAATTGGTATTATTATCTCAGTAACATTTGTGTTACCTATATATTAAATTTAACTTATCCTATACAAATTAACTTATTCTATAGGCCAAACTTAAATTAACTGTCTCAGAAACTATACATAATTTGTCCTATACTATGAATATTGTCATCTTGGTGATAATGACAAAGGAAAGAAAAATAAGAGGAGAATTGACAAACTTTTAGCTAAATTGACCAGAAAAAAAGAGAAAACTCAAATTATAAAAATCAAAAACAAGGAGGGGACATCACTATCAATATCATAGAAATAAAAAGTGTTACAAAGTGGGATGCCTGGGTGGCTCAGTTGGCTAAGCATTCAACCCCTGATTTTGGCTCAGGTCATGACCTCAGGGTCCTGGGATCAAACCTTGCCTTGGGGTCCAATCTCAGTGGGGAGTCTGCTTGAGATTCTCTCTCCCTCTGGCCCTGCCCCCACTTTCCCTCTCTCTCAAATAAATAAACTAAATCTTTAAAAAAGTGTTACAAGGTATGGAACGAGGCAGATGGTGGAGGAGTAGGGGATTCCATTTCAACTGGTCTGCTGAATTTAGCTGGATATCTATGAAACCATTTTGAACACCCACAAAATCAGCTTGAGATGTAAGAATATATATCTGGATCTCTACAAACAGAAAAGTGACTGCTTTTTGCAAGGTAGGACACGCAGAGTCCTGAATCTGCAGGGAGATATCAGAAAATAAACAGAAGGGGGAGGGAGCCTCTATAAGCTGGCTCCTGGAAACGGATATAACACCAGAGTGCAAAATTCGAACCTCCAGAAATCTGCTCTAGTGAGAGACATCCCTCTCTGAAAGGGGCTCTGGAAATGAAAAGGCAGAATTCTAGGTAGAGCATTGTGGTCTCAGGATACATGGAACCACAGAGCAAAAGGGGGAGCCTGAACCAGTAGAGGGCCCGAGCAATGGAGCCAGGAAGCAGGTTATGGTCACTGAGCCCAGGAAGGGACTCTCAGCTTGGATCACCATAAACCCTGAGGCAGGCCGGTGGATAATTGCTCTTTTACTGAGCAGCCTGAAAAATTCTGGAACCTGTGCCCAACTGGGCAAAAACTCACAGGATGGTAGTGGCTAAGAAAGGACATTAGAGCGGCACCCAGACATGATCCAGGAGCTTCAGATGTGCACGCGAGTCGGGCTGCTCGAAGTTGTAGAATCACAAAGGGCAGTGGCACTCCCGGGCCCCTAGGACTCTGAGAGAGTTGCAGTGGGCGCCCACCCCCGGAGGCTGCTTTTTTTGGTGCAGACAGAAGTGGAGACTGTTTGTCCTGGAGGGTTTATTAAAGAGGCAGACTGAGATCTTTCTGCTCTGGGCCCAAGGTTTGGGTGTTTCCATTTTTGCTCTGATCCTCTGAAGAGGCATGGAAAGCCTCCAGGGAACAAAAGCCACACAGAGCCCATTCCCCTGACAGGGGGCGGGACAACTCCACCCAGGCAGGGTTACATGACTGGAAGAACAGGTGGTCAACAAGCCTATGGATCCCACAAGACTGTAAAATTCCAACATATAATAGCAAAGCTATAAAGAAACTATCATGAGAGTAGCTAGGGAGGGGAGGTTTTGAACCAAAGACTGTAGCAAGAGATGTAGAGGGACACTATATCATACTTAAAGGGTCTATCCAACAAGAAGATCTAACAGTTGTAAATATCTATGCCCCCAACATGGGAGCAGCCAATTATATAAACCAATTAATTACCAAAATAAAGAAACCTATTGATAATAATACATTAATAGTAAGAGACTTCAACATTCCAATCACAGCAATGGACAGATCATCTAAGCAGAAGATCAACAAAGAAACAAGAGCTTTGAATGACACATTGGACCAAGTAGACTTTACAGATATATACAGAACATTCCATCCAAAAACAACAGAACACTCATTCTTCTCAAATGCACACGGAACTTTCTCCAGAAGAGATCACATACTGGGTCACAAATCAGGTCTCAACCAATACCAAAAGATTGAGATTATTGCCTACATATTTTAAGACCACAATGCTTTGAAACTGGAACTCAATCACAAGAAGAAATTTGGAAGGAGGTCGAACACTTGGAGGTTAAAGAGCATTCTGCTCACCTCTTTGACCTCAGCTGCAGCAACTTCTTCCTAGAAACATCGCCAAAGGTGAGGGAAACAAGGGCAAAAATGAACTATTGGGACTTCATCAAGATAAAAAGCTTTTGCACAGCAAAAGAAACAGTCAACAAAACAAAAAGATAACTGACAGAATGGGAGAAGATATTTGCAAATGACAAATCAGATAAAGGGCGAGTATCCAAAATCTATAAAGAACTTCTTAAACTCAACACCCAAAGAACAAACGATCCAATCAAGAAATGGGCAGAAGACATGAACAGACATTTTCCCAAAGAAGACATCCAAATGGCCAACAGACACATGAAAAAGTGCTCAATATCGCTCGGCATCAGGGAAATCCAAATCAAAACCTCAATGAGATATCACCTCACACCACTCAGAATGGCTAAAATTAACAAGTCAGGAAACGACAGATGTTGGCGGGGATGCCGAGAAAAGGGAACCCTCCTACACTGTTGGTGGGAATGCAAGCTGGTGCAGCCACTCTGGAAAACAGTATGGAGGTTCCTCAAAAAGTTGAAAATAGAGCTACCATACGATCCAGCAATTTCACTACTGGGTATTTACACCAAAGATATGAATGTAGGGATCCGAAGGGGTACGTGCACCCCGATGTTTATAGCAGCAATGTCCACAATAGCCAAACTGTGGAAAGAGCCAAGATGTCCATCGACAGATGAATGGATAAAGAAGATGTGGTATATATATATACAATGGAATATTTTGCAGCCATCAAAAGGAATGAGATCTTGCCATTTGCAACGACGTGGATGGAACTGGAGGGTGTTATGCTGAGCGAAATAAGTCAATCAGAGAAAGACATGTATCATATGACCTCACTGATATGAGGAATTCTTAATCTCAGGAAACAAACTGAGGGTTGCTGGAGTGGTGGGGGGTGGGAAGGATGGGGTGGCTGGATGATAGACATTGGGGAGGGTATGTGCTATCATGAGCACTGTGAATTGTGCAAGACTGTTGAATCACAGATCTGTACCTCTGAAACAAATAATACAATATATGTTTAAAAAAAGAAGAAGAAGAAGATAGCAGGAGTGGAAGAATGAAGGGGGGGAATCAGAGGGGGAAACGAACCATGAGAGACGATGGACTCTGAAAAACAAACTGAGGGTTCTAGAGGGGAGGGCAGTGGGAGGATGTGTTAGCCTGGTGATGGGTATTAAAGAGGGCACGTTCTGCATGGAACACTGGGTGTTATGCACAAACAATGAATCATGGAACACTGCATCAAAAACTAATGATGTAATGTATGGTGATTAACATAACAATAAAAAATTAAAAAAAAAAAGAGCATCCTGCTCAAGAATGAATGGGTCAACCAGGAAATTAAAGAAGAATTTCAACGAGTCATGCAAAACAATGAAAATGAAAACACAGTGTTTCAAAACCTATGGAATACTGCAAAGGCAGTCCTAAGAGGGAAGTACATAGCCATCCAAGCCTCTCTCAAAAAATTAGAAAAAATCCCAAATGCACCAGCTAACCTTACACCTAAAGGACCTGGAGAAAGAATAGCAAATAAAACCTAAACCAAGCAGGAGAAGAGAAATAATAAAGATTAGAACAGAAATCAATGAAATAGAAACCAGAAGAAAGTAGAACAGGATCAACAAAACTAGAAGCTGGTTCTTTGAAAGAATTAATAAGATCAATAAGTTCTGGCCAGACTTATCCAAAAGAAAAGGGACAGGACCCAAATTAATAAAATCATGAATGAAAGGGGAGAGATCATGACCAATAGCAAGGAAATACAGACAATTGTAAGAGCACATTATGAGCAGCTACATGCCAACAAATTAAGCAATCTGGAAGAAACAGATGCATTCCAGGAAACTTATAAACTACCGAGACTGAAACAGGAAGAGGTAGAACATCTGAACAGACCAATAACCAGCAAGGAAATTGAAGCAGTAATCAAAAACCTCCCATAAAGCAAGAGTCCAGGGCCAGATGGCTTCCCAGGGGAATTCTACCAAACAGTTAAGGAAGAAATCAGACCTATTCTACTGATGCTGTTTCAAAAAATAGAAATGGAAGGAAAATTTCCAAACTCGTTCTATTAGGCCAGCATTACCTTGATCCCAAAACCAGATAATGACCCCATCAAGAAGGAGAATTATGGACCAATAGCCCTGATGAACATGGATGCCAAAATACTCACCAAGATATTAGCCAATAGGAGCCAACAGTACATCAAAAGGATTATTTACCATGACCATGTGGGATTTATTCCTGGGCTGCAAGGGTGGTTCAAAATTCACCAATCAATCAACGAGATAGATCACATTAATAAAAGACCCACATGATCCTCTCAGTTGATGCAGAGAAAGCATTTGACAAAATACAGTATCCTTTTCTGATTAAAACTCTTCAACGTATAGGGATAGAGGGAACATACCTCAATATCATAAAAGCCATCGATGAAAAGCCCACAGCAAATATCATTCTCAATGGGGAAAAACTGAGAGCTTTTCCCTTAAGGTGAGGAACATGACAGGGATGCCCACTCTCACCATATTGTTCAACATAGAACTAGAAGTCCTAGCCTCATCAATCAGACAACAAAAAGAATAAAAGACATTCAAATTGGCAAAGAAGAACTCAAACTGTCTCTCTTCACAGATGACATAATACTTCATATGGAAAACCCAAAAGACTCCACCTCAAAATTGCTAAAACTCATACAGCAATTCAGCAATGTGGCAGGATAAAAAAAATCAATGCACAGAAATCAGTTGCATTTCTATACACTAACAATGTAACTGAAGAAAGAGAAAATAAGGAATCCATCCCATTCACAATTGCACCAAAAACCAGGACTGCCATCTGCCCCATCTAGGAATAAACCTAACCAAAGAGGTAAAAGATCTCTACTCTAGAAACTAGAAAAAAATTGAGGAAGACACAAAAAGATGAAAAAGCATTCCATGCTCATGGATTGGAAGAATAAACATTGTTAAAGTGTCTATGCTGCCCAGAGCAAGCTACACTTTCAATGCAATCCCTATCAAAATACCATCAACATTTTTCACAGAGCTGGAACAAACAATCCTAAAATGTGTATGGAAGCAGAAAATACCCCTAATCTCCAGGGAATGTTGAAAGAGAAAACCAAAGCTGGAGGCATCACAATGCCTGACTTCAAGCTATATTACAAAGCTGTGATCATCAAGACAGCATGGCACTGGCACAAAAACAGACAGATAGATCAATGGAACAGAATAGAGAGCCCAACTCTATGGTCAACTAATCTTTGACAAATCAGGAAAGAATATCCAATGGAAAAAAGACAGTCTCTTCAATAAATGGTGCTGGGAAAATTGGACAGCCACATACAGAACAATGAAACTCGACCATTCTCTTACACCATTCACAAAGATAAACTCAAAATGGATGAAAGACCTAGATGTGAGGCAGGAATCCATCAAAATCCTAGAGGAGAACATAAGCAGTAACCTCTTCGACCTTGGGCAAAGCAACTTCTTGCAAGACATGTCTCCAGAGGCAAGGGAAACAAAAGCAAAAATGAACTATTGGAACTTCATCAAGATCAAAAGCTTCTACACAGCAGTCAACAAAACTAAAATGCAACCTATGGAATGGGAGAAGATATTTGCAAATGACATAACAGATAAAGGGCTGATATCCAAGATCTATAAAGAACTTCTCAAACTCAACACCCATAAAACAAATAATCCAGTCAAGAAATGGGCACAAGTCATGAACAGACACTTCTCCAAAGAAGACATACAAATGGCTAACTGACATGAGAAATCACTCCACATCACTTGCCATCAGGGAAGTGCAAATCAAAACCACAATGAGATACCATCTTATACCAGTTAGAATGGCTAAAATTAACAAGACAGGGAATAGCAGATGTTGGCAAGGATGTGGAGAAAGGGGAATGCTCTTACACTGTTGGTGGGAGAGCAAGCTGGTGCAGCCACTCTGAAAAACAGTATGGACATTCCTCAGGAAGTTAAAAATAGAGCTACCCTATGACTCAGCAATTGCATTACTAGGTATGATACAGATGTAGTGAAATGAAGAGGCACACACCCCCCAATGTTCATAGCAGCAATGCCCACAATAGCCAAACCATGGAAGGAGCTGAGATGTTCTTCAACAGATGAATGGATAAAAAAGATGTGGTTCATAAATACAATGGAATATTACTCAGCCATCAGAAAGGATGAATACCCACCATTTACATCGACATAGATGGACCTGGAGGGTATTATGCTAAGTGAAATAAGTCAAGCAGAGAAAGACAATTATCATATGGTTTCACTCATATGTGTAATGTAAGGAATAGGGCAGAGGACTATAGGGGAAGGGAGGGAAAACTGAATGGGAAGAAATCAGAGAGGGAGACAAGCCATGAGAGACGCTTGACTCCAGGAAACAAATTGAGAGTTGTAGAAGAGGGGGGTTGGGGGATGGTGTAAATGGGTAATGGGCTTTAAGGAAGGCATGTAATTTGATGAACACTGGGTGTTACACATGCAACTAATGAATCATTGAACACAACATCAAAAACTAATGATGCACTATATGTTGGCTAATTGAACTTAATAATAAAAAAAGAATATATATGTTAAAATTCTCAACAAAAATACTTGCAAATCCAACCCAGCAACACATAAAAGGGATTATACACAATGAATAGGGATTTGTTACAACAATGCAAGTTTAGTTTAACATATGAAAATCAATCAATATAATACATCATATTTATAGAATGAAGGACAAAGACCACATAATCATCTCAATATATTCAGAAAAAGCATTAGACAAAATCTAACACCCTTTCATGACAAAAACATCCAGCAAACTAGTAATAGAAACTTCCTCAACCTGATAAAGGCCATCTATGAACACTCCTCCCTAGTTTTAATGGTGAAAGACTAGATGCTTTCCTTTTTTTTTTTTAAGATTTTTATTTATTTATTTATTTGTGTGTGTGTGTGTGTGTGTGAGAGAGAGAGAGAGAGAGAGCATGAGTGGGCAGGTGGGGCAGAGGGAGAAGCAGACTTCCCCTGAGTAGGGAGCCTGATGCGGGACTCAATCCCAGGACCCTGGGATCATGACCTGAGCCCAAGGCAGACACTTAACTGACTGAGCCACACAGGCGCCCAAGACTAGATGCTTTTCCCCTAAAATCAGGAATGAGACAATGGTATCTACTCTTGCCACTTCCATTCAACATCATACAGTTTCTAGGCAGACAATTAGGCAAGAAAAATAAAAAGCATCCAGACTGGAAAGGTAAGGGTAGTATCTCTACACTTCATCTTAGCCAAAAGGCCGAGAAGCGATTAAGGGTAGTATCTCTATTTGCAGATGACATCATCTTGTATATAGAAAACCCTAATAAATTTGCTAAAATAACTAGTAGAACTAATAAATGAGTCCGGCAAAATATTCAGAGTTCTTAAGAGAAACAGAGCTAATAGGAGAGGGGAGAGAGAGAGACAGAGATTTATGAGGAATTGGCTCCCATGATTATAGGGGGCTATCAAGTCCAAAATCTGCAGGATAGGCCAGCAGGGAAGAGTTGATGTTGCAGTCTTGAACCAAGGAAGTTTGGAAGCAGAATTCCTTTCTCTTTGAAGGCCCTCAGTCTTTTTCCTTCAGGTGTTCAATTGGCTGGATGAGGCCCACTCATGTTATTAAGCGTAATCTGCTTTACTCAAAGTCTACTGTTCTAAATGTTAATAACATTAAAAAAAAATATCTTCCCAGCAACATCTAGACTGGTGTTTGACCAAACATCTAAGTACCATAACCTACCCAAGTTCACACATAAAATTAATCATCACCGCAAGGTTTCAAGACCAAGATGAACATACAAAAGTCAATTGTATTTCCATACACTAGTGATGAACATTCTGAGGGTGAAATTCATAAAACAATCCATTTATAATAGTATCAAAACTAATAAAATATTTAGGAATAAATTTTAAAAAGAGTGCAAGAACTGTACCTTAAAAACATAAAACATTTTAAAAAGATAACAAAAAAGATCTTAATCAGTAAAAAAAAAATTCTATGTTCATGATCAGAAGACTTAATATTGCTAAGATGGCAACACTCCCCCAATTGGTCTGCAGATTCAATGTCAATTTATCAAATTCCCAGCTGAAAAATTTATTAATCTGATTCTAAATTCACATGAAAAATCAGGGACCAAAAATATCCAAAAAAACAAATTAACAAAAGAAGAACAAAGTTGGAACAGTCACATCTCCCAATTTCAAAACTTACTATAGAGCTACAGAAATCAAGAAAGTGTGATGCTGGCATTAGTATAGACTTATAGGTCAATGGTGTAGAATGAAGAGTCCAGAAATGAACCCTTAAATTCATGGCCAATTAATTTTCAATAAAGGTGCCAAGATAATTTAATATGAGAAATAATAGTCTTTTTAATCCATATTACTGGGAGAACTGGATATTCACATGCAAAAGAATGAAGATGGACTTCTATCTCACACCATACACAAAAGTTAACCCTAAATGGATCATAAACATAAATATAAGAACAAAAACATAAAACTCTTAGAAGAAAACATAGGAAGGGCACCTGAGTGGCTCAGTTGGTTAAGCGTCCAACTCTTGATCCCAGCTCAAGTCTTGACCTCAGGGTCATGAGTTCAAGCCCTGCATTGGGCTCCACAGTGGGCGTGGAGCCTACTTAAAAACAAAACAAAACAAAAAGAAAGCATAGGAGTAAACATTTATGACTTTGAGTTAGGCAATGATTTGTTAGATATGACACCAAAAGCATGTGTGATGAAAAAAAATAATAAATTAGGCTCTGTCAAAATTAAACCTTTTGTGCCACAAATAATACCAAGAAAGTGGAAAAACAGACCACCTAGTAAGGAACTCTTATTCACAATATATAAAGAACTCTTACAACTCAGTATTAAAAAGACAGCAACTAACGAATCATTGAATGCTACATCAAAACTACATCAAAAACTAATGGTGTACTATATGCTGGCTAATTGAATTTAAATTAAAAAAAGAAAAAAGAAAAAAATAAATATATTTTTTAATTTGATGAAAAATATTCTTTATCACTTATTTTTATTCAGCAACATGTACTAATCTTAGGTGTACAGCTTGATTACTTTTTACATTTGTATTCACTCATTTAATGACAATTCTCCCGGAAGGTTCCTTTAAGTCCCTATCTAATAAAAATGTAGCATTCTTTCTCATACCCTCCTTTGAAATAACTGCTATTCCGACTTCTGTCACCATACATTAGTTTTGCCTAGAAGGTTTTAAATGACTGTGCTCCAAGTTTTGTGACCTACTTGGTTTTGTCTTAGAAAATGGAAGTCTCCAAGATGTAGTGAAAAGAAGGGACCCATGCAACCCAATGATCATAGCAGCAATGCCCACAATAGCCAAACCATGGAAGGAACTGAGATGTCTTTCAACAGATGAATGGATAAAGAAGATGTGGTTCGTACTGCACGGAGCACTGGGTGTTATATGCAAACAATGAATCATGGAACACTACATCAAAAACTAATGATGTAATGTATGGGGATTCACATAACATAATAAAAAAAAAAGAAGATGTGGTTCATATATACAATGGAATATTACTCAGACATCAGAAAGGATGAATACCCACCATTTGCACCACATGGATGGAACTGGAGGGTATTATGTTAAGTGAAATAAGTCAAGCAGAGAAAGAGAATTATCATATGGTTTCACTCATATCTGGAATATAAGGAATAGTGCAGAGGACCATAGGGGAAGGGAGGGAAAACAGAATGGGAAGAAATCAGAGAGGAAGACAAACCATGAGAGACCCTTGACTCCAGGAAACAAACTGAGGGTTGTGGAACGGGAGGTCGGTGAGGGGATGGGGTAACTGGGTGATGGGCATTAAGGAGGGCATGTGATGTGATGAACACTGGGTGTTATACACAACTAATGAATCACTGAACACTATATCCTAAACCAATGTAGGAACACTACATCCTAAACCAGTTAACATGTTGGTTAACTGAATTTATTTTTTTTAAACATCAGGGTTTTTTTTTTTAAGGTTTTATTTATTCATTTGAGAGAGAAAGCAAGAGAGAGCACAAGTGGGGTGAAGGGCAGAGGGAGAAGCAGACTCCCCGCTGAGCAGGAAGTCCGATGTGGGACTCAATCCCGGGACTCCCGGATCACGACCCGAGCTGAAGGCAGTTGCCCAACCAACTGAGCCACCTAGGTGCCCTTGAATTTAAATAAATAAATAAATAAATTCAGTAATAAATAGACAAATAACCCAATTGAAAAAGGACAAAGTGTTTAAACAGGTTATTCTCCAAAGAATATATTCAAATGGCCAATAAGCACATGAAAAGATGCTTAATCATTGGTCCTTAGGGTAATGCAAATCAGAACTACAAAGATACCACTTCACACCCCCAGGATAGCCAAAATCAGAAAGATAGATAATAACAAATGTAGATGAGGGTGTGGAGAAATTGGAACCCTCATATACTGCTAATGAGAATACAGACTTGGGCAGCTGCTTTGGAAAACCGTCTGACAGTTTCTCAAAAGGCTAAATACAGAGTTACCATATGATACCACCCCTGGTTACATACACAAGAGAAATGAAAAGCATATGGCCACTCAAAGGCTTGTATGTGAATGTTCATCACTGCATTAATTCATGATAGTGAAAAGGTAGAGACAATCCAAATGCCCATGAACTGATAAATGGATGAATAATATGTGGTATATCTATATAATATAATATTATTTATCAATAAAAAGAAATGAAGTACTGATACATACCACAAGATGCATAAATCTTGAAAACGTAAAAGAAGCCAGATGCAAAAATCTACCTTACAGGAAATCTCCAGTATAGGCAAATTTTTAGAGACAGAAGTAAATTAGTGATTGGTGTGTGGAATAAGAAATGACTATTGGGCGCCTGGGTGGCTCAGTTGGTTAAGCGACTGCCTTCGGCTCAGGTCATGATCCCAGGGTCCTGGGATCGAGTCCCGCATCGGGCTCCCTGCTCAGCAGGGAGTCTGCTTCCCCCTCTGACCCTCCCCCCCTCTCATGCTCTCTCTCTATCTCATTCTCTCTCAAATGAATAAATAAAATCTTAAAAAAAAAAAAAGAAATGACTATTAATGGGCATAGGGTTTCTTTTGAGTAGTAATAAAAATACTCTAAAATTAGATTATGGTGCAGTTTGCACAACTCTGTAAATATACTGCAAACTGCTGGGTTGTACACTTTAAATGGAGGAATTTTATGGTATGGGAATAGTATTTCAATAAGGCTATTAAAAGTTTAAGAGAAAAAAGAGTCAAACACGGAAGAAAAGGAAAGGGAGAAAAAAAGCAAAGAAAGGAGAAGGATGAAGAAGAAAATATCTGTGTTGTCTTTACAGAATCTTAAGTCCCTGACATGAGCATGCCCAACCTACAAAATTGCAGGATGGGTTAAGAGTTTAAATGCCTTAGGCATTTTTATCACAGCTGAGGAACTCCTAGCTTAGAAAACACAAAATATGTCATTAATCTTGTGTTTTTTTGTTTACCTTTTTTATTATGCAGGCTGCTAGCAAACCTGTCTAACCTTTACCTTGAATGTACTTTGTATTGATTCCTAGTAATGTAAATAAACAAAATGTACTAATTAAAAGGCAAAGGCTTTCAGATTGGATTAAAAAAGCTGACCCAGCTGTGTGCTGGCTACATTATTATACTGAACAGCAAACAAATTTACTCTCTGCCCCAAAAGGAGATGCTATCTCTATCTTCCAAGGCTGATCACTATACAAAAGTCTTTGAAAAACATAGTCCAGGGCGCCTGGGTGGCTCGGTCGTTGGGCGTCTGCCTTCGGCTCAGGTTATGATCCCAGGGTCCTGGGATCGAGTCCCACATCGGGCTCCCTGCTCGGCGGGAAGCCTGCTTCTCCCTCTCCCACTCCCCCTGCTTGTGTTCCTGCTCTCGCTATCTCTCTCTCTGTCAAATAAATAAATAAAATCTTTAAAAAAAAAAAAAGAAAGAAAGAAAAACATAGTCCAGAACAGAGCCTCGACTTGGAAGACATGCAGAAACACTAGAGACATGGAGAGTTGTCTCCCAACAGGGCTATTCAGGCTATCTCTTTCTTGACAGAGTGAGCATCGGTAGTTTATGTCTTTCAAGCACTTTATCCATTTCATCTAAATTATCAAATTTATTGTCATAAAATTGATTATAATATTTCCTGACTTTCCCTTTAATATCTGTGGATTTATAATGAAGTCCTATCTCTCATTCCTGATAATGATAGTTTTTGTCTTCACTACTTTCTTCTAGTTGGTCTGGCTAGAAGTTTATCAATTTTATTGATCTAAAAATAAAAAGCTCTTGATCTCATTGATTATAGTTTTCTCTTGTCTATTTTATTAATTTCTACTCTGATTTTTATTATGTCCTTTCTTCTGTTCAGTTTGAGTTTAATTTGCTCTTTTTTTTCTAGGTTCTCAAGGTTACTTGTTAAGTTTCTTAGGTCATTGATTTGAGCCCATTCTCCTTTCTAATACAAGCATTAATGTTATAAATTTTCCTCTAAGCTCTGCCTTAGATGCATCCTACATTTTTTGTGTTTTCTTTTAATTTTCACTCAATTCAAAATAATTTCTAATTTTTTTATTTCTTCTTGACCCCATGGGTTATTGAAGTGTGCAATTTAGCTTCCAAATATTTGGAGATTGTCCAGGTATCTTCCTATTATTGATTTTTAATTTGATTCCATTGTGGTAGAAGAACATACTTTATATAATTTGGATTTTTATAATGTATTAATATTCACTTTATAATCCAGAATACAGTCTATTCTGCCAAATATTCTGGGTGCACATGAAAATAATGTATATTCTGCTGTTGTTGCATAAAGATGTATATGACTGTCAATTGGTAAAATTGGATAATAGTGCTATTCAAGTCTTCTATACTCATTGATTTTTTCTATTTGTTCTATTGATTATTGGAAGAGTGGTGTTGAAATCTCTGGTTATAATTGTGAATTTGTTTATTCTTCCCGTGTTATCAGATTTTGTTGCATTGAAGCTCTGTTATCATTATAATGTTTAGAAACATAAACTTTAGGATTGTTATGTCCTCTTGTTGAATTGGCATTTTATCATTATGAAATGAATTTTTTTATTCATGGCATTATTGTTTCTTCTGAAATATTTCATACAATGTTTTGGTAATAACATAACCACTCCAGCTTTCATCTGATTAGAGTTAGTAAGGTATATATATTCCGTTCCTTTATTTTATATGTGTCCATATTTAACTTGGGTTTTTTTATAGCCAGCACACAATTGGGTCGGCTGTTTTAATCCAATCTGAAAACCTTTGCCTTTTAATTAGTACATTTTATTTATTTACATTACTAGGAGTCAACACAAAGTACATGCATCTGTCATGCTAAACCATGGTAACAAATAAAATCTAAAAATTTTAATGACTTGTCTCAGTAAAAGTTATATATCACCCACTCAACATTCAAAGCCATTGATAAGGTCTCCTCCATCCACTGACTCAGGGATCCAGACTTTCCTTATTGTGATGCTATTAGCTCAGCCAAGGCAGAAGAGAGACATGGAGGAGACATGCCTACTTTTACCTGTCTCTTTTCATAGACCCTTAGCCTGACCTAGAAATGTAGCTCCAACACAACTACAAAGGAGGCTGGGAAAGGGACACATGGGATGTTGTTGAGTATAACTGTCTTTGATGATCTTTGCTGTGTTTGTTATTATAAGCTGGCTCAGAAAGGAATTGGGAGTCTTGGAGAATGTGGTCTAGGGGTCAAATTCTATACTGTCAAGACTCCCTATGGTTAAGAAGGTGTTCAAACTTTACAAAGAACTTTGGGAGAATGAAGATGTGCACTTCAATGTAATTATCCTAACTAACTATTTTAAAACTATAAAATGTTAAATCTCGACAGAGCCTTAGAGATCATCTACTCAATACTCCAATTTTACTATCAAGGAAACCCAGGACAGGTGGTGTACTGTGTTTTTAGCAGAATTGGCTCTAAATACCATGTCTCCTGCATTCCAGGATAGGGCTCTTTCCTTCATACCATCTTTCAATGTAAAAGTCTACAGAACTACCTTCATAAGGCTTCAAAGTCAGAGAAGTTTTATGAATTGAATTCTTTCATAGAACAAGTACAAACTTTTGAGTCTTAAAGACCTAGGCTCAAACGAGATCCCAGCTTTCTTCCCCCCAACCCTTTTTAAAGATTTTTATTTTTAAGTAATCTCTACACCCAATGTGGGGTTAGAACGCATGACCCTGAGATCAAGAGTCTGTGTTACACATACTTAGCCAGCCAGGCACTCCAATCGTACCTTTCTTATATGTGTGATCTGAAGCAAAATATTTAACTTCTTTAACCACAATATCCTCCTCTGAAAATTAGAATAATAATATCTATCCCATGGGATTGTTGTGCATAATAAATGAAGAAAATGAGGCTCCTGCCTGGCTCAGTCAGTACAGCAATGCGACTCTTGATCTTGGGTTTGTAAGTTCCAGCCCCACGTTGCGTGTAGAGATTACTTAAAAATAATAAATGAAGTAATTTATTTGAAGTATCTTTGTAGAGTTGACATTTGTTAAGTATGAGTTCCTTTATATATTCCATCTCTTCAAATGGAGGTCTGGTTTTAAAAGACATACCTAGAATCACAAAACGCCTGAGTTTGAAAAGATTTGTAAAGGTCACCTAACCCCAAAGCCCCCTGGTGCTTGATTCTTCTCTACTACATCCTGACCAAGTGGTCATCTGATCTGTGCTTAAATACCTTCAGTGGCTGAGGCAAAACAGCCATTTTTATTTGGGGGCCAGTTTGACTTTTGGAAAGTTTTTCTTCAAAACTCCCATGCAGGGAGTTTTTTTTAATAAAAAATATTTCTTTTTAAAGATGTTACCGTTGGGGGAAACTTGGCAAAGCATATATGGGATTTCTGTATCATTTCTTGTCACTGCATCTGGATCTACAATTATCTCAAAATAAAAAGTTTAATTAAAGAAAAAAAGAGTCTGCCTTCAGCTTAGGTCATGATCCCAGGGTCCTGGGATTGAGCCCTGCATGGGGCTCCCTGCTCAGTGGGGAGCCTGCTTCTTTCTCTCCTTCTGCTGCTCCCCATGCTTGTGCTCTCTCACTCTCTTTCTGTCAAATAAATAAAATCTTTATTTTTTTATTTAAGTTCAATTAGCCAACATATACTACATCATTAGTTTTTGATGTAGTGTTCAATGATTCATTAGTTGCATATAACACACAGTGCTCATCACATCCTGTGTCCTCCTTAATGCCTATCACCGAGTTACCCCGCCCCCCCACCCACTTCCCTTTCCACAACCCTCAGTTTGTTTCCCAGAGTCAAGAGTCTCTCATGGTTTGTCTCCCTCTCTGATTTCTTCCCATTCCATTTTCCCTTCCTTCCCCTATGATCCTCTGCACTATTTCTTATATTTACATATGAGTGAAACCATATAATCGTCAATAAATAAAATCTTTAAAAATAAATATAAAAATAAATAAATAAAACACCCAAGTGCCCTAGTGTCAACTCCTTAGGGTCATACAAACAGGTTTTCCATATAATAGCTCTTCATTACATTTGAAAACACATTTTATAGTCCCCAAACCTTCTCTCCTGTAGGCCAAACATTATCTAGTTCTTCAATAAATCTCATTTTGGCACATTTTCCCTCTCATCACTACCCTGACTCTTGCTTCTAAACTCCAAATTATTTATAGTTCCCTGAATATGTGGCTTCCAGCTGTGGCTGACCAGCACAGCACAAAGTGGGGCTATCACTTTCCGCCTTCCAACTTCTATACTTGTATTAATGCAGTCTGAGCTCATTCTAGCTTTTTTTGGCAGTCACCTCACAAACCAATGACTCACACTGAGATAACTTCTTAATAAAATGCATTAAAAATCCAAAAGTCTTCTTAACAGGAGTTGCCCCCAAAGCTACATATTTCTCATTCTTCATTTGAGCAAATGGGTATATGGATCCAGATCAGGACTTTCCCATTAACTTCTACTTGTCGAGATCTTTCTGAATCCTACTTTTGTCCCAAATCTCACTGTAATCTACCAGTGTGAACACCGTGCCTTCTGTTTGTCATATCCCAGGATTGGGACACAAGACATGATCTTCCTTACAGCATCTTGGCATAGGAGGAGTAAAAGAGGGAGCCAGTAAAATGACCTTTACCAGGAGGGTGGATGGAGCCTAGGCAGAGGAATGCTGCACCCGGAGGGGTAAGCCAGGTACCAAGCCAAAGACATGACCAATTTACCCATGAATTTGGCCACAGATGGCCCTCATATTTCCAAAAGAAGATAGTGAAATCTTATTCTGGAGGATTGTGATGGAAGGAACTTAGACTCCAATAGGAAAGGAGCCAAGGCCCAGGGGAGCTCTCCCAAGGGCTACAATTATTTAAAATGTGCAAAGAGAAAGCTTGATCCCCGAAAGAGGAGTTAGTAAAAGCAGGACAGGAAACACAGTGGAAACCCAGTCCTGGAAAACTGGGGTTAAGAAGAGCTTCTGTTGGGCAAGCTCATGGGGGCACAGGAACAGCACTTCTTGATCCAAGTCTAGGGGTAACAACTTGCTGATACGTTTACTGGACAGGATTGGTTTGGAGTCTAAGATAACAGGGGCCAGTGCTGGGGATGAATCCACCAGGAGGCAGTTGCAAGTAACAGAGAAGGCAGAAGCTAGAAAATGAGACATACATGCCATCACTAAAGACCCAAGTGAAAGAGCAGAAGACCCACCTGAGACATGGTCATAACACACAATCCCGGCCACACCACTTCCATCCTCTTTGGTTTGATTTCCCCCTTTATGTCTTTTTCTCCATTTCTCTCTAAAATCTGATTTCATGGAGAGCAATTTCCCCTGTAATTTTTTCTTGATGTTACTTGGGCCCTAAATAGGAAGACTTGTCTTTAAATAAATAGGCATCAGACATCAGTGCTCAAAACCTATACCTAACTGCATTATCATTAAACCTACATTTCCCTCTTATCCAAAGGGTTGATGGGGAAAAAAAAAAAAGATTAAATGCCTTGCTGAATTTCAGTAGCAATGTTGACCATTCTGCCAATCTTTCAGTTTTATAACTGGATCAAAAAGGAAGTGAAGCTACTTCAGTATAGGTTTTGATTGAATCCACTGTCAAACTTAGTTATCTGTAGCTTGTGCAAGTAGAGACAAGTTATTTGTTTGCTAAACTATTTCACAAGACTACAGTCTATAGTATGTAGGATGTGCCTTTCTCCTTTTGGGGAAAATGGAAACACTTGTTCATTTTTGCTCTTCCTACATACTCCAAACACCTGTGATTTTGAAAGACTCCTGCTCATCATTGGTGGATTCAGCTGCTTGATATCTAAAGTTCCTTTGGTCCAGACCTATAACTAGATAATCTCTCAGTACAGGTCACCAACTAGTAGATGTTGCCCATATTCAGACCACAGCTGTATTTTGTTTTGTTCAAATAAGGTTTTAAAAATTTCGAGCTAGTTGCCAATGTTGAACATTGAAGACATCACATTAAATCAGGATTCCTTATCTCTTTTGAAAATTTGGAAGCTCTGATTTTCCAATTTCCACATGGGATGCCAGGTATCCTGGGGCACCCTGCATTTCTAGTTTGCCCATCCCCACCTGGCTCACTTGACCCCTTTATATTGGCCTCCTGGCTCCTTTCTGTGCAGACTTTGTGATCCCTAATTTAATTTCATCATTTACCCTGGACTCAATTTCCTGCTTTCAGTTACAAGCTTCCTAGCTTGAAGTTAATAATCCCCAAATGAGGATGAAGAGGCAAAATGTGAGTTGAGAGTATGGCAAATGCCTACGTAGCATCTACCAGGTGCCAGACACTGAAATGTTAGTTCAGTTCACACTCACAACAACCCTGTGTGGGAGGTGCTGTTATTACCCTCATTTTACAGGTGAGGACACAGGCTCAGAGAAGCCCGCTTGCCCAAAGGTGTCTTCTCCACACCTTCTGTTCAATGAGAACTGTAATTATTTCTTATGAGTCAGGAAGTATCTAAATTTACTTTCTGAAGTCAGAGCCTTAGAGGATCACCAGCTGCAATCTGGTAGTGAGTAAGTGGTTTAAATACTTTTACTTGTCATTATAAATAAACTTGAGACTGAAGAAAAAGGAAGGAACATCTTTCAAAAGAGCATGTCTTTGACCTGAATGACAGGGGAGGAACTGCACACAGACTCCTAAAATCTCCCCTAGTCAAGCTGGATAGTATTTAGGTTCAAGGACATTTAGGTAGTCAGTAATCCATCAAGTATGTCCTGAGTGCCTACTATGCACCAGAAACCATGCTAGGTAGTTGCCAGGGGTTTCATCCTTCACTAATATTCATTTGTGGGCCTCTGAGGTACAAGCACCACACTAGGCTTTGAAGATGTAGTCTCTGCCCTTGCAGCTTATGTATTAGCAGAAAAGCCAGACTTTCAACAATTACACAACTAGCTAATTATCATTGTTAAGTATTGCAAAAAAAATGCAGCATGCTTTCCAACCTAGGTCTTCCCAAACATCTAGTTCCCTCTTTTGCACAGTTGGTAGGAATGCAAACTGGTGCAGCCACTCTGGAAAACAGTATGGAGGTTCCTCAAAAAGTGAAAAATAGAACAACCATACAACTCAGCAATTGCACTACTAAGTATTTATCCAAAGGATATAAAAATACAGATTCAAAGGGGCACATGCAACCCAATGTTTATAGCAGCATTGTCAACAATAGCCAAACTATGGAAAGAGCCCAGATGTCCATCAACTGATGAATGGATAAAGAAGATATCGTATACATATATATACAATGGAATATTTTTCAGCCATCAAAAAGAATGAAATCTTGCCATTTGCAATGATGTGGATGGAACTAGAGGGTATTATGTTAAGTGAAATATGTCAGTTAGAGAAAGACAAATACCATATGATTTCACTCGTATGTGAAATTTAAGAAACAAAACGATGAACATAGGGGAATGAAAAAAAAAGAGAGAGGGAAACAAACCATAAGAGACTCTTAACTATAAAAAACCAAACTGATTGAATTTAAATTAAGAAAAATAAATTAAAAATAAATAAAAAACAAACTGAGAGTTGCTGGCCGGGGATGGGCTAAATGGGTGATGGGTGTAAGGGAGGGCACTTATGATGAGCACTGGGTGTTATAGTTAAGTGATCAATCACTAAATTCTACACCTGAAACTAATATTACACTATATGTTAACTAACTAGGATTTAAATAAAAACTTGAAACAAACAAACAAAATCTAGTTCCCAAAAACTAGTCTGGGAAGTAAGAAGAGGCCTTCCAGGTGAGATAACTTTTGAGCTGAAATCTGCAGGAGTTGGAGGAGTTAGGTGAATTTAAGTAAGGGAAAAGGGAGAGACTTCTGGTCAAAGGGGATAGAAAGTGTCAAGGACTTAAGGAGGGAAAAGGCCCCTTATTTCAAAGAATTGAGAAAGGCCAGTAGCCAGCACACACGGTGAAAAAGCAGTGAGGGGAGAGAGGAATGGAGTAGGACCAGGGACCTTGGCAAAGGTTACACCACATAGGGTTGGTGAACTATGTTAAGAATTTGAGATTTATCCTAAAAGCACTAGGATTTCAAGCAGGATGGTGACATGATCAAATTAGCATCTATAAAGGTCAGTGTGCTGTCATGTGAAGAAAGGTCAGAGATGTGGAAGAACATATACAGGGAGTCAGGTATTGTGCTAACTCACTGGGGCAAGTAAGAAGTGCTGGTTTAGAGCTGAGTTTCTCATCAGCAGCACTACTGACATTCTACACCAGCTACTTCTTTGTTGTGGGGCTGTCCTATGTTTTGCAGGATGTTTAGAAGCTGTCCTGTCCTCTACCCAGTAGATGCCTAGTAGCACCTTCCCCCAGTCATGACAACCAGCTGTGTCCACACATTGTCAAATGTCCCTTGGAAGCAAAATCATCCACAGTTGAGAACCACTGGTTTAGACTAATGTGGTGATAAGGGAGGTGAAGCGATGTGAAGAGATCCAAGATCTATCTTGGAGGTAACATCAAAAGGAATTAATGATGGACTTGACAATGGTTGGAGATGACTCTAATTTGAGATACTGGTGGATGGCATGGCCACCCCTGATAGAAAATATGAAAAAAAGACCAGATTTGAAAGGAAAAATAAAGAGTTCCATTTTGGGTGTGTACAGTTTACAGTGCCTCTTAAGACCTCCAAGGAATACAAAGAAAAACAGAACAAGGCCCCTGTCTTCCAGGAGTTTAGAGTCTAGAAAGACAGACTGACAAATACATTAATGATTGCAGTGCACTGGGTTAAATACTCCATTAGTTATGCTCACATGAGCTGGACACACACAGACAGGCAACCGGACATAATTGGAGAGAGAGAAACAAAGGATGGCTTCTCAAAGACACTGAAGACCGGATTAAGTTTTAAAGACTGGATTGAAATAAACCAGTCAGAGATAAAGAAAAAAAGAGGAACGCAAATGAGAAAATATGCAGCCTAAGGAAGCATAATATGTTCAGAAAACATAAGGAACTGCTGAAATAAGGGCTACAACTAAGAGAGTAAAAATGTGGACAAGGTGAGTTTGAGAGATTCTACTGAGGTTGACGCCTCAAGACTTGAAGACTTGCCTGATTGTAGGAAAGAGAAAAGAGACTACTCCAAGATGGCCTCTGCTTGAGCAGCAAGTAACAGTACCAGGGCATGTTCAGTGTTCTACCCAAACAGTTGTTCAAGTAAATATGGGACCATTCATGTAGATAGAGACTTCAGGGTGACAACTGAATTTGGTGGGAAGATATAACCAATTTGAGGTTAGGAATGACGAGCTTGAGAAGTGGGAGAGACAAGGTAGCAGCACCTTCCAGTGAGCTGATCCCAGGCTCCTAGAAACCCTGTTTGTTAAGAGAGGAAAGTCTGGTCCCAAGGATTATCTTTCAAATGACTTTTCTCTTTAATCATCTGGGTTCTTCATTCTGTGCTGATCTTTACTACATTTCAAATATGTCCACACCTCCCCGCTACATTTCTGACTGGTATGTCACTTTCTTTCAAACAGGGACTTGAAGTCTCCACAGTAACCAGCCTTTGAAAAGACAGTTTGGCTTTTTTTTTTTTTTTAGCTTTCAAATCATGTTCATACAATTCAGTAAGAGCTAAAAGTTGATGCATTCACCAGTGTACTTATTTAACTGAGTGATTTCAGTCTAGTATGAATATGTTAATCTATTACTTTTCTCAGACATGTATAGTTTAACCCATTAATTCATAAGTATAGAATGATTAAAAACTTCTGTCTGAAGACAACTCAAAATCAGTAATTTTTCCTTCAGGCTAGGGGGAAGGGATGTATTCAGTAGGAGAAAAATTAAACTGTAATTCAGAATGGTCTTAAAAGTGACCTGATGTTGTCCTTGTGCATGTCTGAATCCAGGAGTCCATTTCAAATCTCTCTCAGGGAAGATGGAGTTGGCCTGGTCAGGTGCTGGAGGCTAATTCCCACAAGTGTTCAGAGGCTGAGGGGAACCTATCAGTGACCCCTGAGACTTAGGGTCAGTCCTTCCCTCTAGGTAGAGGGCAATTCAGCAAGTTTATATCTTCTGTGGAAGGTTAGTCATTGAGTTCAATATCACTGGTCTGTCCTTTCAGGAAAGGCAGTTTCCCTTAAAAGGGGCCATGGACTTCTTTGATATACAAATTCTCAGGCCACCAGAATCTGGTACTTTGTCTTTAATGTGACAGTGAGTTTTTCTTATCTTTGTAGCCATAAAACAGATGCAATTTTATTTCCATTTTCCACCCAAGTGGTTCACGTTGAGTTAACGTTCATATTCTTAACCAACTCCATGCCATACTGTTTGCCCATATAAACAAAGTAGAACTCAGCACAAAATAATTCATCTTTTTCTCCACATCCTGCACCTATTTTATTGACAATTTTATAACTACTAGTAAATTTTATCTCAGAAATTACTTATCAGAGAAAAATACTCACTGATAATTTATTTAATACAGAAATTGTACCCATGCATGTTTTCATTTTTATTTCACTGAGATTATTTTCTTTGGGATGGAATATTTGTGTTCTTTCTCTAAGTCATATTTAATCAGCTCTACTGCCTCATGCTGCCAAGATGGAAGCAGCAGTTGGGAGGCTGTATGAGTCAAGCTTCTGACAGGCCAAATATGACTCACTCAGCCAGGAAATTTTCCTGCTTGGTTTAAGGGATTGCTGCTATAGCTTGTATTAAAAGTTATTCAAAAAACAAACTAAAGCTATGCACCATTATTTGCATTTCATATAGATTTGACCTTTGGTTCATAATCCAGTAAGCAATCCTCATGTCAAATCACTGTCATTGAAGAATCCAGGGTTAAATTAATAAATACTGGGGGACCTTGGTGGCTCAGTTCGTTAAGCATCCAACTCTTGATTTTGGCTCAGGTCATGATCTCAGAGTCATGAGATCAAGACCTGAGTTGAGCCCTGCACTCAGCGTGGAGACTGTGTAGGATACTCTCTTTCCCTCTCCCTTCCTTTCTCACACGTGTGTGCATGTGGGCACACTCCCTCTCTCCCTCTCAAAAAAATAAATAAGTAAATAAAATTTTTTTAAAAATTAATAAATCCAAGGGCACCTGGGTGGCTTGGTTGGTTAAGTATCTGCCTTTGTCTCAGGTCATGATCCCAGGGTCCTGGGATGGAGCCCCACATCAGGCTCCTTGCTCAGCAGGGAGCCTGCTTCTCCCTCTGCCTGCTGCTCCCCCTGCTTGTGCTCTATCTCTCTGACAAATAAATAAATAAAATCCTTTAAAAATATTAATAAATCCAGTACCTGTTGTCATTGATGGTGATGGTGGATTTTTGTTTGTGGGAGTTTTGACCACATTAGGATCCCCACATAAAGAGGCATTCAGTAGACCTTCTTTTCCTGAAATTACATTTGCTTTCTTAAAGAAACAGTTAATGGAATTTCTTTTTTAACATGCTTTATACGGATTGGAATGTTTTCTAATAAAAACAGTTTCTTCCTGTTTTTTACTCTTGGAGCTTTACATAGAAATATTGAGTTTGTTTTAGGTGTCAAATTGAATATGCTAGGTATAGAAAGAATAAATGCCCCATTTTAAATTTTTTTATTGTGGTAAAATAGAGATAACATAAAATTTACCATCTTAACCATTTTCATGTGCACAGTAAGTGGTAGTAAGGACACTCACATTGTTATGCAACCATGACCACCATCCAACCCCATGACTCTTTTCATATTGAAAAACTGAAATTCTATAGCCATTAAACAATAACTCATTTTTCCCTACCCCCCAGCCCCAGGCAGCCACCATTATAATTTCCATCTTTATGATTTTGACTACTCTAAGTAGTGCATATGAGTGAAATTATACAGTATTATTTGTCCTCCTATGACTGGCTATTTCACTTGGAATAATGTCCTCAAGTTCATTCATGTTGTAGCATATTGCAGAATTTTCTTCCTTTTTAAGGCTGAATAATATTCCATTGAACGTCTATACCAAATGTTGTTTATCCATTCATCCATCAATGGAAACGGGTTACTTCCCAAACTTAGCTATTGTGAATAATGCTGCTGTGAACATGGGTATAAATATCTCCTTGAGATCCAGCTTTCAATGCTTTTAAGTATATACCCAGAAGGAGAATTGCTGGATAATATGATGCTATTTTTTAATTTTTTATGAAATGCCATACTGTTTTTCATAGCAACTGTACCATTTTACATTCCCACCAACAGTGCACCAGGGCTCCAACTTCTCTACATTCTTGCCAACATTTGTTGTTTGGAGGGGGGCAGGGTTTAATAGTAGCCATCCTAGTGGGTATGAGGATATGTCTCATTGTAGTTTTGATTTGCATTTTCCTAATGATGAGTGATGTTGAGCATGTATTCCTGTGCTTATTGGACATTCAGAAACATACACAAAAGTCCTTGTCCATTTTTTAATTGAGTTGTTTCTTTGTTGTTTGTTGAGTTTTAAGAGGCCTCTATATATTCTGGATATGAATTCCTTATTATATATATGATTTGCAAATACTTTGTCCCATTCTATGGGTTGCCTTTTTACTCTATTGTTAGTGCCTTCTGATGCACAATTTTTTTTTCATTTTCATGAAGTCAATTTTGTCTGTTTTGTTCTTTAATTACCTGTGTCTTTTTGTCATATCCAAGAAATTATTGACAACTCTAATGTTACAAAGCTTTTTCCCTCTTTTCTTTTAAGAGTTTTATAGTTTTAGGTCTTACATTTAGGTTGTAGATCCATTTGGGGTTAATTTTTGTATGTGGTGTTAGGTAGGTCCAACTTTATTCTTTTGAGTGGGATATCCAGTTTTCCCAGCACCATTTGTTGGAAAGACCATCCTTTCCCCCACTGAATGGTCTTGGCACCTTTGTCAAAAATCATTTGACCGTATATGTTAGTATTTCTTTCTGGAGAACTCTATTCCATTTGATTGGTCTGTATGTCTGGCATTATGCTAATATTTTTTGTTTTCATTACTGTAGCTTTGCAGTAAGTTTTGAAATAAGGAAGTGTAAGCCCTCTGACTGTTCTTTTTCAGGATTATATTGATTATCCAAGGTCCCTTGAGATTCCACATGAATTTTAGGATAAGTTTTTCTATTTCTGCAAAAATGTTATTAGAATTCTGATAAGGATTGCATTGAATATGTAGATAAGTTTCTTAGTAGTATTAACATTTTAACATTATATTCCTGAACTTGGAATCTGTTTCCATTTATTCATGTTTTCTTTGATTTCTTTCAGCAATGCTGTGTAATTTTTACTGTATGACTTTGACCTTAAGAATGTTAGTTCCTGGGGCGCCTGGGTGGCTCAGTTGTTAAGCGTCTGCCTTCGGCTCAGGTCATGATCCCAGGGTCCTGGGATCGAGCCCCGCATAGGGCTCCCAGCTCAGTGGGAAGCCTGCTTCTACCTCTCCTACTCCCCCTGCTTGTGTTCTCTCTCTCACTGTGTCTCTCTCTGTCAAATAAATAAATAAAATCTTTAAAAAAAAAAAAAGAATGTTAGTTCCTAAGTATTTTATCATTTTTGTTTGTATTATAAATACAATTGTTTTCTTAATTCTCTTTTCAAATTGCTCATTGTTAGTGTACAGAAATGCAACTGATTTTTTGTACGTTGACTTTGTATACTACTAATTCGCTTAACTTGTTTATTAGTTCTAACAGATTTTTTGGTAGAAACTTTGTTTTCTTATATATAAGATCATATTATCTGTAAACATAGACAATATTATTTCTTTCCTTTTTGGATGTCATTATTTTATCTATCTATCATCTATCTATCTATCATCTATGTCTATCAATGCCTGTAGCTCTGGCTAGAACTTCCAGTGCTATGGTTGAATGGAAATGGCAAAAGCAGGCATCTTTGCCTTGTTACTGATCTTAGAAGAAAAGCTTTTGGTCTTTCACCATTGAGTATGATGTTCATTGTGGGTTTTTAATATATGGCTTTTGTTATGTTGAGGTTGTTTCCTTCTATTCCTAGTACGTAGAGTGTTTTTATGATGAAGTATGTTAAATTTTGTGAAATGCTTTTCCTGCATCAATAGAGATAAACACCTGTGGGTTTTATTCTTCTTTCTGATATACATATTATAGCTATCAATTGTAGGTTAAATCATCTTTGCATTCCAGAAGTAAGTCCCAGTTGATCATGGTGTCTAATTGTTTTTAATTAATTCTGCTTAATTCTGTTTGCTACTATTTTGTTGAAGATCTGTTGTTGATGGATCAACAATTCCATACATCAGTGTTTAAGGGGATATTGGTCTGTAGTTTTCTTGTAGTGTCTTTGTCTGGCTTTGGTATCACCATAATGCTGGCCTTGTAGAATGAGTATTTCCTCCTGTTCAATTTTTTTTGAGAAGTTAAAGAATTGGTGTAAATTCTCCTTTGAATGGCAGAATTCGCCAGTGAAGCCATGAGGTTCAGAACGTTTCTCAATCAGGGTATTTTCCATTACTGAGTCAATCTCCTTATTAGTTTTAGGTATACTCAGATTTTCTATTTCTTCATGGTTAGTCTTGGTAAGCTTTGTTTCTAGGAATTTGTACAACGTAACATTTGCTATCCAATGTGTTGCATATATGTATGGTCTAATAAGCCTTTTATTTCTGAGAAACTGATGATAATGTCCCCACTTTCATTTCTGATTTTAGTAATTTGAGTCCCAATTTGTTTTCTTAGGCCATCTAGTTAAAGTTTGTCAATTCTGTTAATCTTTTTGAAAACCAGCTTTTGGTTTTGTTGATTTCCTATATTATTTTTCTATTCTCCATTTTGTTTATCTCTGTTCTATCTTTTTATTTCCTTCTTACTACATCTTTGGGTTTAGTTTGTACTTCTTATACTAGTTCTTTAAGTTGTAAAGTTATATTTTCGATTTGACTTCATTCTTGTTTTTTTTCTTCTTTTTTATTGAGATATAATTGACTTATAACACTATATTCATTATAGGTGTACAACATAATGATTCAATATTTGTTGATGTTGTGAAATAATCGCCACAATAAGTCTAGTTAACATCTGTCACCATATATTTACAGGGTTTTTTTTGTGTGTGTGATGAGAAATTTTAAGGTCTATTCTCCGAGAAACTCAAATATATGATAGAGTATCTTTTATCTATTTCACCCACTCACCAGTCCTTGCCTTTGGCAACCACCAATCTGTTCTTTAAATCTATGAGCTTGCTTTTTTTGGTTTTGGTTCTTACAGGGTTTTTTCTGCTTATAACCTGAACTTTTTTGGTTGTAATTGTTTTGTCTTTTAATTTTATTGAATTCCACTGTATAGTTAACATACAGTGTTATATTAGTTTTAGGTATACAATACCTAGGTATACAATTCAACAATTCCATACATCATCAGGTGTTCATCACAATCCCCATCACCTATTTCATCCATCCCCCCAGCCTTCCCTCCACCTACCTCCCCCCAGTAACGATCAGTTTTTTCTCAATACTTGGACTACTAGCTGCCTATCCCTATTTTCCTCAGCTTCCTTCCTTTCTTTCAGCTTATCTCTAGATCACTAATTCATTCTTCTGCCTTATTTATGCTGGCTGTTAGAGTATCCAGTTTAGACTGCATCTCATTCATAGCATTTTTAAGTTCGGCCTGATTAGATCTCATTTCTGCCCTTAGAGATTCTATATTGGCACTAATGTTTTTTTCAAGCCTAGCTCTTGACTTCCTGATTGCTACGCTGAAGTCTATCTCTGACATCTTGCTTATATTCGTATCCATTAGATCTGTGGCAGATGACATTGTCTCTGGCTCTTTTCTTTGTTGGGAGTTCCTCCTCCTAGTCATTCTGTTGAGGGATGGTTAAGGAAATGGACAGAGTCCAAAATATCAACCACAATCCAAGCAAAATGCTCCTTAGAAAAAAATCCGAGGTGGTTGAAAGCTACCACAGATACACCACCAAAGCCAAGATGATCCAAAACAATAAAAAAGACAGAAAAAAGAAAAGAAAGAAAGAAAAAAAAAAAGAGGGGGTGGGGAGAGAGATTATAATCTCTCAGGGTGCATAAAGCAGGGTGATTTGCCTGTTCCTGCTTGATTTTTGGTCTATGTGTTAGAAGACACTATATCCCAAAATGGCAAGGAAATCAGAACTTATATATATATCAAGATAAAATTGAATAGAGTGAAAAATGGGCTAGCATGGGACATAAATCTATAAAACATATGTAGGGGAAAAAGTTAAAAAGCAACTTAAAAACATAGGTTGGTAATTAAGAATCTATTTGAAACGGGAGTAGGGTGAAGAAGAAGAAAGAAGAAGAAGAAGAAGAAGAAGAAGAAGAAGAAAGAAGAAGAAGAAGAAGAAGAAGAAGAAGAAGAAGAAGAAGAAAGAAGAAGAAGAAGAAGGAGAAGGAGAAGGAGAAGGAGAAGGAGAAGGAGGAGAAGGAGAAGGAGAAGAGAAAAGAAAAGAAAAGAAGAAGGAGGAGGAGAAAAGAAACTAAAAAAGAAATGTAAAATTTTAGCCTGAAGTATAAATGAGTCCTGAGGGAACACCGGGAGCTCCTTATATTATTTTCCCCTGGTGCTGGAGTTTTACAGTCTTGTGGGAAAATAAGCTTCCAGGCATCTCTTTAGAGGGTAAGAGCACATATGGCCATGCGGGAATCTCCCTCCCAGAGCCACAGTGTCGCTATCCACCCCCTCAACAAATCCTCCAGGTCAATCTGTCTGTACCTCTGCGAGTACCAAACTCCACAGACCAGACCATCTTCTAGAGGAGGGGCTTTTTGTTTATTCTCAAATGCCTTTGCCTCAGGTGAATTGCTCCACCCTTGTCAGGGGCCAGGCTAAGTAATCTGCTCCAGTTTGCTCTCTGTAGCTTTTGTTCCCTGAAGGCTTTCTGTGCAGCTTTAGAGGATGTGAAAATGGCGGCCTCCCAATCTCTGGCCCTGGAGCCAAAAGCTCGGGGCCCCACTCCTCAGTGCACCCTCAGAGAAAAGCAGTCAATCACTACTGTCTCCCTGGTCTCTGGCCACACTCTGTGCTCGCCCGGCCTGTGACTGAGGGTTTCTATCTCTAGCACATGTCCCCATTTGGAGTCTCCAAACCCAGTAGATTCCTGTGGCACTCCTCCCAGGGGGAGGAAGGGGATGGTCTCCCCTGTTCTGCCATTTGTTGGGCCCCTGCTCGAAGAGCAGTGGCCCGACTGTGCCATGGATCATGGTTTATGGAAACCCCGAGCTGAGAGCCCACTCCTGGGCTCACTCTTCTCAGCTGGCTTTCCCGCTCCAATACCTGGGAGCTCTGCTGCACTCAGGCACCCCTGGCCTTCTGTGACCCTGAGGATTCTGAGACCACACTGTCCCAGTGAGTGTTCCACCCTCCCCACCCCCTAAGCTGCCTGAGCGACATCCCTCACCAGAGCAGACTTCTAAAAGTTCTGATTTTGTGCTCTGCTGCTCTACAACTTGCCAGTATCTGGCTGACAGAGGCTCCCTCCCCCTGCCATCTATCTTCCCATATATTGCCTTCGGTTCACTTCTCTGCACCTCCTACCTTGCAGAAAATGGTCACTTTTCTATTCATAGAGTTGCAGTTATTCCTTTCTTTGATCTCTGGTTGAGTTTGCAGGTGTTCAGAATGGTTTGATAGCTATCTAGCTGAATTCCTGGGACCAGACAAAATTAAGGTCTCCTACTCCTCCGCCATCTTGGACTCTTCTCTATTTGGAACTCTATCGGTAAACTACTTATCTCCATTTCATTAAGGTCATCTTTGTCTGAAGTTTCACCTTGTATTTTTGTTTGAAATATATTGCTTTGTTTCTTTATTTTGCTTGACTCTGTGTTGGTTTCTAACCAATACATAGAACAGCCTCCTCTAACTGGTGTAAGGTGGTATCTCAATGTGGTTTTGATTTGAATTTCCCTGATGGCTAATGATGATGAACATTTTTCCATGTGTTTGTTGGAGAGGTTGTGGAGAAGGGGAACCCTCTTACACTGTTGGTGGGAATGCAAGTTGGTACAGCCACTTTGGATATCAGTGTGGAGGTTCCTCAAAAATTTTAAAATAGAGCTACCCTATGACCCCGCAATTGCACTCCTGCGTATTTACCCCAAAGACACAGATGTAGTGAAAAGAAGGGCCATATGCACCCCACTGTTCATAGCAAATAGCCAAACTGTGGAAAGAGCCGAGATGCCCTTCAACAGATGAATGGATAAGGAAGACGTGGTCCATATATACAATGGAATATTACTCAGCCATCAGAAAGGATGAATACCCAACTTTTACATCAACATGGATGGGACTGGAGGAGATTATGCTAAGTGAAATAAGTCAAGCAGAGAAAGTCAATTATCATATGGTTTCATTATTTGTGGAACATAAGGAATAGCATGGAGGACATTAGGAGAAGGAAGGGAAAAATGAAGGGAGGGAAATCGGAGGGAGAGATGAACCATGAGAGACTATGGACTCTGAGAAACAAACAGGGTTTTAGAGGGGAGGGGGGTGGGGAGATGGGTTAGCCCAGTGATGGCTATTAAGGAGGGCACGTACTGCACGGAGCACTGGGTGTTATATGAAAACAATGGATCATGGATCGCTACATCAAAAACTAATGATGTATTGTATGGTGACTAACATAACATAATAAAATTTAAAAAAAAAGAAAAGAAAAAAATTATCAGTAGGTTCTTATACTAAAAAAATAAAAATAAAATAAAATAAATATTAAAATGTTAAAAAAACAAAACAAAACAGCCTCCTCTTCCAGTCTTGAAGGAGTGACCTTGTTTAGGAGATGAGCCATATTGCTCAACCCTACCCTAATTTATGGTTGTATCTCAAACCTTTGTGATTGTCCCAACAGCCTACTTTATTTTTAGTGGCCCCCAGTAGGTAAGGGTGTGCAAGATCTGTGAGTGTCTTAAAGCAGACGATTTCAGTCAGCATCTAGACTCAGGCTGATTAGAAATTAGATTCTCACACAGTTTTTATTATTTATTATTTATTTATTTATTTATTTATTTATTATTTATTTTTACAGATTTTATTTATTTATTCATGAGAGACAGAGAGAGAGAGAGGCAGAGGCAGAGGGAGAAGCAGGCACCCCGCAGAGCAGGGAGCCCGACGCGGGACTTGATCCCAGGACCCTGGGATCATAACCTGAGCCGAAGGCAGATACTTAACCGACCAAGCCACCCAGGCATCCCTCTCACACAGTAGTTTTTAAAGTATGCAAATATACAGTGTCTTGTAGGACAGCAAGCATAAGTTCTATTGGCCACCAGAGCCAGGTGATCTAGAGGTGTTCCCTTGGCAACAGCACAAAGATCAGGGTGACAGGTGAGTGTACAAACTGCTTCCTGATAGATACCAGCAACCTGGGGCTGCACTGGCCCCTGCTCCCAGAGAGCCCATCTAGACTCCTAGATGTGAGCTAAACCAGAAGCCTCACCCCCAGACCAAAGATTCAGGACAAGCAAATAGCCTCTTTTTCACAGAATGAGAGGTTGTTTTTTGGTCCGTTTGCTCTACCCTCAGGTTAGTAGCTGGCCAAGAACTCTCTCCCCAACTGGTACAGCCCCATGAAGAGAAACACAAGCCTTGTTGGCCACCAATGCCAGCTAAGCAGAGAGTAAAAACCAGAGCACCAGATGCATGTAAAACTCCCCTTGAAGATACAAATGCTCTGGAGCACAGCAGAGAGAGAGTAGGGTCTCTGAGAGGATTCCAGTTAGTCCCCAGATGTGCATTTAATGAGCAGCCTGCTTCTAAAAACCACAGCTGTGAAGATGAGCTAAGAGGCCCCTTTCACAAAAGCACTGGGCTCCTCAGTCTGTTGCCTCCTGGGTGTAGGGTTGGTAGCCAGTTAAGAACCCTTTCTCCATATGTTACAGCTTTGCTGGACACCAGAGCCAGGTGATCCAGGGGTGTCTGATGGGGGGCAGTTGCACAAACTGGGGTGCCAGAGAAGGGTATGTGTTCCTTTGGGGGCAACATCAGCAAGCTGGAGTGAGGCAGAGAGAGAACACAAAGATGGTGATGGCCGGCCTCCACCCCTAAGTGTGTGTGAAATTGAATGCCTCCCCTCAGGTTGGTGCTTTAAGATAAGCAAACAAGCCTCTTTTATGGGGTCTTTTTTAGCCAGTTGCCTCTGCCCTGGGCCCTGGAGTGAGAGGGTACAGGTGAAAAAACCCTGTGAGAACTGCTTCTCAGTTTTCTATAGCCTTGTGGGTCTCATGGACATAACGCCTTTGGATTTCAAAGCTAGATGTTTAGGAGCCTGTCTTTCAGTTGCAGGTCTTAGAATCTGGAATGGTCAGTGTGGGGCTCGAACCCTTCACTCTTCAGGGAGAAGCTTGGGGTTTTAAAATCCCTGCCAGTTGTGGGCTGCTGCACCAGGCACGGGATTTATGACAAGATTTTGTCTCAGTTTCTCCTACCCGCTCTGATGTGCACTTTTTTCTCATTTGCCTGATGTGTAGGAGTTGCTCAGTTACTTTTTGTTGTTGTTCCTATTGTCGTTGTTTTTCAGGGAAGTGGTTTTTTTTTTTTCTTTATGTAACTGTAGATTCAGTATGTCTGTGGGATGAAGTGAATTCAGGATCCTCTTACATCACCATCTTGATCCAGATGATTGTTGTTTTTTAATCTAAGTGTTTATAGCTATAAATGTCCCCCTTAGCACTGCCTTTGCGGTGTCCCTAGATTTTGATGTATTGTGTTTTTGTGTTCATTCACCTCTAAGTATTTTCTAATTTCCCTTGTGATTTCTTCTTTGATCCATTGGTTGTTTAAAAGTGTGTTGTTACATTTCCACAGTTTTGTGAAATTTTCAGTTCTTATTCTGTTGTTGATTTCTGTCTTGATATTGCTGTGATCAGAACATACACCTTGTGTGATACTTACTTTTTTTTTTTAAGATTTTATTTATTTATTTGACAGAGAGAGACACAGCGAGAGAGGGAACACAAGCAGCGGGAGTGGGAGAGGGAGAAGCAGGCCTCCCGCAGAGCAGGGAGCCCGATGCAGGACTCGATCCCAGGACCCTGGGATCATGACCTGAGCTGAAGGCAGTCGCTTAACCAACTGAGCCACCCAGGCACCCGTGTGATACCTACTTTTAAAAAATATATTAAGACTTCACTTGTGACCTGACATATGGTAGATCCTGGAAAATGGCCTATGTGCCCCTGAGAAGAATGTTTATGCTGTTGTTGGGTCTGTGTTCTATTACAGACATTCGCTTATTGTGTTGTTCAAGTCCTCCATTTCCTTATTTATAACTCTCTGGTTTTTCTATTCATTATTATAAGTGGGATATTAAATCTTTCACTATTATTGTAGAACTACTAATTTTTCCTTATGATTCTGTCAGTTTTACTTCATATATTTTCATGGTCTGTCACTAGGTGCATAACTGTTTATAAGTGTTGTATCTTCATGCTGTATTAAACCTTTCATTAGTACATAGTAATGTCTTTCTTTGTCTCATAAATGTTTTTGATTTAAATTCTATTTAGTACAATATCAGCAGAGCTACCCTTGCCCTCCTTTGGTTACTATTTATGTGCAATATCTCTGCTCATTCTTTCATTTTCAACTTCTTTGTGCCTTTAGATATAAAGTGAATTCTTTATTCTATTCTGCCAATTTTGGTCTTTTAATTAGAAAGTTTAGTCCATTTACATATAAAGAATTACTTATAGAGAGGTACTTATTTCTGTCATTTTGCTATTTGTTTTCTATGAGCCTTACAGCTTTTTTGTCCCTCACTTACTACACTACTATCTCCTTTTGTGTTCAACTGACTTTTTTGTTGTGAAATATTTAAATTTCTTTTATGAATATTCTACAGCTATTTTCTTTGTGGTTACCATGGGGATTACATTTAATAGCCTAACATTATAACATTCTAATTGAAATTATACCATCTTAACTCCAAAAACATGCAAAAAGTCTGCTCCTTTACAGTTCTGTTCCCACTTATTTTGGTTGTTGATATCACAAAATTACATCTGTACACATGGTTTGCCCCAAAACATAAACTAGTAATTCTTTTAAATGCATTAGTCACTTAAAGTATGTAGAAAACAAGATGGGTTGTTGCAAACCAATGTTACAGTAATGCTAACTTTTGTACAAATTGCTCTTAAATGTATTAGTCTCTTAAATCATGTAGAAACCAAAAAAGCTAAATCAAACCATTGTTACAATAATGCTAGCTTTACAATTGCCAAGGCATCTACCTTTACTGAAATGTTTATTTCTCCATATGGCTTTGAGTTACTGTCTAGTGTCCTTTCATTTCATCCTGCAGGACTCCCTTGAGCATTTCCTGCAGGCAGATCTACTGGTCATGAACTCCTTCAGCTTTTGTTTATCTGGAAATGTCTTAATTTCTCCCTCACCTTTAAAGGACAGTTTTGTCACATATAGGATTCTTGGTTGACAGTTTTTATCTTTTAGCACTTTGAATATATTGGCCCACTGAATTCTGGCCTCCAAAGCTTCTGATGAGAAATATGCTTTTGATCTTATTGAGCATCTATCCCTCACATGTGATAATTCATTTCTCTCATGCTGTTTTTAAGATTCATCCCAAAAAAACCTTTTAGGCCTGGTTCACTTATTTTTTTTTTTAATATTTTTTCTTTCTGTTCCTAAGACTAAAAATTTCCATTGTTTTATCTTCGAGTTTGCTGATCCTTTTCTCAGAATGTTCAAATTTGCCTTTGAATCCATGTAGTGAGTGTTTCATTTCAGTTATTAAACCTTTGGCTCCAGAATTCTTTTGTTTCTTTTAAAGTTTTCTATTCTTTTATTGATATTTCCATTTTGTTCACACACTATTTTTTGTTTTTGTTTGTTTGTTTACTTTCCCTATGCTTGTTTACTTTATTTCTTTGAGCCTGTTTAAGACAACTATTTTAAAGTCTTTGTCGGGGCACCTGGGTGGCTCAGTTGGTTAAGCATCTGCCTTCAGCTCAGGTCATGTTCCCAGGGTCCTGGGATCGAGTCCTGCATTGGGCTCCCTGCTCCACGGGAGGCCTGTTTCTCCCTCTCCCTCTCCCCCTGCTTGTGTTCCCTCTCTTGCTTTGCAGGGAGTCTGCTTCTCCCTCTGCCCCTTCTCCCACTCATTCTCTCAATCTCTCTCTCTCTCCCTCTCTCAAATAAATAAATAAAATCTTTTTTAAAAATAAAAAAATGAAGTTTTTGTCTTCAGTGTATGTCATTAGATTTTTTTCAGGGACAGTTTCTATTGATTATTTTTTCCATTGAGTGGGCCATATTTTCCTGTTTCTTTGACTGCCTTCTAATTTTTTGTTGAACACTGGACATTTGAATCTAACAATGTGGTAACTCTTAAAATCAAAGTCTTCCTATCCCCCTAGGTTGCAGTTTTTTGTTATTGTTTATTGTTTTTGTTTGTATATTTATTATAGGCTGTCTATGTACCAACTATGGTCTTAAACATAAACTTAACGTCTTCTCAGATCTTTCCTGAACCTCTGCCTTCACCTAGGAATGCATGATGACTTTCTAGTTTTTGCTGTCTGTGTGGTTATTTTTGAATAAGCTAGTTTTCAATGACTGGCTCTCAAAAGAAGAAAAAGAGAGAAAATGAAGGGGAGGGAAAAGGCAGCAGCCTTTTAAATCCCCTGGAAATCACTTCAGCCAGAGAGAAGGGACTTGCAAAAATTGGGGGGGGGGGGCGTGCAATAACAATGGCCTTACCTCTTTTTTCTGAATCTCTGTGATTGGAAGCATCCATCTGAGATAAGAGCACAGACCCCTAACATTTGGAGGACAGGATCATTTTTTACCACTCTCGCTCCTGCAAACTGTGTCAAGCTGCTCCTGGAACATAAGCATGGCTGTTTGCTATAGGGGTGAAGAGTGGGGGATGGATAGATGGTATTGTGCTAAGAGCTGAAATTGACCAAGGTTAACCACAACGTATTATTAAGGCCTTTCCTTGGAAGTTGCAAACCTTCAGTAGGCTCTAGAGTTCCAAAATATTACATCACGCTGATTTTGCCTATGTAATAGTTGTTTAGGTGGGGAGAAAGATTCATGGTACTTCTTATTCTGCCATCTTCCCCTAATCCTCTCTTTTTCTTTTTAAATTGGGGTGAAATTTACCTACACTACACAAAGTCTGAAGAATTTTTATGTATTTTTATGCTCATGTAACCACCACCTAGATCAAGATGATGTGGGAAACAAAGGCAAAAGAAAAATTAAATATCTTTACTACTTACAGCCCATTTACAAGTCCTTAAAACAGGCAGAGTGACATTCATTCCTCTAGGAATACAGCTGCCTTGATGTTAATACTTTGGTGAGGGCAAAAGGCAATTTTAGCACAACCCCCAGGATCCTGTAAGTCTAATTTAACATATAAAAATTTCTTTGGAACCTTCCTTCATCTCTACCCCCCAAGATACATGTTGACAATCATCCCTCAAGCATATGACCCACCAATAAACATCTGAAGGGTCTCATGACTGAGTTTTTACTAAAGAGTAATAACAGACCTTTTCCTAACAATAGCTAGCACCCTCAGGATCCTAGGCAGACTGGAAGAAGTGGTGATGAGCTACAACTGTATGGATCCCACAAGACTGTGAATCTCCAGCTCTAGGGAAAATAGTATATTGAGATCCAGGTGTTTCCTCATGGTTCATTTATCTTTCAGTCTAAAATTTTCCATTTCTTTTTTTTTACCTTTTTCCCATTTCAACTAGATTCTTATTTTACCAACTTATGTTTTTAAGTCGCTTTTTAATGTTTATTTTTTTACATCTACATTTTATAGATATATGCCTCAATTTAGTCCTTTTTTCACTCTTTTCAATTTTGTTTAAATATATATATAAGTTTTGCTTTAGTTGCAATTTTGGGATGTAGTGTCTTCTAACACAGAAAATGCAATCAGGAACAAGTGGATCACCCTGCTTTATTCACCCTGAAAGATTATAGTCTCTCCCCCCCACACCCCCATTTCTGTTTTCTTTCATTTTGATTTTGTTTCCTTTTGCTGTTGTGGCTTCCAAATACTTCAGATTTGTCTAGGATATATTTTGGTTGGGCTGTGGTTGATATCTTGGACTCTGCTCATTGGCTCACCCATCCTTATCTGAGCAAAGTGACTAGAAGGAGGAAGTCACACACACAAAAAGAACCAGAGGCAATGTTCTCTGCCACAGATATGGATATAAGTAAGATGTCAGAGATGGAATTCAGGATAGCAATTAAAAGTTGATATAGCTATCAACTTGGAAAAAAGCATAATGGACATACAGAATCCCTAAGGGCAGAAATGAGATCTAATCAGGCTGAACTTAAAAATGCTACGAATGAAATGCAGTCTAAATTGGATGCTCTAACAGCTAGTGTAAATGAGGTAGAAGAGAGAATAAGTGATCTAGAGGACAGGATGATGCAAAGAAAGGAAGTTGAGGAAAAGAGAAAAAGATAATAGCCCATGAAGAAAGGCTTTGAGCATTTAATGATGCATTGAAAAGAACCAATGTCAGAATTATTGGGGTGTCCAAGGGGGTGGAAAGAGAGAGGGCTAGAAGGTATATTTAAACAAATCATAGCTGAGAACTTCCCTAATCTGGGGAAAGAAACAAGCATTCCTGTCCAAGAGGCAGAGAGGACCCCTCCCAAAATCAATAAAAATAGATCAACACCCTGACATATAATAGTGAAGCTTGCATATCTTACAGCCTAAGAAACTATCCTGAGAGTACCTAGGGAGAGGAGGTTCCTTATGTATGGGGGAAAGAACATCAGAATAACATCAGAACTATCCACAGAAACCTGGCAAGCCAGAAAGGGCTGGCAAGACATATTCAGGGTAGTAAATGAGAAGAACATGCAGCCAAGAATACTTTATCCAGAAAAGGTTGTCATTCAGAATGGAAGGAGAGATAAAGAGTTTCCAGGACAGGCAGAACCTGACAGAATATGTGACCACCAAGCCAGCGCTGCAAGAAATATTAAGGGGGATATTGTAAGTGAAGAGAGACCCCAAGAGTAACATAGACCAGAAAGAAATAATTACAGAAACAGGGACTTTGCAGGCAATACAATGGCACTAAATTCATATCTTTCAATAGTTACTCTGAATGTAAATGGGCTAAATGCTCCAATAAAAAGACACAGGGTATCAGATTGGATGAAAAAAAAAAAAACCCACGAACCATCCATATGCTGTCTACAAGAGACTGATTTTAGACCTAAAGACACTTCCAGGCTGAAAGTGAGGGGGTAGAGAACAATTTACCATGCTAAGGGACCTCAAAAGAAAGCTGGGGTAGCAATCCTCATATCAGACAAATTAGATTTTAAACCAAAGACTGTAGCAAGAGATGCAGAGGGACACTATATCATACTTAAAGGGTCTATCCAATAAGAAGATCTAACAATTATAAATATATATGCCCCCAACATGGGAGCAGCCAATTATATAAACCAATTAATAACCAAAGTAAAGAAACACATTGATAATAATACATTAAGAGTAGGGGACTTCAACACCCCCACTCACAGCAATGGACAGATCATCTAAGCAGAGAATCAACAAAGAAACAAGAGCTTTGAATCACACATTGGACCAGGTGGACTTCATAGACATATACAGACATTCCACCCAAAAACAACAGAACACTCATGCTTCTCAAATGCACATGGAACTTTCTCCAGAATAGATCACATACTGGGTCACAAATCAGATCTCAACTGATACCAAAAGATTGAGATTATTCCTTACATATTTTCAGACCACAATGCTTTGAAACTGGAACACAACCACAAGAACAAATTTGGAAGGAGGCCAAACACTTGGAGGTTAAGAGCATCCTGCTCAAGAATGAATGGGTCAACCAGGAAATTAAAGAAGAACTTCAACAATTCATGCAAAACAATGAAAATGAAAATACATCGGTTCAAAATCTATGGGATACTGCAAAGGCAGTTCTAAGAGGGAAGTACATAGCCATCCAAGACTCTCCCAAAAAATTAGAAAAATCCCAAATGCACAAGCTAACCTTACACTTAAGGACCTGGAGAAAGCTCAGCAAATAAAGCCTAAACCAAACAGGAGAAGAGAAATAATAAAGATTAGAGCAGAAATCAGTGAAATAGAAACCAGAAGAAGAGTAGAACAGATCAATGAAACTAGAAGCTGGTTCTTTGAAAGAATTAATAAGATCCATAAACCTCTGGCCAGACTTACCCAAAAGAAAAGAGAAAAGACCCGAATTAATAAAATCATGAATTTAAGGGGAGAGATCACGACAAATAGCAAGGAAATACAAACAATTGTGAGAACATACTATGAGCAACTACATTTCAACAAATTAAGCAATCTGGAAGAAATGGGTGCATTCCTGGAAAATTATAAGTTACCAAGAATGAAACAGGAAGAGGTAGAACATCTGAACAGACCAATAACCAGCAAGGAAATTGAAGCAGTAATCAAAAACCTCCCAAAACACAAGAGTCCAGGGCCAGAAGGCTTCCCAGGGGAGTTCTACCAAACAGTTAAAGAAGAAATCAGACCTATCTACTGAAGCTGCTTCAAAAAATATAAATGGAAGGAAAACTTCCAAACTCATTCTATGAGGCCAGCATTACCCTGATCCCCAAACCAGACAAAGACCCCTTCAAAAAGGAGAATTACAGACCAATATCCCTGATGAACATGGATGCCAAAGTACTCACCAAGATATTAGCCAATAGGATCCAACAGTACATCAAAAGTATTATTCATCACGACCAACTGGGATTTATTCCTGAGATAAAAGGGTGTTTCCACATTCACAAATCAATCAACGAGATAGATCACATTAATAAAAGAAAAGACAAGACCCATATGATCCTCTCAATTGATGCAGAGAAAACATTTGACAAAATATGGCATCCTTTCTTGATTAAAATTCTTCTAAGTATAGGGTTAGAGGGAACATACCTCAATATCATAAAAGCCATCTATGAAAAGCCCTCAGTAAATATCATTCTCAATGGGGAGAAACTGAGACCTTTTCCCTTAAGGTCAGGAACATGACAGGGATGCCCACTCTCACCACTTTTGTTCAACATGGTACTAGAAGTCCTAGCCTGAACAATCAGACAATGATAAGAAATAAAAGGCATTTAAATTGGCAAAGAAGTCAAAGCCTCTCTCTTCACAGATGACATCATACTTTATGTGGAAAATCCAAAAAACTCCAGCCCAAAATTGCTAGAACTCATACAGCAATTCAGCAACGTGGCAGGATAAAAAATCAATGCACAGAAATCAGTTGCATTTCTACACACTACCAATGTAACTGAAGAAAGAGAAATTAAGGAATCCATCCCATTCACAATTGACCAAAAACCATAAGATACCTAAGAATAAACCTAACCAAAGAGGTAAAGGATCTCTACTCTAGAAACTACAGAACACTTATGAAAGAAATTAAGGAAGACACAAAGAGATGAAAAAGCATTCCATGCTCATGGATTGGAAAAACAAACATTGTTAAAGTGTCTGTGCTACTCAGAGCAAGCTACACTTTCAATGCAATCCCTATCAAAATACCATCAGCACTTTTCACAGAGCTGGAACGACAATCCTAAAATTTGTATGGAACTAGAAAGGACCCCGAATGGCCAGGGGAATATTGAAAAAGAAAACCAAAGCTGGAGGCATCACAATGCCTGACTTCAAGCTCTATTACAAAGCTGTGATCATCAAGACAGCATGGTGTTGGCACAATAACACACACATAGATCAATGGAACAGAATAGAGAGCCCAGAAATGGACCCTCAACTCTAGGTCAACTAATCTTTGACAAATCAGGAAAGAATGTCCAATGGAAAAAAGACAGTCTCTTCAATAAATGGTGCTAGGAAAATTGGAGAGCCACATGCAGAAGAATGAAACTGGATCCATTCTGTTACACCATACACAAAGACAAACTCAAAATGAATGAAAGACCTCAATGTGAGACAGGAATCCATCAAATCCTAGAGCAGAACACAGGCAGTAACCTCTTTGACCTAGGCCACAGAAACTTCTTCCAAGACATGTCTCTAAAGGCAAGGGAAACAAAAGCAAAAATGAACTTTTGGGACTTCGTCAAGATAAAAAGCTTCTGCACAGCAAACAGTCCACAAAACTAAAAGGCAACCTATGGAATGGGAGAAGATATTTACAAATGACATAACAAATAAAGGGCTGGTATCCAAGATCTATAAAGAACTTCTCAAACTCAACACCCAAAAAACAAATAATACAGTCAAGAAATGGGCACAAGACATGAACAGACACTTCTTCAAAGAAGACACAAATGACCAACAGACACGTGAAAAAAATGCTCAACATCACTCAATATCTGTGCTGGTTACATTCTGTTCCTCTCCAGCCCTAACCCCTTAATTCATTCTATACCTTCTTCTATTCTGTTTTGTGCTTCAGAATGCTAACCTCTGTGGACACTGTCCCTTTTGCTGTCTTACCCTCTGGCTTTCTGAAGGTTTGGCCAATGAAAGGCACTGACTAAGGTCAGAAAAGGAGAGAAGAGAGAGAGAGGCCAAAGATGTATCTCCTTTTCCCCTGCTTTGGCATGTTCGCGGCAGGCAATGCATCACTCTGTGACTAGATTTTCTTCCAGAAATCTAGTTTTCATGCAGGCTCTGGTAACACCATTGCCCCTTTGGACACTGGCCTGATAAACCTTCCCAATGGTGTTAGTCTCTGGGTGCCTTAAAATACTCTGTCTCTTAACCCTGCTCAATCTCTATAAATGTTTCCTCCATTTAAAAGTCTTTTCAAAAATTCCAGCCAACTGTGAGCCACTGCCATAAACTCCACATGAAATCAATGGGTTCCATCTCAAAAGACTTCTGAAGCATAAGAGAATACAAAACACAAGTGGACTAATCAGCACTGTTGATGCCACTACTATGTTAGAAAGGAAGTCAAGATCACTTGCCCATGAGAGAAAACAAATCCTTCAAATCATAATCATTCTTTGTATGCTTGACTGTCATGGACCTGCCTTTGTTTGCTTCAAAATTGAAGGAAGCTCTGGATACCTGTGGAAGCTATAAATACCAGATGACTTGCTTTAAATTGCCTCACTTTTGTGCATTCTCTAGAAATCAGTACACACACACCATCTTCCTTTTTCATATGGAGGTAATGGAACTTCCCATACCATGATGCTTTCTTCTCAATCAAGGAATAATGAAATAATGGTCTCAAAAATAGGGCATTTTGAAAGGATTCTAGGAAAATGGCAGAGTAGGAACCACCATGAAATACCTAGAGTAGTCAAAAGTTTGGAGACAGCAGAATTGTGGTTACCAGTGATAGGGGGAGGGAGGAAAGGGGAATTTATTGTTTAATGAATTCTGGTGTTGGGTAGTGGTGATGGTTGCACATCAATATCAATGTACTTAATACCACTGAACTGTACACTTAAGAATGGTTAAGATAGTAAATTTTTATATGTATTTTACAACCATAAAAATGTGGGGGGGGAAAGAGAAAGGAGGTCACATCAAATTGGTAGGAGGGGTGGAGATGTGATCTGTAATCAAACTCCTTGTGAGACAAACCACAATGGGAGTGACACTGCAAGCACAAAGAAGGGGAGAATCAGACCTCACACCAGGCATCCCAGGCCCAGGGGATCTGCACTGGGAAGATGAGCCCCTATAACATCTGGCTTTGAAAACCAGAGGGGCTTACCTTTGTGAATTTTCATAACCAGTAGGGCTTAATTCCAAGTACTTTAAAAATCAGCAGGCTTGGCTCTGGAAGAGCCTACAGACGACAGGTAGCTGAGTCCCACCCTTAAAGAGATAGCATAACAAACAACCCACTGAGATCCAGCACAGAAGCAGCATCTTGAAAGAGATTTATTTACTCATCTCAGAAGAGGTGCTGGAGATGCAAGGATCTTTAGGAGACTTCAAGAACCAAAGATCTGGTGGGCACCATTTCCCTCCCCAGATCCCCAGCCCAGATAGCAGTACCCCTGTGGGAACCAGTGCAAACACTCTCCACTTAGCTTGTTAACACCATGTGACCCAGTACTAATTTGTCCTGTGGATCCACCCTATCCAACCAGTCCCACCCAGCAGAAGTACCTCTAAAGCAGCTCTTACCCTGTCTCATCCTGCAAGGAGTGTAGTCACAGCAAGGACCAGCACCACTCCAAAGTGATTTCTGCCCTGGGGAAAGAGAGAGATAACCACATACACTAATATGATTGCAGCACCAGCAGGCAAACCTTATAACTTGCAATACAGAGAGTGTGCTACTGATCACTATGTCTGCAGTCCCAGCAGACTAGGGACAGGCATCTGATCTGTCAGCCTTGCCCACCAACAAAAACCTCTCAGGAGTAGCGTAGGGAGAGAGCCCTGAAGTTCAGGGTCATTGCAGCCTGGACAGATGGATTGGAGGTAATTATCTGGTTTGTCTGCAGACCCTACCCACCAACTATAGCCTCCCAGGGGACAACACAGGGAGAGTGCCCTGCAGCTCAGAGTGACCTCAGCAAAGAGTCTGAGGACAGGAATCTGGTCTGACTGCTGACACTGCTCAACTACAAGCCCATGATGGCTCCAGACTGGCCCCTTCACAGCACAGGGACCAAACCTTGCCCACAACAGGCAAAATGGGCCACTGCAGCAGACTGAACAAAAACAAATGAGGTCTAGCCACATTAGGGTACATGCAACCCACATAGGAGGCATCCCTGAAATGTCTAGTTCTGGTAAACAGGGGACATTATGCCACAGGACACAACAGGCCTCTTCATAAGGCCACTACTTTCAAGATCAGGAAACATAACTGACTTTCCTAATACATAACAAATACAAAGAGTTAGACAAAATTAGGAGACAGAGGAATAAGTCTCAAATGAAAGAAAAGGACAAAACCTCAGCAAATGAGCTAAATAAAATGGAGAGAAGCAATATGCCTTACAGAAAATTCAAAGTAATGGTCATAAAGATACTTACTGGACTTGAGAAAAAAATGGGGCATCCCAGTGAGACCTTCAAAAAAGAGATAGAAAATATATTGGGGCACCTGGGTGGTTCAGTTGGTTGAGCATCCAACTTTGGATTTTGGCTCAGGTCATGATCTCGGGGTCATGGGATCAAGCCCTACTTTGGGCTCTGTGCTCAGCAGGGAGTCCACTCGAGATTCTCTCTCTACCTCTCCCTCTGCCCCTCCTTGCCTGTACATGACCTCTCTCTCTCTCAAATAAATAAATAAATCTTAAAAAAGAGATAGAAAATATAAAAAAAGAACCAATCAGAGATGAATAACTCAATAACTGAAAATAAAAATACACTACAGCGGTGCCTGGGTGGCTCAGTCAGTTAAGCATCTGCCTTCAGCTCAGGTCATGATCCAGGGGTCCTGGAATCAAGCCCTACATTGGGCTCCCTGCTCAGCAGGGAGCCTGCTTCTCTCTCTCCCTCTCCCTCTGCCCTTCCCCCCGCCACTCATGCTAGCTCTCTAGCACATGCTCTCTGTCTCTCTCTCTCAAATAAACATATAAATCTTTTTTTAAAAAATTAAAAAAAGAAAAATCCACTAGAAGGAATCATTAGTAGACTAGAGGAGATAAAAGAACAGATCAGTGAACTGGAAGGCTGAGTAATGGAAAATAAGCTGAACAGCAAAAAGAAAAAAATAATAATAAATGAGAATTAGTATAGGAAATTGAGCAACATCATCAAGCATAATATTATTATTATTAATGTTATTATTATTATTATAATTATTATTCATATTATAGGACTCCCAGAAGGAGAAGAGGTAGTAAAGGGGGCAGAAAATTTATTTGAAAAAATAATAGCTACAAACTTCCCTAATCTGGGCTAAAAAACAGACATCTAGATCCAAGAGCCACAGAGATCCTCCAACAAAATCAACCCAAGAAGGTCCACACCAACACACATAATAATTAAAATGGCAAAACGTAATGATAAATAGTGAAATTTAAAAACACCAAGAGAAAAGAAAACAGTTCCGTACAAGGGAAACCCTATAAAGCTATTGACTGATTTTTCAGCAGAAACTTTGCAGGCTGGAAGAGAGTGGCAAGATATATTCAAAGTGCTGAAAGATAAAAGCCTTCAACCAAGAATACTCTAGCCGGCAAAGGTATCATTCAGAATAGAAAAAGAGAAAAACATTTCCCAGACAAACAAAAGTTAAAGGAGTTCATCACTACTAAACCAGCCTTATAAGAAACATTCAAGGAAATTCATTGAGTGGAAAGGAGGGGCCATAATCAGGAGTAAGAAAATTAAGAAAGGAAAAAAATTTCACAGTTAAATACAAATATAATAAAAGTAGTAGATAATTCATACAAAACTAACATGGAGGTTAAAGCACAAAAATAGTAAAATCAATTATATCTATAAATCAGTCAAGGGATTCACAAAATAAAAGGAAGTAAAGTATGACATTATATACATAAAATATACAAGGAGGTAAATACTTAGTGCTTTTAGAATGGGTTAAAACTTATATGACCATCAACTTAATATAGACTGCTATATGCATAAGATGATATATATGAGCCTAATAACAACAAATCAAAAACTACTAATATGCAAAAAATAAAGTGAAAGAAATTCAAGCACATTACTTTAAAAAGCCATAAAACCACAAAAGAAGAGAGCAAGAGAAGAAAGGAACAGAGAAGACCTACAAAAGCAACCATAAAACAAGTATCAAAATGGCAATAAGTATGTACTTACCTATCAATAATTACTTTGAATGTAAATAGACTAAATGGTCCAATCAAAAGACATAGGATGAATGAGTGGATAAAAAAAAAAAAAAAAAACGCTATCTACACACTGCCTACAGGAGATTCACTTTAGACCTAAAGACACATGCAGATCAAAAGTGAAAGGATGGAAAAACATTTACTATGAAATGGAAGCAAAAAGAAAACTGGAGTAGCAATACTTATATTGGACAAAATAGACCTTAAAACAAAACTGTAACAAAAGACAAAGAAGGACATTACATAATCATAAAGGGAACAATTCAACAAGAAAATTGTAAATATTTACAATATTTATGCACCCAACATTGGAGGATCTAAATACATAAAGCAACTATTAATGGACATTAAGGAAGAAACTGACAGTAATACAATAATAGTAGGGGATCTTAATAACCTACTTACATCCATGCATAGATCATCCAAACAGAAAATCAACAAGGAAAGAGTGGCTTTGTATGACACATTGGACCAAATGGACCCAACAGATATATTCAGAACACTCCATCCAAAAACAGCAGAATACATATTCTTTTCAAGTGCACATGGAACAGTCTCAAAAATAAATCACATGTTAGACCACAAAACAAGTCTCAATAAATGTAAAAAGTTTGAAATAACATCATGCATCTTTTATAACCACAATTGTATGAAACTAGGCATCAATCATAGGAAAAAATCTGAAAAGAACACAATCCATGGAAGCTGAATAATATGCTGCTAAACAATGAATGTCTCAACCAATAAATCAAAGAGGAAATATAAAATATAGACAAATGAAAATGAAAATAACAAATCCAACATACTTGGGATACAGCAAAAGTATTCTGAGAGAGAAGATTATAGCAATATAGACCTACCTCGAGAGAGAGAAAAAGTCTCAAATAAACAACCTAACCTTACTCCTAAAGGAGCTAGAAAAAGAAGAGCAAAGGTCGATGAGGATGTGGAGAAAAGGGGACCCTCATGCACTATTAGTGGGAATGTAAATTGGTACAGTGACTATAGAAAATAGTATGGAGGTTCCTCAAAATATTAAAAGTAGAATTACCATATGATCCAGTAATTCCACTACTGGGTATATACCCCAAGAAAATGAACACACTGATTCAAAAGGATACATGCATCACTATGTTTATTGAAGCATTATTTACAATCACCAAGATATGGAAGCAACTCAAGTGCCTATTGATAGATGATAGATGAATAAATGAAAGAAGATGTGGCATATATATACTATGGAATGTTACCCAGTAATAAAAAAGAATGACGTGCCATTTGCAACAACATGGTTGGATCTAGAAGGTATAATGCTAAGTGAAATCAGTCAGTTACAGAAAGACAAATATCTTTTGATTTCACTCGTGTGGAATTTAAGAAACAAAATAAATGAACAAAGAAAAAAAAGAGACAAAAAAATCCCACACTCTTAAATATAGAGAACAAACTGGCGGTTGCTAGAGGGGAGGTGGATAGGGAGATGGGAGAAATAGATAAAGCAGATTAAGGGTACACTTATTTTGATGAGCACTGAGAAATGTATAGAATTGTTGAATCATTATATTGTACACCTGAAACTAATGTAATGTTAATTATACTTGAATTAAACTAATGTATGTTAATTATACTTGAACGTAAAAAAAGAAGATATACAGGTGCCACATAAGCATATGAAAAGATGTTCCACATTACATGCTATTCAGGAAATGCAAATTAAAGCAACAATGTGATACTATTACACACCCCCTGGTGGGAATGCAAAATGGTGCAGCTACTTTGGGCAATTTCTTACAAAACTAAATATACTCTTACCATACAATTCAGCAATCACATTCCCTGGTACTTACCCAAAGAAATTGAAAACTATGTCCACAGAAAACCTGCACACAGATGTTAATAGCAGCTTTATTCATAATTGCCAAAACTTGGAAGCAGCCAAGATGTCCTTTAGTAGATGAATGAGTAAATAAACTGTGGTCCACCTAGACAATGAAATATTGGTCAACAGTAAAAAGAAATTAGTATCAAGCCATGAAAAGTCATGGAGGCACCTTAAATGCATATTACTAAATAAAAAAAAACCAATTTGAAAAGGCTACATACTGTATGATTTCAACTCTATAACATTCTGAAGAAGGCATGACCGTGGAGACAGTAACAAAGCCAGTGGTTGCCAAGGGTTGGAGGGACGGAACAGAAGAGAGATGAAGAAATGGAGCAAAGAGGATTTTAGGGCAGTGAAACTATTATTCTATATGATACCTAATATGATGAATACATGTCATTATACTTTTTAAAAACCATAGAATGTGTAACACCAAGAGTGACCCTAAAGTAAACTATGGGTTTTGGTTAATAATAATGTACCAATATTGGTTCATCAATTGCAACAAATGTAGCACATTAATGTGAGATATTAGAAATTTGGGAAATTACAAGAGTGATGGGTAAAGGGGTTATATGGGAATTCTGTGTACTTTTCATTTAATGTTTTCTGTAAACCTAAAACTGCTAAAAAATCTACTAATTTTTTTTAAAAACTAAGGGTTTTATTTTCCCAGTGCAAGAATATAGATGAGGGCAGGTAAAATTAAGGTTTTTAAAATTTTTTAAATTTTCAATTGAAGTATAGTTGACATATAATATTAAACTTAGTTTCAGGTGCACAACACAGTGACTCAACTGCTCACCACAATACGTGTATCACAATATTATTGACTGCATTCCCTATGCTACACTTTTCATCACTTATTTATTCTATAACTGAAAGGTTGTACCTCTTAATCCCCTTCACCCATTTTGCCCACCCCTACAACCCCCTCCACGTTGACAACCACCAGTTTTTTCTCTATATTTATGAGTCTACTTCTGTCTTTTGTTGTTCTTGTTTGTTTTGCTTTGTTTTCTAGGTGCCACATATAAGTGAAATCACTCACTATTTGTCTTCTTCTTTCTGGCTTATTTCACTTAGCATAATACTTTCTAGGTCCATCCATATTTTAAATGGCAAGATTTCCTTCTTTTATGGCTGAGTAATATTCCATTAATGTATATATACACAGCTTTTTGTTTTCCTTTGAGTACAATTTATATTAGTGTCGGGTGTACAACAGAGTGATTCCACAGCTCTACATTATGCTATGTTCACCGCAAGTATAGCTCCCATCTGTCACCAGACAACACTAACACAATACCATTGACTATATTCCATGTGCTGTACATTTTATTCCCATGACTTACTTTTTCCATAACTGGAAGCCTGTATCTCCCACTCCCCTTCACCTATTTTGCCCATCCCCTCACTCTCCCTCTCCTCTGGCAACCACCACTTTGTTCTCTGTATTTATAGGTCTGATTTTTGTCTGTTTATTTATTCATTTGTTTTTTTTTAATGCCACATATAAGTGAAATCATATGGTATTTGTCTTTCTCAGCCTGACTTACTTCATTTAGCATAATACCCTCCATGTTGTCACAAATTGTAAGGCCTCATCCTTTTTGATGGCTGAGTAATATTCCATTATATACAATGAATATATATATATATATCTCCAACTTTTTATCCATTCAACTATCAATGGATGCTTGGATTGCTTCCATACTTTGGCTATTGTAAATAATGCTTCAATAAACATAGGGGTGCATATGTCTTTTTGATTTAGTGTTTTCATTTTCTTTGGGAAAATACCCAGAAGTAGAATTACTAGATCATATGGTATTTCTATTTTTAATTTTTGGAGGAACCTCCCTACTATTTCCCATAGTGGCTGTACCAATTTACATTTCCACCAACAGTGCACAAGAATTTCCTTTTCTCCACATCTTCACCAATAAAGGCCACATATGACAAATCCACAGCTAACATCATCCTCAATGGTGAAAAACTGAGAGCTTTTCCTCGAAGATCAGGAATAGAACAAGGATGTCCCTTCTCACCACTTTTATTCAACATAGTTCTGGAAGTCTTAGTCACAGCAAACAGACAAGAAAAAGAAATAAAGAGCATCCAAGTTGGTAAGGAAGAAGTAAAACTGTCACTATTTACTGACGACATACTATCTGTAGAAAACCCTAAAGACTCCACCAAAAACTATTATATGTGATAAATGAATTCAAAAAGTTGCAGGATACAAATTCAATATGCAGATATCTATTGCATTTCTATATACTAATAACAAAAAAGCAGAAAGGGAAGTAAAGAAAACAATCCTATTTACAATTGCATCAAAGAGAATATAATGCCTAGGAATAATTTTAAACAAAGAGGTAAAGGCTTATACTCTGCGAACTAAGGCATTGATGAAAGAAATTGAACACACAAATAAAAGGAATGATATATGATGCTTATGGATTGAAAGAACCAATACCGTTAAAATGTCCATACTGCCCAAAGCATTCTACATACTCAGTGCAATCCCTATCATATTACCAGCAGTATTTTTCACAGAACTAGAACAAATAATCCTAAAATTCGTAAAAAAAAAAAAAAACACAAAAGAGACAAACAATCTTAAGAAAGAAGAACAAAGCTGTATTACAATCCCAGAATTCAAGATATACTACAAAGGTATAGTAATTCAAACAGTATGGTACTGGCACAAAAACAGACATATAGATTAGTGGAACAAAACTGAAAGCCCAGAAATAAACCCATGCATATACAGTAAATTAATTTATGATAAAGGAGGCAAAAATATACGAGGAAAAAACAGTTTCTTCAATAAATGATACTGGGGAAACTGGACAGCTACACACAAAAAAATAAAAACTAGGCCACTTTCTTATACCATGCACAAAAATAAACTTGAAATGGAATAAAGACCTAAATGTGAGATCTGAAACCATTAAATTCCTAGAAGAAAACATAGGCAGTAATTTCTTTGACTTCAGCTGTAGTAACATTTTCTGAGATACATTTCCTGAGGCAAGGTAAACAAAACAAAAAATAAACAATTGAGACTACATCTAATTAAAGTGTTTGCACAGTGTTGCAAACCAGTAAGAAGATAAAAAGGCAGTATACTGAGTGGGAGAATATATTTGTAGATAATATATCTGATAAGGGCTTAATATCCAAAATATATAAAGAACTCATATGGCCCACACCAAAAACAAAAAGTAAAATAAAATAATGTGATTTAAAAATGGGCAAAGGATCTGATTAGACATTTTTCCAAAGAAGACATACAGATGGCCAGCAAACGCATGAGAAGATACTCAACATCATTAATTGTTAAGCAAATGCAAATTTAAAGCCACAATGAGATATCACCTTATACCACTCAAAAAGGCTAGTATCAAAAATACTAGAATGAAGGTTTATTATTCCCAGCTATGAGTAAAATTCCAGGGGTCAAGGAATCTAAATATAGTTTGTTTCTCTAGTTATAACTATCGTTGGGGTCCAACCAGACAAAAATATACAAGTTTATAAAAATCTAGGTTACCAAGGATTGGAGCCTATCTTCTAAGTATCCTTGGGTACTTCAGGAGGAAAAAATATTGTTTGAATTCTTTGCTTGGATGCATCTTTTGAGCATTCTTTTATTTGCAAAGACTGGTACTGGACCTGGGTATAACAGATCAAGTGGGACTTTTCTATTTGTCCCAGAATTAGTGACTACGGTCCAATGCCAAGGATAGAAAGTATACCCACTACAGTCCAGGTCAGATACTGAACTCTGCTTCTAGGACTAAAAAAGGAGATTGTCTCCCAACTGCATCCCTCTACCTGCCTTACCGGGAGGAGCAGACTGAGGAGGGGTTGGGGTGGATAAGTCACTGAGTTACCTTGTGATCTTGCCCAGCATTAATGGTGAGAGGCTTCTCTTTTCTTCTACAGAAAAGAAGAAAGTGCTTCTCTCACCCATTTATTCCCACCTAAAAGCCAAGAGAGGAGAGAAGTACTGGAAGAATCATTTCTGGGAATTGTAACTGCCTGAAAAAATATTGTCCTCTCTCTCCCTGGTTGATGCTTTCTTTGGTAATCCAGGAGAGCAAGTATTCCAGGCCAGCAAGGTGAGAAGGACCCACTGTGGGATGTGCCACCCATCCCAGATCTCTGAAGATCTTGGGGACATAAAGGGAACTAAGGTATTCCATTGTGGAGCACAGATGCCAGAGGACAGCAGGAGCCCTGGCGTCACGTAGGCAAAGGGTCAAATAGAGCAAGTTCCACCCTGAACAGATGGAGACCTGGATTGTTGATGTGGCTACCAGGAGAACAGTGGCCCCCTTTTGAAGGAATACTCTATGATAAAGGGTAAGCCTGAGTGAAACTGAATGCTACCCCCTCCCAAGTCAAGCACAGATACTATTTATATAGAGAACAGCAGAGGAAAGAAACCACCAGCACCAGATTGAAACAATCCAAAGCAGGGTAGGTCCAGAGAGAAGGTCCCACTCCAGCCCTGGAGCCACATCCCTATAGCGGTGATGGTAGGGAAGACTCACATCAGGTACAACTGGACCAGATTTCATTTAGTTGTTTTTTTTTTAATAAATTTTTGTTTAAGTGAAACACACATATAGAAAGTACATAAATTATAAGATTACAACTCCATGAAATATCACAGAGTGAACACACCCCTAGATTTAAAAGGACTGAACATTCCCCAGACTCCAGAAACTCACTCATCCTCCTCCCAGTTACTGTCCCCTCCACAAAGGTATCCTTGTCTTGACTTCTAACATCATAGAGAGTTCTGACTACTTTTTAACTTTATATAAGTGGAATCATAAGTATGTTGTCTTTTGACTCTGGCATCTTTCCTTCAGAAGTATGTTTTTGAGATTCATCCATGTTGGTATGTGTTGAGTAGGTCATTTATTTCTATTGCTTTATAGTATTCCAGTCTATGATGTATTCCTTTCCTCTGCTGCTGTAACAAATTACCAGAAATTCAGTGGCTTACAGTTCTGGACTGTAACAAACAGTTCTACAGTAACAAACACCAGAAATTTATTCTCTTACAGTTCTGGAAGCCAGAAATCCAAAGTCAGTATCACTGAACTTAATCACGGCATTAGTAGGCCCATACTTCTTTCTGAGACTGTAAGGGAGAATCCATTCTTTGTCTCTCCCAGCATTTGGTGGCTGCCAGCATTCTTTGACTTGTGACCACATCCTCTGTCTCTACTTCCTGGGTCACATTCTCTTCCTTTTCTGTGTATATTAAATCTCCTTCTGCTCTCCTCTTATTAGGTATATCTAATTGCCTTTAGAGCCAGCCTGAATAATCTCCCCATATCAAGAACTTCAGCTTAATCATAACTGTGAAGAAGGTAGTATTTATGGTTCCAGGGATTAAAGCTTAATATCTTTGGTGGGCCATTTTTCAGCTGTACTACAATTTATTTATCTATTCTAAAATTGATGGCTAGGGCACCTGGGTGGCTCAGTAGTAAAGCATCTGCCTTCGGCTCAGGTCATGATCCCAGGGTTCTGGATCAAGCCCCACATCGGGCTCCCTGCTCAAGCGGGAAGCCTGCTTCTCCCTCTCCCACTCCCCCTGCTTGTGTTCCCTCTCTCGCTCTCTCCATCAAATAAATAAATAAAATCTTTTAAAAAATAAAATAAAATAAGATAAAATTGATGGCTATTTTGGTTGTTTTCAGTTTGGAGCTTTACAAATAATGCTAATAAGAATATTCCTATATATGTCTTTCAGTTCACGCATGCATTTGTGTTGTGTCTATGCCTACCAATGGAACAGTGGATCATAGGGTGTGTGCAGGTTCAATTCTAGTAGTTACTGCCAAACAGTTTTCCAAGGAAATCCAACGCATGGCGCATGAGAGTTCCCCATTACTCCACATTCTTGCCAACACTTAATATGGAAATTCTTTTTAATTTTACCTTTCTGCTAAATCATTGTCTGATTTTAATTTGCATTTCTCTAAAGACTTATGATGTTGAGCATGTTTATCTTTGTTAGTCACTTCATTATCCTTTTTTGTGAAGTGTCACTTCAGGACTCTTGCGTATCTTATCCACTGTATTGTCTTTTTCAAAAAATAGATCTTTATATATTTTAGATACAAGCCCTCTGTCAGTTTAATGTACTACAAATATCTGCTCCTAGCCTATGACTTAACTTTACACTCTTAGTGACGTCTTCTTATAAGTTCTCAGCACAGGACACCTGTGTGGCTCAGTTAGCTGGGCGTCTGCCTTTGGCTCAGGTCATGATCCCAGGGTCCTGCGATAGAGTCCCACATTGGGCTCCCTGCTCAGCAGGGAGTCTGCTTCTCCCTCTTCCCCTCCCCCTTGCTCGTGATCTCTCTCTGTCTCTGACAAATAAATAAATAAAATCTTTTAAAAAAAGAAACATATGTAAGATCTCTATACAGAGTCATAGAGTAGTAGTAAGAGAAAATTTAAAAGATCTAAATAAGCACATATTTGTATGAGATGGATTTGAGACTCAGAATTATTAAAGTCATTTCTACCCAAAATGATCTATGGAATAACAAAATACCTAATCAAAATCCCAGAAATTTCTTTTTGTTAATTGACAAGCAGATTCTGAAATGTGTTTAGAATTGCAAATGACCAAGAATACCAAGACAATCTTGAAGAAGAATGAAGTGGTAGAACTTTTCTTTCTGACTCTAAGACTTAGCACAAAGTAACAATAATTAAAACAGTATTGGGAAAAGGATAGGCAAATAGACCAAAGGAAAGAATAGAGAACAAGAACAAACTTACACATGCATGCATACTTGACTTCTGACAAAATTGGCAGTATAGGACAATGAGTAAAGGCAATAATGCTGGGTCAGTTGGATATCCAAATGGGAAAAAATTAAAATAGTCCTTACTGATACTAAACACATTAGTAATTTCAGGTGGGTTATAGATATTAATATGAAAGGTTTAAGAATAAAGCTCCCAAATGATAACATGAAAATAGCCTCATGGCTTTGAGGTGGCAATAATTTCTTAAACAGAGCCTGAACAGCAACATAATAGGATTACATTAACATCTGGATTGCTTTAATGTCTGAAGGTGATCAAAGAGTTTGAAAAAATAAGCTGCATACTAATATATTATCAATAACTACAATTTATTCAGCATTTACTGTATACTAAGCACCCTACCAGGTTTTAAATGACTTATGTCATATAACCCTTACTACTACTATCATTATTTTGCAGATGAGAAAACTGAGGCACAGAGAGTTTAAGTACCTTGTCCAAGGTTCTTTTTACAGCTCGTAAGGAACAGAGTTGCTGTTCAGACCAGGCAGTCTGGCTCCAGAGTCCACACTCTTAATGATTCCACTTGGGCCCTATTTAAGGTATTGGATTTTTTTTTTTTAATGTTTCCAGTTTTTATTTAAATTCTAGTTAGTTAACATATAGTGTAATATTCATTTCCGTCATAGAATTTGTGATTTATCACTTACATATAACACCCAGTGCTCATCACAACCAGTGCCCTCCTTAACATTCATCACCCATCTAGTTTATCCCCTGCCCATGTCCCCTCCATCGAGTCTCAGTTTGTTCTCTATAGTTAATAGTCTGTTCTCTTTTTTTTTCTTCCTTCCCCTATGTTCATCTGTTTTGTTAAATTCCACATGAGTGAAATCATATGGTATTTGTCCTTCTCTGACTTATTTCGCTTTGCATAATACCCTCTAGCTACATCCATGTCGTTGCAAAGGGCAAGATTTCATTCTTTTTGATAGCTGAATAATATTCCATTGTATATATAACTCACATCTCCTTTATCCATTCATCAATTGATGGACATTTGGGCTCTTTCCATACTTTGACTATTGTTGATAATGCTGCTATAAACATCGGGGTGCATGTGTTCCTTCAAATCTGTATTTTTGTATCCTTTGGGTAAATACCTAGTAGTACAATTACTGCCTCCTAGGGGTACTTCTATTTTTAGCTTTTTGAGGAACCTCCAAGCTGTTCTCCATAATGGCTGCATCAGTTTACATTCCCACCAACAGTGCAAGAGGGTTCCCCTTTCTCCTCATCCTCACCAACATCTGTTGTTTCCTGTGTTGTTAATTTTAATCATTCTGACAGGTGTGAAGTGATATCTCATCAGAGTTTTGATTTGTATTTCCCTGATGATGAGTGATGTTGAGCATCTTTTCATGTGTCTGTTAGCCATC
>NC_058414.1:9367925-9539697 GCF_002201575.2 Neomonachus schauinslandi
TCCTGCTGGGTTTAGGCTTTATTTGCTCTTCTTTCTCCAGCTCCTTTAGGTGTAGGGTTAGGTTGTGTATTTGAGACCTTTCTTGTTTCTTGAGAAAGGCTTGTATTGCTATATACTTTCCTCTTAGGACTGCCTTTGCTGCATCCCAAAGATTTTGAATAGTTGTGTTTTCATTTTCATTGGTTTCCATGTATTTTTTTACTTCTTCTTTAATTTCCTGGTTGACCCATTCATTCTTCAGTAGGATGCTCTTTAGCCTCCATGTATTTGAGTTCTTTCCGACTTTCCTCTTGTGATTGAGTTCTAGTTTCAAAGCATTGTGGTCTGAAAATAGGCAGGGAATGATCCCAATCTTTTGGTACCGGTTGAGACCTGATTTATGACCTAGGATGTGATCGATTCTGGAGAATGTTCCATGGGGACTAGAGAAGAATGTGTATTCCGTTGCTTTGGGATGGAATGTTCTGAATATGTCTGTGAAGTCCATTTGGTCCAGTGTGTCATTTAAAGTCTTTATTTCCTTGTTGATCTTTTGCTTAGACGATCTGTCCATTTCAGTGAGGGGGGTGTTAAAGTCCCCCACTATTATTGTATTGTTGTCAATGTGCTTCTTTGTTTTTGTTATTAATTGCCTTATATAATTGGCTGCTCCCATGTTCGGGGCATAGATATTTACAATTGTTAGATATTCTTGTTGGATAGACCCTTTAAGTAGGATATAATGTCCTTCCTCATCTCTTATTACAGTCTTTGGTTTAAAATCTAATTTTTCTGATATAAGGATTGCCACCCCAGCTTTCTTTTGGTGTCCATTAGCATGGTAAATGGTTTTCCACCCCCTCACTTTCAATCTGGGGATATATTTGGGTCTAAAATGAGTCTCTTGCAGACAGCATATCGATGGGTCTTGTTTTTTAATCCAGTCTGATAGCCTGTGTCTTTTGATTGGGGCATTTAGCCCATTTACATTCAGGGTAACTATTGAAAGATAGGAATTTAGTGCCATTGTATTGCCTGTAAGGTGACTGTTACTGTATATTGTCTGTGTTCCTTTCTGGCCTATGTTGCTTTTAGGGTCTCTCTTTGCTTAGAGGACCCCTTTCAAGATTTCTTGTAGGGCTGGTTTCGTGTTTGCAAATTCCTTTAGTTTTTGTTTGTCCTGGAAGCTTTTTCTCTCTCCTTCTATTTTCAAGGACAGCCTAGCTGGATATAGTATTCTTGGCTGCATATTTTTCTCATTTAGTGCTCTGAATATATCCTGCCAGTCCTTTCTGGCCTGCCAGGTCCCTGTGGATAGGTCTGTTGCCAATCTAATGTTTCTACCATTGTAGGTTACATATCTCTTCTCCCGAGCTGCTTTCAGGATTTTCTCTTTGTCTCTGAGACTCGTAAGTTTTACTATTAGGTGTCGGTGTGTTGACCTATTTTTATTGATTTTGAGAGGGGTTCTCTGTGCCTCCTGGATTTTGATGCCTGTTTTCTTTCCCAAATTAGGGAAGTTCTCTGCTATAATTTGCTTCAATATACCTTCTGCCCCCCTCTCTCTTTCTTTTTCTTCTGGGATCCCAATTATTCTAATGTTGTTTCATCTTATGGTATGGCTTTTCTCTTGAATTCTGCCCTCGTGGTCCAGTAGTTGTTTATCTCTCTTTTTCTCAGCTTCTTTATTTTCCATCATTTGGTCTTCTATATCACTGATTCTCTCTTCTGCCTTATTTATCCTAGCAGTTAGTGCCCCCACTTTTTATTGCACCTCATTAATAGCCTTTTTGATTTTGACTTGGTTAGATTTTAGTTCTTTTACTTCTCCAGAAAGGGTTTCTCTAATATCTTCCATGCTTTTTTCAAGGCCAGCTAGTATCTTTAAAATCATGATTCTGAACTCTAGATCTGACATCATACTAATGTCCATATTGAGTAGGTCCCTGGCAGTCGGTACTGCCTCTTGATCTTTTTGTTGAGGTGATTTTTTCCATCTTGTCATTTTGTCCAGAGGAGAATAGATGAATGAGAGAACAAAATGCTAACAGGGTAACAATGTCCCCAGAAAATATACTCTAAACAAATCAGATAAGACCTGAAACTGGGGGAAAAGAAAGGGAAAGAAAGAAAAAAGAAAAAGATAAAGATAAAAATAAACAAAAATAGAACAAAAAAAACAGAATATGATCAAATATGATCAGGCTGGTGCATAGATCAGTGCCACACACTAGATTTTGGGTGTATTTTGGTCTGTTAGAAGAAAATGCCTCCCAAAATTTTAGAGAAAGAAAAACTTATATAGGTACAAAAATAAGGGTTGATACAATGAAGGGATGGAATATGACTGTAAAGATGAAAATTATAAAAAATTTTATAAAAGGAATTGATAAGATAAGAAGTTGTTTGATAAAAGAAAGAAGAGGATTAAAAAAAGAGAGAAAAAAAGGGAGAGAATGTGATCAGGCAGGAGACTAGAACAAAGCCATACACTAGAGATTTAGGGTATATTTTGATCTGTTAGAAGAAACTGTATCTCAAAATTTTAAAGAGAGAACAACTTATATATATGCCAAAAATAAGGGTAACTACTATGAAGGGATAGTATATGACTCTAAAAATGAAAAATAAAAATTTTTTTTAAAAAGCGATTGATAAGATGTTGGTTGAAAAAGGGAAAAAGAAAAATTAAAAAAAAAGACAGTTAAAAAAATAATAATAACTTTGAAAGACTAAAGAATCATGGTAAAAAAGCCATGAATTCTATGTGCAGTAGTCCCCTAGAGCTGGAGTTCTGCCGTTCTCATTGATGGGTAAACTTGGTCTTGGCTGGCTGTTCTCGCTGATCTTCTGGGGAGGGGCCTGTTGCCGTGGTTTCCAAATGTCTTTGCGGAGGCGGAAGTTTCCTGCCCTTGCTGGTCTGAACTAAGTAATCTGCTCGGGTTTGTTCTCCGGGGCTTTTGTTCCCTGCGAGCTTTCTGTACAGCTTTGGAGGCGGAGAGTGAAAATGGCGGCCTCCCAATCTCCGCCGCGGAGGAGCGGAGAACTCGGGGCCCCGCTCCTCAGTGAGCCCCCAGAGAAAAGCCGTCAGTCACTCCCGTCTCCCCGATCTCCGGCCGCACTCCGTGCTCACCCGGCCTGTGACCGCGCGTTTCTATCTCTGGCACCCGACCCCGTGTGGAGTCTCCAAACCCAGCAGATCCCTGCGGTGCACTCCCGCACGGCTCCTCCCGGGGGAGGAAGGTGAGTCTCCCCGGATCTGCCGCTTGTTGGGTCCCTGCTGGAGGGGCAGTGGCCCGACTGTGCCGCGGATCACGGCTGATGGCCACCCGGAGCTGAGAGCCCGCGCCTGGGCTCCGCCTCTGCAGCTGGCTTCCCTGCTCCGATACCTGGGAGCTCTGCCACACTCAGGCACCCCCGGTCTTTCTGTGACCCCGAGGGTCCTGAGACCACACTGTCCCGGAGGGTTCCACCCCCGCTTAGCCACCGGAGTGACATCCCTCAGCGGAGCAGACTTTTAAAAGTTCCGATTTTGTGCTCCGCGGCTCTATCACTTGCCAGAGGCAGCCGACGGAGGCCCCTCCCCCGCCGCCTATCCTCCCAAATATCGCCTCGGATTCACTTCTCCGCACGTCCTACCTTCCAGAAAGTGGTCGCTTTTCTGATGAGAGAGTTGTTGCTCTTCTTTTCTTCGATCTCCTGTTGAGTTTGTAGGTGTTCAGAATGGTTTGATCCCTATCCAGCTGAATTCCTGAGACCAGACGAAATCCAGGTCTCCTACTCCTCCGCCATCTTGCCCCGCCCCCAATGCTGGTGGTATTTTGATAGGGATTGCATTAAATCTGTAGATTGCTTTGGAAAAAAGTTATTGGATTTTATATATTGTAGGCATTTAACTGACATACTGATGCTGAACCTGAAGAGGACATGTAGGATGCAAATATATCAGGAGCCCCCAGATCCATCTGGATACATCTCAGTGTCACATATTAAAAGATGCTGAAAGATAATAAAAATATCATAAGTGTGGGATGCCTGAATGGCTCAGTTGGTTATGTGTCTGCCTTTGGCTCGGGTCATGATCATGGGGTCCTGGGATCAAGTCCTGCATTGGGCTCCTTGCTCAGCGGGGAGCCTGCTTCTCCCTCTGCCTGCCACTCCCCCTGTTCATGCTCTCTCTCTGACAAATAAATAAATAAATAAAAATATACCATAAGTGTATGGGCTGAAGATTCTAAAGATAAATATCTCAGAAATCAGGTCAAAATCATGCTAGTAGGCTCAACCTTCATATCTTCCTAATCATGTTTCCACAAAGGTAACTGTGAGTTGTTATGTTGATGGGAAAATATTTTTTTAGACTTAAGGGAAAATGTTTTTTAGATTTAAATAACCCCTTGTCAGAATGTACAACTTTCGCCTAGCCATGGGCTTTTCACTGCCTACTTTGAGTATATCAATAGGTTATCATGTCATTATCCACCAATAAAATATCTGAAGAATCTGTGAGCCCAAGAAAACCATAGATACTCATGCATTAGAACTGGCAAACAATAAACTTTACATTAATGAGATCCATGATAGCCAATCTCTAATTTTTCTTTGGTGGGTTACCTTTTAATCTGGTTGGGTTATATTGGGCTATCTATCTTTGTTAACCAGGTACTAGGAGGAGGACGAATCCCACATTTGACAGGACACAGTAGAGATGGAACCAATCTTAGTTAATCCTCATTTCCTTTTAAGAACTGAAACCTCCAGTGCTGATATGAATTCTGGGTATATAGAGTTTATTAAAAATAATAACAAAAAGCATAGAGAGACTTTCTGCTCAAGCACATAGAATGCCCATGATATTCATATGGCCAGGGAAATAATACAAGTCTAGAAGAAGTTACCATCATGTGAGTCAGCCCTACCCTTGCCAATTCTTTCCCTGACAGATGGAGAGCTGAAAGATCCAAAACTTTGTCTATAGTAGGTTTAACATTCTAAAATTTAGTCACTTGTAGGAATATAATATTAATACTCATTTGAAAAGATTTGGCTTATGAGACCCCAACTGACTTCACTCAGAAGGAGATTAGTCACTTGAGACACCCACACAAGGTACTTTCCTCTCCCTTCATTCCTTCCCTCCATCCTTCTTTTTTTCTTCTTTTTACAAGTTTTTATTTAAATTTCCATTAGTTAATATACAGTGTAATAACAGTTTCAGGTGTAGAATTCAGTGATTCATCACCTACACATAACACCCAGTGTTCATCATTTCCCTCCATCCTTCTTTTGTCTTTTTCCCTTTTTCTTTCCCCTCACTCCCTCATCCCTCCCTCCCTTCCTCCCTTCCTTCATTCTTTTGCAATAGATAATATTTTATTGTCTTAGTCGCCTAGCCTTATATATAAATTGTCAGTCAAGATATTATTCTAGAAAGGAATATAAAGGAAAGTAAATGCAATGTTTAAAGTCTCATTATATCCATAGTCCTCTCAATCAAAATAAGAATCTTTAAAATATCCAGGTCAGTAAAAAAAACTATAATTAATGTCATTTTTTGTGTGTGAAGATGCTTTGTCTTCTAAGCCAAGCACTACCCAGCAAGAGAGTTCCTAAATGTAAATCACCAATAAAGACTGTTCTCTTCTTCCCTAGGCAAGTCTTCAAAAATGTCCTATTATCAAGGTGCCACTCTCTGCGCTTACATAGATCCACGCTAATTCCTGGAGCTGAGTATTAGGAACGGTGGAGAAGGAATGGGCTGAAGGGTCAGACAAGGTGAAAGAGATTCAGAGAGACCAAAGAACCTAAGCACAAAGCAGGTATGAATAAAAGAAGAAAGGACCCAGGGAGTTTAATACCATATGTAATCCATACTTTCCACAGCGGCACAAGACTTAGACAGCCAAATAAGGGCATGCCTTGTAATTTTAGGATTAACAACGAAGATATTATTTAGTTCCATGACTTCAAGTCATAATTTCACTGGGATCCCCAAGACTTTCATATCCCCCTTTTCCCTGACAGGGTCCCAGGGACTCCTAGATATGGCCACAGCATAGCATAGCTCTACAGTGTGCTAAGCACATTCTAAGTTGTGCTCTGGGGGATGTTTCAAGTATAACACAGGATGAGGGGCCTCACCCAAAGCTGGACAATGCAGGGGTACTGCTACATGATCACTTTGGTGGCCATCTGGTGGCCATTAATATCTTCTTGTTATTTATTACTTACTAAACACACGAAAACAACTAAATGTGTAATAATAGTGGACAGGTAAAATAAGATGTGGTAGGTCATACAGCGGCATCTTATGCAGCCAATAAAATCATGCTACAGAGGAATATTTAACAGGAAGGAGTTCTGCTATAATGGAATGATTTTGCCAACCTATAATCTTTACTTATAAAATCTGAATAAAAAATTTAAAAATATCTTTTTAAATGTATATAGGCACTGGTGTGTGACCCAAAGCAGGCAGAAACTGGAGTGCAGTCATTCTTTGAAAACCAGGAAGCCCAATAGGCAAGAGATTCGCAGTTTTGCAGCTTCAGTCCGCAGGCAGCTCAAGGCAGCTGAAAGCCTCAGCCTTCCTGGCTTGAAATGTCCAATGACAAAATTTGGGGCTGGCAAAGCAGATGGAAAGTTAGGGAATAAATCCTGGACGACAGGGAGACAAAGGAATAAACTCCAAAATCTGATGGTATACTCTGCCCAAATTCTTGGCTGATTTGCTAAAGTACACATGCCAGCGGAGACTCCAGTGAGCCCAGCAAAATATTAACAGCTGAAAATTGAAATAATAGAGATTTCAGCTGCTGCTCACTGCAGGGGAGACAGTTTGATTTCTTTATAATTCTATTAATTTATTTTAAGGACGTGTGTTTAAAGATTAACACTGTATTGCAATGTTTATAACATACATAGATGATATAAACATACCAACAACACAAATTATAGGGGAGATGTACCTGAACATACCTTTTGTTTGTTTGTTGTTGTTTTTATTTTATTGTGGGGAAAAAAAACACTTAACAAGATCTACCCTCTTGCCAAATTTTTAAGTGCAAAATATATTACTGTTGACTATACGTGCAAAGTGGTATAGCAGATCTCCAGAGCGTATTCACTTCATTTGACTAAAACGTTATGCCTGTTCATTAGTAACTCTCCATTTCCCTCTTCCCTCAGTTCCTGGCAACCACCATTCCATTTTCTGATTCTATGAATTTGACTATTTTGTTCAAGTTCTTAGTCCATTTTTTAAATCCAGTTATTAGTTTTTTACTGTTGAGTTGTAGGAGTTCCTTGTACATTTTGGAGATTAACCCCTTATCAGATATATGGTTTGCAAATATTTCCTCCCATTCCACAGATTGCCTTTTTATCTGGTGGTTGTTTCTTTTGCTGTACAGAAGCTTCTAAGTTTGATACAGCCCTAGTTCCTTATTTTTGGTTTCGTTACCTCTGTTTTTGGTGTCACATTAGTGAAATCATTGCCAAGATCAATGCCATAAAGCTTTTTTCTCTGTTTTAGGAATTCTATAGTTTGGGGTCTTATGTTTAAGTCTTTAAAGATTTTGAGTTGATTTTTGTGTATGGTGTAAGATAAGGATCTATCTTTTGCATGTGGATATCATTTTCCAACACCATTTTTGGAAGAGAAATTGTGTATTCTTGGCACCCTTGTTGAAGATTAGTTGACCACATATATCGTCTGTGACACACATGACATTTCTTCTTCTCCATTAACCTTATTTCTGAGGTTGGGGAAGGCATACCTTAGGGTACGTAGGGCCCATGGCAGATGTTTTACAGGGCCACCATTTACATAAACAATTTGAATCAGTGTATCAGCCTCATTCTTGTGTCCTGATCACTGTCTTTAGGCCACTCTCTTAGAATCTGGGTTAGGCATGGGGACCCCAGGAAAACCCCCGAGCTACTACTCCTGGAGCTTCTGCGGCATCTGGTTTGTACCCTATAGGGTGAGTGCTCTGAAGAGAAGAAATGGGAGTGGGCCCTTGTATGTTTTGTCAGGGCTTGGGGCTCCCCACCCAGACTGCACTGCCAGGCTTCACCAATCCTAGGATGCAAGAGGAACAGAGAGAATTCTGAGGAAGGGCCTAGGGCGGTATTATGTTATCTCTGTCACCCTGCTAAGTCTCATGGGCACCATATCAGAGCACATTTGAACAATACCATGCAATGCCCACTCCCACAACCTTCTTTTTGGACAATAATCAATAATAAATCTGTGTTCCAACATGGAGCGCAGGTGTTTTGAGTCTCACATAGTGCAAGTTAGAACAGTCCTTTCTTTCACCTATATTTTTGTGGAGTAGGATTATAGCACTCTGCTAGGTAGGAATTGGCTATCAGTCCCTGCATTGTTTTTTGTGTATAATGCTTTATTGAGATGTAATTCATATAGAATTCACTCGTTGAAAGTATACAATTCAATGGTTTTTAGTATCACAAAGGTTTGCAACTATCACCGCAACCAATTTTAGAGTATTTTCATCACTACAAAAAGACACCTTGTACCTCCTAACCATCACTTCCCAATCTCCACTCCCCTAAGTCCCACAGAACCACTAATCTATTTTCTGTTTTTGTAGCTTAGTCTGTTCTGAGTAGCTCATATAAATGGAATGCAATGTGTAGGGTAGGGGGCGGATCTTTCCATGTCATTATCTGCTTAGGAAGTCAGGGAGTCAACTAGTTAGTCAACTCTTTCTTCATAAATGAAGGGGTGGGGAGGGCTGTCCCAAATGAAGTTCAGCTTGCATCAGGAGAGGCCTATTTTTTTTTTAATTTTTTATTGTTGTGTTAATCACCATACATTACATCATTAGTTTTTGATGTAGTGTTCCATGATTCATTGTTTGTGCATAACACCCAGTGCTCCATGCGGAACGTGCCCTCTTTAATACCCATCACCAGGCTAACCCATCCTCCCACCCCCTCCCCTCTAGAACCCTTAGTTTGTTTTTCAGAGTCCATAATCTCTCATGGTTCATCTCCCACTCCAATTTCCCCCCTTCATTCTTCCCCTCCTGCTATCTTCTTTTTTTTTTTCTTACCATATATTGCATTATTTGTTTCAGAGGTACAGATCTGTGATTCAACAGTCTTGCACAATTCACAGCGCTCACCATAGCACATACCCTCCCCAGTGTCCATTACCCAGCCACCCCATCCCTCCCAACCCCCACCACGCCAGCAACTCTCAGTTTGTTTCTGAGATTAAGAATTCCTCATATCAGTGAGGTCATATGATACATGTCTTTCTCTGATTGACTTATTTCGCTCAGCATAACACCCTCCAGTTCCATCCACATCACTGCAAATAGCAAGATCTCATTCCTTTTGATGGCTGCATAATATTCCATTGTATATATATCTTCTTTATAGGAGAGGCCAATTTCTTGCATGGAGAAGAGCAAAGGAAATAATTAGCTAGATGGAGGCAGAGCAGCTACCTGAGTAGTTATCTTACAATACTTGTTACCAAAAAATACTGTATTTTTTCCCCCAGAAAGACCTTACCTCTGCAATTGTTCTGTATACCAGGTATGCAGAGGCCGATCCCCCTAGCTCATGAATAAGGTCACATGAACAGTAGTAATTCATATTTCATTGGCTCACTACCTGCAAACTGACCCCCTCCCAAATATATGGGAGTCTTCATAATATGCCTCCTATGTTCACGAATAAGTCTGCTCCCCTGAGTCTGCCTCTGCTTCGCAGGGCACCACTATGTCTGGCACCTGACTGGCTGTGTCTGGTCTGTAGTAAGAAGGAGGAAATGCACAAGATTGATAAAGCCCATCTTTCCTTCAATGTGACTTTGTTTTCCTACAACCCATCTCAGGTTGAGCTGAGGACAAGCCCCAATCCCACCCACACTGTTCTCAGAATCACACCAGGCCTGCAAACAACTGAGGCTTTCTTGCTGCACCAGATGGTTATACCTCGCTCTCAGAGGGTAAAGAGAAGACAAACTCTTGCAAATAGCCTGGTGCTGGGGCTGCCTGCAAGTCCCCAGACCTTCTCAGAGATATCTGAACCCCAGCAGTGAGATCTCTGCTGTACCTTTAATTTCCTATCCCAGTAAATCCTAATGTCTCTTATATTCTGGAGCACTCAAGATGAGCTTCTCTCAAGAGCATGCTGTTCTCAGTGTGACCTTTCTCCCAAGGTCAGCAGAGGAATGGTGCCCCACAGACACATGCCTTGACGAGAGACGAGGGTGGAGATCGTAATGTTACCACAACCTTTGGTCTAAGTCTCCCATATGAAATCCAGTTACCAGATTTCATAAGCACGGTGTTTTAAGTTCAGCTCCTCATTCCGCCTTAGGTCCTGACCTCGTGTTCCACAGAAGACTGCATGAGCTGTAGCGCCCAGACTGAGTCTAGCAGAGATTGTTCTTGCACCTCTTCTTGTTCCTCCATAAACTTTCCTGGGATCTAACCAGCTTCTGGGTTCCTTTTTGCCTCGTTGTCTATCCCTCAGTCTGAAACAAGTTAAATCCTCACTAATTCCTACAGAAACCTAGAAATCAACCTAGATATTTCAGATAATCATGATAGATTTTGATCCTAGGTAGAAAGAGAGTATGGAAGAGTCTGAAATTGTCTGTTTTGACTCAGAGACTTCAAGAATGACCAAGCCCTCCTCTGTTAAGAACCTCTTCAGCAGCCCCTACTAAGTCCTATGAGAACAATGGCCCTGTCCTCAGCAACAGGTGCAGTGCCGCAGAGAGCCCATGTTGACAACTGCCATAGGGACAAAAGCAGAAAAAGACGCTCTCTAATGTGCCATCACGTCTTCCTGGGAATGCTTACAGAACCCAGACTTGGTTAAAATCTAATATGCTTTTGGATTCTACAAGTATAGTATAAGCCCTAGGATCCAACTTACATTCTGAATTTCAGCACAAGCTTCAAATCTATTGAAACATCCACGACCAGACACAAAATTTGGATCAGTTTCTAATTCTCCTTTGACATGTTTGAAGAGACACTTAGCCTTTCCTTGATCATTACCTTTCAGTCATAAATTGAGTCCCACAAAGCAAGAAATTATATAAATGACCTCAAAATACATGAGCTGTCACAGGGAGACAGAGTAAAAAAGACAACAGGAGACAGGAAATAGCCAGAGGTAAGTGCTCTTTGCCAGGTATACTTTGCAGTATTCATCCACACATTGGACTGCTTTGTATTTTCCATATCTCTGAAATGAAATATGCCTAATGGAACAGCTTGTTGAAGGCAGCAATTCCATTTATTTATTTATTATTTATTTTATTTTATTTTATTTTATTTTATTTTATTTTATTTTATTTTAGTGTTTATTAGTTTCAGGGGTAGAATTTAGTGATTCATCAGTTGCATATAACACCCAGCGCAGTGCTCATTACATCAAGGGCTCTCCTTAATGCTCATCACTCCATCCCCTCACCCACCTCCCCTCCAGCAACCCTCAGTTTGTTTCCTAGAGTTAAGAGTCTCTTATGGTTTCCCTCCCTTTATCACTCTCTTTTTATCTTATTTTATTTTTCCTTCCCTTTCCCTCTGTTCATCTGTTTTGTCTCTTAAATTACACATATGAGTGAAATCATATGGTATTTGTCTTTCTCTGACTGATTTATTTTGCTTAGCGTAATACCCTCTAGTTCCATCCATGTCATTGCAAATGACAAGATTTCATTCCTTTTGGTGGCTGCATAATATTCCATTGTATATATATACCACATCTTCTTTATCCATTCATTTGTCGATGGACCTCTCGGCTCTTTCCACAGTTTGGCTATTGTGGACACTGTTGCTATAAACATTGGGGTGCATATGCCCCTCCGAATAACTGTTGTTGTATCCTTTGGATAAATACCTAGTAGTGCAATTGCTGGGTCATAGGGTAGTTCTATTTTTCAGTTTTTGAGGAACCTCTATACTGTTTTCCAGAGTGGCTGCACCAATTTACATCCCCACCAATAGCGTAAGAAGGTTCCCCTTTCTCCACATCCTTGCCAACATCTGTTGTTTCCTGTGTTGCTAATTTTAGCCATTCTGACTGGTATGAGGTGGTATCTCATCATGGTTTTGATTTCTAGTTCCCTGATGCTGAGTGATGTTGAGCATTTTTTCATGTATCTGTTGCCATTTACATGTCTTCTTCAGAGAAGTGTCTGTTCATATCTTCTGCCCATTTCTTTACTGGATTATTTATTTTTTGGGTGTTGAGTTTGATAAATTCTTTATAGATCTTGGATACCAGCCCTTTATCTGATATGTCATTTGCAAATATCTTCTCCCATTCCGTAGGTTTGAAGGCAGCAATTCTTAAATTTTTGATCTCAGAATCCCTTTACACTTAAAATTTATTGAGAATCCCAAAGAACTTTTGTATGGACAATATCTATTAATATGTACCAGTTTATAAATTATTACTGAAAAATGTTAATTATTTATTAATTTGGCAACATAACATAAATTACGTGCTATAGGTTAATGTAAACAACATATTTTTATGAAACGTAACTATTTTCAAAACCAAAATAATGTGCATGAGGAGAGTGGCATTATTTTACATTTTTACCAATTTCTTTACACCTGGCTATGAGAAGATAGCCAAACTTTTTATATTTGCTTCTCTATTAAATCTGCTATGACATCTTATATCGTGTTGCCTCTAGAAAACCCCATTGTACACTCATGAGTGGACAGTGAAATAGGCAAAGAATGTCTGAGAACTCCTCTCGCACCTTGACTCCACTGTCTACACAAGCCCATTTGTGCTCAGCATCCTACATGCCTTGCAGGCAATGAGTCTGACTTCCAGAGCACCAGCTGAAAGGGTTTCAGCAGTCACCAGTGTTGCCAGAACAGCTGCAAGTGCTTATCTAGTTTACAAAAGATGTTATGTTAAAGATCATTGCAGCAAATCTACAGTAAACCTTCACATCCAGAAAGACAACCCCAGTGTGTGCTGCTGTTGGTGGTCCAAAAATCCCCGTTCTATGATGGATTTCACACAAAATACAATGAAGAAACTGGAGACAATATGAGACCTCCGATCATGAAAAGAAATTTAAATGGAGAGTTTTAATTCTGCAAACCAATTTTTCATGACGTTACCTAATTGGTTTGTTGTTGTTGTTTTAGTTTTTATTATTTAAGTACAGTTGGCATACAATGTTATATTAGTTTCAGGTGCACAAAATACTGATTTGACAATTGTATGCGTTATGTAAGACCCACAATGATAAGTATAGTTACCATCTGTCATCATACAGTTATTACAATATTATCGACTATATTCTTTATGCTATACTAATGACTACACTTCTGTCTAGTTCACCTCCCCTGGGTTCTAGATCGGGTATATTGCAAACTGCTGCTTTCATATTCATGGCATTTACCTTATTTGCTACATCATGGTACAAACTTGTCTAAATTTAAAGAAAAGGAAAAGGAAAAAACAACGTCATGGTCTGAGTTATTTTAGTTCTGTGAGGATCTGTTTCTTTATATTTCAAATAATGACATTAGAATATAGTTGTATGTTTATGTTAACATATTAAATTACTCTCAAAATTAACAAAAAAGAAGAAAGAAAAAGAAAAAGAAGAAAGAAGAAAGAAAGAAAGAAAGAAAGAAAGAAAGAAAGAAAGAAAGAAAAAACACTTTTGGCCTTACAGCTGCCCCCAAAAAGTCCCTGATGATACTTTGAGAACCAGTTACTGGCTTAAGGGATCAAATTTGTCTTAAATTAGAGCTGTAGAGCATATATGGCTTACAGTTGGAAGAAACCATCTTGTGTATCAACAGAGAATAGGGGTAAAGCCAATCTCCCCTCTATACCCCTGGGCTAGCCTGTTTCCTCCCCAACAAGCCAACAACCTGGACCCTGATGTATGGACAAAGTGTAGGACAATCTCAAAAGGGAATTGCTGTGTAAGAAGAGGAGAATTTGGTGGTCTGCCTACTGGGGCTTCCCCTTGTACTACCCAAAGGAAAGGTCTTTATCATGGAGGCTTGGGCAGCTCTGGCAAACACAGATAGGACTGGAGGACCCACTCAGTGGCTTAGGAACACAGAAAAATCTAGAAGCTTGCCATATGACACACACGTGAAGAATAAACAAAAAGATATTTAATAAATCAAAACACAAGCAAACAAACCAAACCTTAGGCCTTCACATGTACTCAAGATATGCTCCTTCACCTGACCCCTCTCCTGACATTCACGCTACCTGGAAGATCCTGTCATGCAGCCCCGCTCACTTTCTCAAGAAAACCTATCTCCTACAAGAGGAAGCCTCACTCCCTGGACCCTCTCAGAGTGCCCAGCCTTGAGTGGTGTCCTAGTTTCAGCCAGGTGAACACAGATGTTCCCCTCTCCCAGTTAGATTCCTTTGTCAGGAATTGCCTATTGTCCTCACCACTCGTAGGTATTTGTTTTTGACATTAATCCTTTACTGTCCCCCCTTACTTACATAGATGAGTAGGGAAGGGCACCCTAAGAATCTGGTTTGGCCTTAAGTGAATAAAAAGTTGTAATTTCAAGGCCCTGGCCCAAGTCTTTATGCTACTAAAGAGTGGCCACCGGAGGATGACGGTCCTGCAGCTTGAAAGGGCAGCAGAACGGATCCCCGCATCTTCTGTATTAAAGAGCCTCCAGGAAACAGGAGGGTGAAGAAAGATCTTCCGCTCCTCTGCAAAACAGCGTAAGTGAAATTTCCACTAACAGCAGACCTGCAGAGCAGACAGTATTTAGGAAAAGATGGCAACTCCTTAAATCGGTTTTACATTTTTTTAGTCTTTGAAAATATTGGTTGTCCTCCGTGTAAGTTTGTGTACTTGCCAACAGTTGTCCACAGGTACCCACCACATTTTAAGAATGAGAAAAACGATCTTCACTTCACAGCGAATGGGTTTGAGGAGACAGCAAAGGTCACCAGACTCACCATAGCAAAGCCAGCCCTGGCTGTTTCTGCCCCACCTGCCTGTGGTGTTCTAGTCTAAATAACTCAGGCTTTGGTGAATATCTGCTGTGGGGTATTTTGTCTAGTGAAGTCCCTGAGGTGGGAGAGGGTGGTTCCTAAGGCAGCTGAACATCAGTAGTTAGGGGATTAAATTTCCTCCAGGTGGAAGCATGAAAATTGGGAGCAGTAAGAAAATTTCCTTTACTGAGGGTTGGACCCCAGGACAAGGAAATGAAGCAGAAAGTGGAGCAGGCCCTCAAGGGATGCAGCTACATAGGCACGCTGTTATACAGTTGTTTCCTTGAACTCTGAGGATAGTTATGCTGAGTAATCCCTTTAAAATGATGTTCCCCTACACTGTAATCGCCGGTGGCCATCCCATCATAGGGGGTGTTTCACATGAACAGTTGGGGGAGACAACAGTACGCAGTGGGGAGCCAGGCCAGAGGCAGGAGGATTGATCCCTTCCTGTTTGATACTGTTTTCCTCTATCATGTCACTTTTTATTATACTCAAGCATCTTGCTTGGTTCCAGAATAAAAAAAAAAAAAAATGTCTTCCTACGCTGTAATCCTTACCTTTCTCACCCACTAACTGTAGGAACCCGAAGGGCAGAAATTACCTTTTTTTAATGTCTACTCGTCATCACCTAGCATCATCTGGCATTCAATCAATATTTAATTGGGGGTGGGGGGCATAAGATATTTTCCTCAAGGAGAAATCATTACATCTATTTGGTCCCAAATAATTAAAGTGACAACAAGAACAAAGAGAGCCAACAAAGACTGTTGTTAATCATACTGTGATTACATAAATGGCACGATTTATTTGTGTCTTTTTACTATGCATGTTATGTTCCCGGGCAATTAAGAAAGAGGAATCTTTCAGGCCAATTAAATATTTAGATGATTAACATTACCTCCTGTTACCAAAGATATGTTTATTCAAACACAGGGACTGAAATAAAACGTGAAAAGGAAAAAAAAAAAAAAAGGCCTGTGGCTCCTCCTCCAGACACCCCCCTCCCAACTGTGATGAATAGGAGGGACTGTTTCCCCCCCCTGCCCCTGGGAGACACTATCCTTGCAGTGTTTTAGGCTGTTTTGAAATGCTTTTCTTTAGAAGAATTTTTTTTTTCCTTGATACCAAAGAGCTGCTGCTGCTCGCGTGGCTGGCGCACCGGGGGCAGAGGACATCTGCGGAACCTGTCGACTGGTGAAAATGCAGACTGATGATGGCGCGTCTAGGGACGCGCTTTCCCTGGTCTGCACGCCGCACACACCTTGAATGACAGCGACTTATTCTCTACAGGCTTTTCCTGCGGGAAGCGCCACGCGCGGTCCTTCGGCTTGCTCTGGAAAATCCGGAGAGGGTCTCGGACGCAGAAGAGGAGCCGGGCGCGGCGAGCCCGGGAGCGATTCCAGAGCCCGGGGACTCCGGCCCTGCCGTGCGCATCGCCGCGGACCGGCTGTGCAAGCCGCGGGCCCCTGTCCCCGCGGGGCCGCAGCCTGAGAGCGGGCGGCGGCGGCGAAGGGGCGATGCGGCCAGGCGTGTGCGGACTCTGAGCTGCCTAGCGCAGCGGAGGCTCCGGCCTGAGCGCTCCCCGCGGAGCCTGCGCGCTCCCGGCCGGGCAGCTTCACCCGAGCCCGCGCCACCGGGGATCGGCGGCCCAGTCGGCGTCCGGGCGGGGTGGGGGCACCACGTGCAGCACAACAGCTGCCGCCAGATGTGCCGGCGCCCCGCTGCGAGGCCGGCCCCCCGGAGAGGCTCCTGCCCGCTCCGAAGCCCCGCTCGTCCTTGCCGCTGGCAGCCTTCGTGAAGGAAGCCGTCGACCCCCGGCCGCGCAGGGTCGCGGAGAGAGGCGGCGGCGGCGGGAGCACGCCCGGGCTCCCAGAGCGTTGCTCGAATCGAAGCGCCTCACCAGGAGGTTTGTCCCCGCCCGCTCGCCGTGCCGCGCGGCCCCAGTGGTAGGGGAAGAGCGCGCGGCTGAGATGGGCGAGACCATGTCAAAGAGACTGAAGTTCCATCTGGGCGGGGAAGCAGAGATGGAGGAGCGGGCGTTCACCAACCCCTTCCCGGACTACGAGGCCGCTGCCTCCGCGGTGTTCGCCGCCGGGGCGGCCGAGGAGACGGGCTGTACTCGCCCCCCACCCACTACCGACGAGCTTGGCCTCCCTTTTCACAACAACGGAAAGGTGAGTCGGCGGTCGGCGCTGGCCGAGCCTTGGGCCGCACCACGTTGGGGGGGGGGGGGGTTGGCGATGGTAGCGTCCACCCGTCCCGCCCCGCCCCCAAGGCGCGCTGACGTCACCTCTCCGCGCCGGGCGCCGCGCGAGTCCCAACCTGGGAGCGCGAGGGAATCGGGGAAGAACGGCGTCTGGGCGCGCTTTCTGTTAGCAAGCTGCCCTGCTTCCGGGAGGAAGGGGTATGGATTTGTTTTGTTGACAGCTTGCCTTTTGATAGGCGCCTCCTGGCCTCTCATGCCTTTGAAATACATTGATGAAGCCTCTATTTCTTGGCACGTGGAAGTGAATGTCAGGGCTGTAGTGGCGGTTGACATGCAGATTTATTTTCTATCGGGGGCCCTCGCACGCGCTCCAGCCTCTGGAGCTGCAAGCGTACCCCCTGACAGTCTGTTCCTCGTCTCCCTGAGACCGGTTTTATCATCAGGCCTGGCCCCTGGTCCCCTGCCCTTGGGATTTACGGCATAGGAACAACAACAAAAAAGCATTGTTCATAAACAGTAGTGTCATTTGGATTGGTCTTGTCTGCGTGCCCAGGACTTTGAAACGGGGTGTTTGAACAAACGTTCATTTCGTAGGGGAAAAGTGGAAATAAGGGAAGACGTGAACATCAGCGTAACTGTTCACGTTTGGTGAAAGCAGACGTTTACCAGTTAGGTTATTGTTTTTTTCACTGACCTAAGTGTTCCAAGTCCCAGTTCCCCTCCCTGGTTCCCCATGTATTTTGCATTTTTACTGTAAGTCACAAGTAGCGTAAGAGTAAAGAGAAGAGGTTTCTTAAATCTGGAGGGAAAAAAATATTAAGGAACCAGCAACGTTTCAAAGAAAAAGTTGTAAGAAAAAATGATAATCCTCATCAGTTCATTCAGTCCCATGTTGTTAATTCTTGTTCTGCTCGAGTCCAGTTTTTTCATTGGTTCTGGAAATTCTTATCTAATTCAGTTTTATGATCTTAAAGTTAGGTGAAATCTGCATTTTTTACCATTGTGTATCTCTCTGAAGATGAAGCACATTTGCAAAAGCATAAGAGTAAAACAATGACTGTAAATGACAAAAGACTTAAAAAATGGCCATAGTTAAAGATGTGATGAGAGTTCATTTGATAAGGAAATGTAGTTATTTCTGTGGTGTGGAACAGTTTAAGATAATTGGTCATATTGGAACATATATCCATACACATACACCTGTTGAGGAGGAAGATCTTCCTTTGCCCTGTGGTCCTTCTAGCTGGACTTAGAATCAAACCCACGTAAGAGATTAACAGGAGAAAATAAAATTTAATAGGTGTACTTGCAGGGAATCCATACAGACAGGAGATTCCAAAGATAATGAGGCAACAGGAAGCTTTTAAGAGCTAAGGAGAGGTGTGGGGGGGGGGGCTGAGGACACAAAGGGGGAGAAAGACCATTAGCAAGGAAGTGAAAGGGGATGTTTGGAAAAACAAGGTTGCCATATTATGCAGATGAGTTCCTTAGGTAAAGGGGAGTCTTTTTTACTAGCTTTCTTCCCGTTACAGGCTCTCCTTTACAATGTAAATTTAGGCAGTTGTGGGGGAGGCAGAGAGCTTTTCCTGCATCTGCTGGGTTTTGATTACTTTAAAAAAAAAGATTTAATTTTAGAGCATGGTGGGGTGTGGCGACAGAGGGATAAGGAGACGCAGATTCCCTGCTGAGCAGGAAGCCCAATGCGGGGTTCCATCCCAGGGCCACCCAGTGGGTGATCTGAGCCACCCAGCCACCCCTGGGTTTTGATTACTTTTAACTCAAAATAATGTTTATGCCAAAGGGGCCCATCTTGGGGTTGCCTCCTCTTGGGCCCTAATACCCTAAGAAAGTTTATCATCACTTATTTGTCAGTGCTTCCCATGTAATTTAACATGCCAAATAAACATATTTCGCTCTACATCTATTTTTTACAATGTAAGAGACAAATCCTTTGAGATTTTCCAGGGACCCTCAGAGAAATCTAGGTTGTTATAATGGCAAAGACACCATTTAGAATTCGATTTTGGAAAGTTGTCAAAATGTCAAAAATTTTGAGCACTTGACTAAATAGGATCATAGATCATTATGAAATAGTAGTGATTCACATAACCAAAGTGGAAACAAGAGATTGTAAAGGCAAATCCAAAAGGTTACATAGTTGAGAACAAAATTTAACTCAGAAATATTGAAGACTCCCTTCTCCTAAGTGATTAAAATCTTGATACAGACGACACTTAAGCGCAGAAAATTACTTTGATAAGACACAGAATCTTTGCTTTCTGGGCAGACTACTTAAAAAGTAAAGACAAACCTTTCACAGCCTCTCTATAGACCAATATTTCAAGAAAAGTTTGTCCTTTTAACAGGGAGAAAACCGAATTCTAATTTTGCATGTGTACTTTTGATATTTAGACTCATTCTTTAAAAACTTAAATTCATTCCAGTCTTAGCCTGCTTGCTCACACAGAAAATTCCTTTCCCAAGACTCCTTTTCTACAACCTTCCCATCCATTCAGGTTTTACCTCTTTCTTACCCTGGAACAACCAGTCGTTTTACTGTAGGACACAGTTACACTTTTTTTCTTTAACAAAAAACATGTTCTTCGTATCTCTCCTTATCCAAAAAAATTGTGCTTTTTTTTAGCCTACTTTTAATACAGTTGTTTCCTTTTAGTCTTGTTATTTCTATTAGTTTAAATGACATGTATTGTTTAGAATTCTTAACCCTTAGGGACCTTAATTTCTAGTGAAAACTAAGAAGTAAACAATTACGGATTGTCTGTTCCACAAGCATTCTGTGAATTGGCTATTTTATGAATACATTTCACAATTTCTAGAAGTATATTCTTCCTCATAGTAGCTTTTTCAATGTGGTAAACCTGTTTACCAATGGACCCAAATATCTTTAGTTCCTTGGTAATAAGAAGCCCAAAGTAGATAAACCTGTGCCCAGTAATCATGTCTCAGAATTCCAGCACTTTGGATATATCATCCTAGTCTCCTAGACTGTAGATTTCTGCTGAGAAATCCCATCGGAGGTTTCTCTGTAGGTTATATATAATCTTTTCACTTGCTATCTCTAGGTTTCTCTGTGTGGTGTTAGAAGGTAGGAGAAGGACAGTAAAGTATCCCCTGATGTGGGAAACAGAGACAGAAAAAAAGAAAAGAAATTATTAAATTTCCTTATTACTCACAGCCCACGGACAAGTCCTTGAAACAGGCAGTAACATTCCTCTAGGGACTCAACTGCCTCAATGTCAACAACCTTGCTAAGGGCAAAAGGCCCACTTAGCCCGACCCCCCGTAAGTCTGCTTTAACATATAAAAATTCCTTCAGAAATTTTCCTTTATCTCTAAATCCCGCAAGATATGTGTTGGCAATCATCCCCCAAGCATATAGCCCACTGATATACATCTGAAGGGTCTCAGGACTAAGGTTTTATTAAACGGTAATAAATGACCTTTTCCCAACAATAGCTAAGTCCCTTCAAGGTCCTGAAAACCTTGTTTTCAAAATTCCTTAGAGACTTACGCTATCCGTAAACCTCCTCCCAACTTGTAGGTGTATAATCACCACCCCTCACAACCTCTTTGCAGCTCTTTCTGCCCATGGGTCCTGTCCCCGTGCTTTAATAAAATCACCTTTTTACACCGAAGACGTCTCAAGAATTCTTTCTTGGCCATCGGCTTCGAACCCTGATGTCTTTCCTACATCATCCCCCAAATGGAGAAGGGACTTTGAGACTGGGAAACAAAGCAGGCGACTTCATACGGTTTACAGAGTTTTATTCAGGGGAACTTACTGATGGGGGATCAGGTGGAGAATGATCCAGACATTAGTCCAGAGACTTTATAGAGGGAGGGGATGCACAGAAGGCCATTGTAGTGAGATCGGAGGGTTTGCATGCATTTCAAAGGGCTTGCCTGTATCTAATTGGCAGTTAATCTTTAATTACATCTTATGGCACCACCTGTGCATCAGGAAGGGGTGAGCCTATGTTATCTCTAACAGATTCATGGGAGGCCAAAGCAAGCCTCCCCCCATCCTGGCCTTGATGGGCATTTCTAAGGTATGTATGTTAATCTTCCAGGGGCCCAGAACATGTAGCTTCAAGAGATGTCATCAAGTGAACATGAAGAACAAGATGGAGGGCCAAAGATGGAGTCAGTGTTGTCAGCACTCCTACAGTTTGATTTTTGATTGTTTTATTATAATGTGTCTTAGACAGGGACATTTCGGATTAAAATAATGGGGTGATCTATTTATTATGTCCAGATCTTTTCCCGGGTTTGGGAAGTTCTCTGCTATCATTCTTTAAATAAGGTTTTGCCCCCTTCTGTTTGTGGAACTGGTGCAGATATTGTTGTTTTGTTTTGAAGGTGTCCTATAGATCACATAGACTTTCTTCACTCTTTTTAATGTTTTTTTCTTTTTTTGTCTTCAGACTGGGTTGTTTCGAAGTTCCTATCTTCTCACTGATTTTATCTTCTATTTGGTCTACTCTGCTTTTGATTCTCTTTGCTGTGTTTTCTATTTCATTAAATTCTTCAGCTCTAGAATTTATTTTTGATTCTTTTCTATGATTTCCATCTCTTTGTTAAATTTCTCATTTTGGTCATGTGTTCTTTTTCTGATTTCATTACATTTTCTTTCTGTATTTTCTTTTTTTTGTTTTTATTTTTATTTTTTTAAGATTTTTATTTATTCATTTGACAGCGAGAGAGGGAACACAAGCAGAGGGAGTGGGAGAGGGAGAAGAAGGCTTCCCGCGGAGCAGGGAGCCCAGTGCGGGGCTAGATCCCAGGACCCTGGAATCATGACCTGAGCCTAAGGCAGATGCAGCTCATTGAGTTTCCTTAAGACAGCTATTTTGAATTCTTTATTGGATAAATCATACATTTTCATGTCTTTGGGTTTGGTTAGTGGAAGATTATTGTGATATTTCGGGTATGTCATGTTTCCTTGATTTTTCATTAACATGTGTCTGACTCCAGAACACATCTGCAGGAACTGTATCCCTTTCATGTGCTCTGCTCTGGGAATCTTACATGCTACTGCCCCAATTTTCCTCTTCTCCCCAGTCATAGAGCCCTCCCAGTAATGCTCTGAATGCCATGAAAGAAGAATGAGTCTCTTCAGCAGAGTCCTGCACAGATTTGAAAACTGGACATTCACTCAAGGGCTCTCCCTTTTCCCTATGGGAGAAAACATGGGCCATCTATTTAGCCCTATGCCGTTCCACCTTTGGGAAGCGGTAATGCTGATAAAGACAAGCTCTTTCCCAATTTAATGCTTACAAACTTATTTTTTTTTCCTCTAATGGACTGTTGGAACTTTTCCTCTCAAAATCTGGACTTCTCCAAAGGTTTTCTGATCCGAAAGTGATTGCTCAACTCGGGGTTCTGCATGCACTCTCAGATCACAGCTTGGGGGCGGGGGCGACAACTAGTTCCCAGTCTCCTGTAGGTTCCACAGCCAGTACCAAAATCTCTGCTTATTACCTGATAGACTGGTGGGCGAGACCTCCCATGGTCCCTTGGTGTAAGGAGCTGGGTTCCACAACTCACACAAAAGCACTTCTGTTTGTGGATGGATGCCTAATTTTTATTGTTAAAGGGAGGACAAAAACAAGGGATGCCTAATCCTAATGCTGCAGTGATGCTGATATCACCCTGGTTTAGGTCTTTGATCTTTATCTGTTAATTTTTTCCTGAATGTACACAAGAGGTTTCTGGATCAGAGATTTACTATTTATCAGACAGACTATAACCAGTGAGTGGTTCCATGTGTCTCAGGTCTTCCCTGTGGGGCAACACAATGAAAGCTATGTCAAATGTCCTCCATATGCAACGTCTGTGTATTGTAGGCAAATAATGAAGAAACGTAACTTTGCTTTTTACAAATGGAAAAGAGGCAACTGTCTTCCCTTCTTCTGGGAGAGTTTCATTAGAAATATCATACTCTTAAGTCTTTGGAATGTAAATCGATTTCTCTATGAAAAAGATAAGCCTGTTACTCTTCAGTTATACAATTCAGAAGTGTCTCCCTGTTTTATTTTTAATTTTTTAAAAGATTTTATTTATTTATTTGATAGAGCACAAGCAGGGGGAGTGGCAGGCAGAAGCGGAGGGAGAAGCAGGGTCCCCGCGGAGCAGGGGGAGCCTGATGCGGGGCTCGATCCCAGGACCCCCAGATCATGACCTGAGCCGAAGGCAGTCACTTAACCCACTGAGCCATCCAGGCGCCCAATGTCTTCCTGTTTTAGGGCCTCATCCCCCTCAAATATAAACACATACCTCCAGGGTTAAGTAAACCTCTCTGGACTTAATACAATGTATACAATTGTAACTTAATTCCTAAGGTTTGCTTTTAGTCTAGAATCCCAAATTTCAGGAAAATGTGCTTGAAAGCCCTAAACTGTGTGGTAACACAAAAACATTTTCTCCGTAGTCTCATAGAGGGACATTTTTATAACAAGTCAGTCTGTCAGTAAGACGCACAGTCATAAATTTGTGTCTAATAACAGAACTACAAAATACATGAAAGCAAAAAATAATAAAGGGTTAAATAGAAAATTCCACAATCATAGTCATGGATTTTAATATATCTCAGCAGTTTCTCTGGCAGCTAGATCTTTCAGAAATCATCAAAGACATAAAAATCTGAACACTATTGGGGCGCCTGGGTGGCTCAGTCATTAAGCGTCTGTCTTCGGCTCAGGTCATGATCCCGGGGCCCTGGGATCAAGCCCCACATCAGGCTCCCTGCTCGGTGGGAAGCCTGCTTCTCCCTCCTGCTCCCCCTGCTTGTGTTCCCTCTCTCGCTGTCTCTTTCTCTGTTAAATAAGTAAATAAAATCTTTAAAAAAAAATTTGAACACTATCAACTACTTATTTAAGAAGCTGCTAAATTTCTCTGGAGAAAGGCTACCAGTGATTAAGAATACTTGTTTCTATAGCTCTTAGCAGCCTTGGGACTTAATATTTTTAAATTTTTTTATTATTTGTTAATATGATAAGGCAAACTATGGTACTTATATTTATTTGCATTTCATTAATTGCTAAGTAATTTAACATTTTTCATATGTTTGTCATTTCATATTTTTTTTTTTGTAAGGTACCGTGATAATTTTAGGTCTATTTCTATATTGTGGTCTTTTTTTACTTATAATGTTTTATATTGCAGATATTTCCCCCTTGTCATTAATTTTTAAGCCATCTTTCTTACATTCTTTAACTTACGGAAGTTAACATGTTTGTGTAGTCAAATCTATCTTTTTTTTAAAATTTTTATTTCCTTTGGTTTCTACAACTTATTTTTTGTAATCCTACCAATGCCTATAGTCCATATAGGGCATTACCTCATTTAAAAACTTACCTTATAAAATCAAGGTAGACACCAATGAAGCATCGAAAAGGGCCAGGTAATATAATCTCTACCTCTTACGTTCTGAGGTTATTTAAGTATTTATTATAATATTGCTCTATTCTTACACAATATAAATTTCTGTATTCTTTTGGTTCTCAGATCATTCATAATTTCACAAGGCGAATCCAGACCAAAATCAAAGATCTTCTACAGCAAATGGAGGAGGGGCTGAAGACAGCTGACCCACATGATTGCTCTGCTTATACTGGTTGGACAGGTGAGAATGTGGGATACAAGTAATTGGTATGTTCTATTTTGGACTTATAAGACTTGAATTAAAATTTTTCTTCTTTGAAAAGAGTAAAGTTTTGGAGTGGGGGGTGGGGTGGGAGGGATGGGGTGACTGGGTGATAGACACTGGGGAGGGTATGTGCTCTGGTAAGCACTGTGAATTGTGCAAGACTGTTGAATCTCAGATCTGTACCTCTGAAACAAATAATGCAATATATGTTAAGAAAAAAAAAAAAGAAGAAGAAGATAGCGGGAAGGGAAGAATGAAGCGGGGGAAATCGGAGGGGTAGACGAACCATGAGAGACGATGGACTCTGGAAAACAAACTGAGGGTTCTAGAGGGGAGGGGGGTGGGAGGATGGGTTAGCCTGGTGGTGGGTATTGAGGAGGGCACGTTCTGCATGGAGCACTGGGTGTTATGCACAAACAATGAATCATGGAACACTACATCTAAAACTAATGATGTAATGTATAGGGATTAACATAAGAATAAAAAAAAAAAGAAAATAGTAAAGTTTTATACCCTTTAAGTGATATCTTGAACTTTTTCAGTGATGAGTGCTTTGGAGTTTTATTTCTAAGAAATATTTTCTGCTTGAAGTTTGATATGTAGTATGTCATATTTTTATAGCATTATGTATTTGACCTAATATATGGGTATCGATGAAAATGCATAATAAGAGAAAACTTGCCTTAGGGTCAGTTTTTTGTTTGCCTTTATTACTTTGATCTTTGGGACAAGTTGTAGTATGTGATTTCTCCATTATGCATAAACTGTTTAACCTATTGCTTGTACTCATTTGACTCATTTGTTTTTTTTTTGTTTTTTTTTTTTATTTAAAGATTTTATTTATTTATTTGAGAGAGAGAGAATGAGAGACAGAGAGCATGAGAGGGAGGAGGGTCAGAGGGAGAAGCAGACTCCCCGCCGAGCAGGGAGCCCGATGCGGGACTCGATCCCGGGACTCCAGGATCATGACCTGAGCCGAAGGCAGTCGCTTAACCAACTGAGCCACCCAGGCGCCCCATTTGACTCATTTGTACACATAAAGATTTTGTTTTTGAATTTGGTGATAATAATTGAATAAGCAACCTGTAATACACATTACATCAAAAAACTTAATTTCAAAATTATCTTGTCTTAACTATTCTTTACATTCTTACTATTTTACCATATAGCCCAAACATTGTAATAATAATTTAGGGAGTATAAAAGAAATAAAAGACCTTCTTCTGAGAGATTAGACTGCATTATGGTTACTGCTAATAACAATTTATGTATCAATGTACAGCCCTTGTTAAGTTTTTATAGTGTAGTCAATGAACAGCATAGACATAAGTATTCATGTTAGAATTACTGAGAACTGATACCTGCTTTTGCAGTGCACAACCAAACATAATGGCCCTGATCTTTTTCTGTGTTCATTTTTATATTTATTTCTGTGATGCTTTATTTGTATTTGCCTATTATGAATACAACATTTACATAATGACATTAAAATTAAATTTTTCAGAACTATTAAACTCAGAAAGACATGGAGCTAGTTCAGCTTACAGAGCCAAAGAAATTTACCTTAAATGTAAATTTAGATAATTTTAGCTAACTTGAATTAAAATGCAGGAAGGATTTTTAAGAAATATTTATTTTAGAGAGAGAGTGCCTGCGAGTGGGGGGAGGGGCGGGGGGAGAGAGAGAGAGAATCTCAAGCAGACTCCCTGCTGAGTGCAGAGCCTGATACAAGGCTCAATCTCACAACCCTGAGATCATGACCTGAGCTGAAACCAAGAGTCAGATGCTCAGCTGACTGAGCCACCCAGGAGCCCCGAGATAATTTTAGCTAACTTGAAGTAAAAAGCAAAGAAGGATATTTTTACTTTTATTTATTTATTTATTTTAAGATTTTATTTATTTGAGAGAGAGAAAAAGAGCATGAGGTGGGGGGAGGGGCAGAGAGAGGAGGAGAAGCAGACAGCCCACTGAGCAGGGAGCCCAGTACAGGACTGGAACCTAATGCAGGACTCAATCCCAGACCCAGAGATCATGACCTGAGCTGAAGGCAGATGCTCAGCCTGACTGAACCACCCAGGCACCCCAAGAAGGATATTTTTAAAGGAAAAATAACATAGTTATTATTAGCACAGATTTCCCCTAAAAAGTCTTTTACTTAAAACATTTCTTGTTGAAATGGGGGTTTGAAGTCCATGATTATTAGGTTCTAAATAAGCTATGCATCAGAAACAGAGGGCTTTATAATAACATATTATCAGCCTCCATCCCAGAATGATTACATGAGGATCTCTGGCAGAGGAGTCCAAGAATCAGTATTTCTTAAAAATCCCCATTTGTTGTCATTTTTTGGAATCAGTGATTGAGCCATCATGGAGGTATTTGGTGTGAATGGTTAAAAATAATATTTAGGGCCATTCAGAACAGACAGGCCCAGATTGAAGTGGTACCTTCTGCCTCTGCCCTGATTATCAAAGCCCTCAAGGAACCACCAAGAGACAGAAAGAAGCAGAAAAACATTAAGCGCAGTGGAAATATCACTTTTGATGAGATTGTCAATATTGCCCGACAGATACGACACCGATCTTTAGCCAGAGAACTCTCTGGAACCATTAAAGAAATCCTGGGGACTGCCCAGTCTGTGGGCTGCAATGTTGACGGCCGCCACCCTCATGACATCATAGATGACATCAACAGTGGTGCGGTGGAATGCCCAGCTAGTTAACTACAAAGGAAAATGTTTCAATAAAGGATCATTTGACAACCAAAAAAAAAAAATAATATTTAGGGCTTTGGGATTCAGGTAGCACTATGGAATCTACTTAAACCCATACCTCCTATCTTTTCTCCTAAAACCGTGCAATATAAGAAGAATGAATGAAGCACCCACAACTTATTATTTTTTTTTTAGCAAAATTGTGAGATAGAGAATACACCAAATAATAATGTATGAAAAACACATAGAATCCAGAATAACTGTAGAAAGTGACACTGGTGTCCAGGTGAGGAAGCCAAATGACCCATTGGTGGCAAAATGTATTCTGCACTTCCCCCTCTCCCAAATCAATAAATAATTATTCTCAGAAGGATGACACACACCCTCTGGGGGAATTTTTGAGGGCATATCTGAACACAAAGTGGGCAAGGAAGAGAGGCAGAGAAAAATGGTATGGAGAGCATACAGGGAACAGAGGTTATAGAATTTTTTTAAACAGCATTATTCTAAAAAAGGGCATTATTTTATGAGGCAGGAACTTCATCCCTGGTGGCACTGGCTAGTAGTGTAGTCAAAAAGGAAACGTCAGTGGGTCAGTGGTAGGAACTCTTGTGAAACAAATAAGGATATGAGAATCAAAGGAAATCTGGTCACCACGAGTCACCATATACAAATAAACTGTCACTTAGTAAGAAGAGGATGCCCTTGAGATTAAAAAAACGGGGAAAGCTATCCTAACATTTTCCCTCTTTTAGAGAGTCCTCCTGAAAAATTCACCTAATTCAAACTTAAGAAAAAATTCAATTGTCTATGTAATATTAGAAACAAAGGAATATCAAATTTTGTCAGTGGAAGAAGAAAAAAACACCAGGAAAATGCCATTACAATGTGGAGAAGAATTGCAGCATTTTCAACATTAACTTTGGAACTTAATTAAGCAATTGTATCACAAAGCAGAAATAAAAGGAACCCGGAAAAGAGATGGCAAGACGCTAAGATGATGTGAAATAAGAACTGAAAGAACTAAGAAAAGAAATTGAAGGACAAGAAAAAATCACTTCAGAAATAAAGTCCAAATGACAAGGGGCTGAAGAAGGAACGGACACTACAGAAAGCACAGCAATACCATAAAAATGAAAAAACATAAAATGAAGAGAGAACTCTAGTTTCTGGTCTGGGAAATGAGTTTAGAAGTTGTCACTGCAGAGTAAAGAGCTGAACAAACTGAAAGATAAACAATTCTTAGATCCATTAGCGAAGTGAGGTCATAGGGCAAATGTCTACACCAAAAATAGGAGAGATAGATAGGGAGATACAGAAAATCACAATTTACTGGAGCAGAGAGCCACACGAAGGAACATCCATGGGAACGAGTGTGGGGATAAGAAATTTAAACTTTAATTAATTGCTAGAGGCTGAGTGTGAACAGTTATGAGAGTTAAATGCCTCTAAATGGACCCAGTTATAAGGATCCTTCTTCACTTTTTCAAGTATTCTCACTGAGATTGGAGAAAAATCCCTTTGTGCTTCTGGAAGGGCTAGGAAAGAGGAACCATTTTGAAATATGTGAGAGCATTGTTTTTCTTCACCAGATGGGCCCTCAGGAGAAACTATTTCACCAGAACCTAACCTACTGGAGTTTTATTGAAGCCAGACTTCCCTGGGGGAAGGGAAGTACCAACTCCAGCCCCCTATAACTGTCCTGTCCAACCTACAGGAAAGAAAACACTGAGAAGCACTAGTAAAGGTCATAGCCCAGGGGCACACCAAAAGACTGAGACCTAATCATAGGACCATAGAGTGCTTCTACTCCCCTCTTCCTTACCACATTACTAAAGGACCGGTTACTGTAGTTTCTTTTACCCTGTACATTATGTTGACCTTGCAATAAAAATTCACAAGGACTACTAAAAGGCAAAAAAGTAAAATAGAATTAAAACAGTTTGAAGTGACTTAAGTAAACGTCAGACCCAGAATCAGATACGGCAGGAATGTTGACATTATCAAAGCAGGAATTTTCAAATACTGTGATTAATAATGCTGAGGATTTTAGTGGAAAAGGAACCATGTAAGAATACATTAATAATGTAAGTAGAGAGATGGAAATCCTTTTTTTATTGTTTTTATTTAAATTCCAGTTAGTTAACATACAGTACAATATTAGTTTTGATATATAATATAGTGATCCAACATTTCCATACAACACCCAGTGCTCATCACAACCAGTGCCCTCCTTAATCCCCATCACCTATGTAACCCAACACCCCCACCGACCTCCCTACTGATAACATCACTTTGTTCCCTGTAGTTAAAAGTCTGTTTCTTTGTTTGCTTTGTTTTTTTGTTTTTGCGAAATTGCACATATGTGTGAAATCATATTGTCTTTCTCTGACTTATTTTGCTTAACATAATACCCTCTAGCTCCATCCATGTCAGTGCAAGTGACAAGATCTCATTCCTTCTTATGGCTGAGTAACATTCCTTTGTATATATGTATACCACATCTTCTTTATTCATCAGTTGATGGACACTTGGGCTGTGTCCATATTTTGGCTATTATAGATAATACTGCTGTAAACTTTGAGGTGCATGTATCCCTTTGAATTAGTATTTCTGTATCTTGTGGGTAAATACCTAGTAGTGCAATTGCTGGGTCGTAGGGTAGCTCTATTTTTTAACTTCTTAAGAAACCTACATACTGTTCTCCCGATTGGCTGTGCCAGTTTGCATTCCCACCAATAGTGCAAGAGGGTTGCCCTTTCTCCGCATCCTCACCAGCATCTGTTGTCTCTTGTGTTACTGATTTTATCCGTTCTGACAGGTGTGAGGTGGTATCTCATTATAGTTTTGATTTGCATTTGCCTGATGATGAGTGATGTTGAACATCTTTTCATGTGTTTGTTGGCCATCTGGATGTCTTCTTTGGAGAAATGTCTGTTCATGTTTCTGCTGGGATCTCTGTTCTCCCCATCATCGTTATCAAAAATCTGCCCATGTTTTAATTGGATTGTTTGTCTTTTTGGTGTTGAGTTTTATAAATTCCTTATATATTTTGGATAGTAGCCCTTTATCACATATGTCATTTGAAAGTATCTTCTTCCATTCCATAGGTTGCATTTTAGTTTTGTTGATTGTTTCCTTTGTTGTGCAGAAGCTTTTTATTTTGATGTAGTCCCAGTAGTTAATTTTTGCTTTTGTCCTTGCTTCAGGAGACATACCTAGAAAGAAGTTGCTATGGCTGATGTCACACAACTTACTGCCTATATTCTCTTCTAGGATTCTTACGGTTTCAGCTCTCACAAAAATAGCTTGAAATCTGGAATAAGTGATACCTCCAGTTTTGTTTTTCTTTATCAGAATTGCTTTGGCTCTTTGGGGTCTTTTCTGGTTCCATACACATTTTAATATTGCTTATTCTAGCTCTGTGAAAAATGCTGGTGCTATGTAGATTGCTTTGGGTAGCATAGACATTTTAACAATGTTTGTTCTTCCAGTCCCTGAGCATGGAAAGCTTTCCATTTCTTTGTATCCTTTTCAATTTATTTCATAAGTGATCTATAGTTTTCAGAATACAAATGTTTTATCACTTTACTTAGGTTTATTCCTAGGTATCTTATTGGGGGGGGCAATTACACATGGGATCGATTCCCTGATTTCTTTTTCTGCTGCTTTGATATTGGTGTATAGAAATGCAATAGATTTGTGCACATTGATTTTATATTCTGCAATATTGATGAATGCACGTATTAGTTCTAGCGATTTTTTGGTGGAGTCTTTCAGATTTTCTTTTTCTTTTTTTTTTAAGACTTTATTTATTTGAGAGAGAGAGAGAGAGAGCAAGTCTGTGCACAGAGTGAGAGGGAGAAGCAGACTCTCCGCTGAGCAGGGAGCCCAGCATGGGGCTCGATCCCAGGACTCCAGGATCATGACCTGAGCTGAAGGCAGACACTTAACCAACTGAGCCACCCAGGTTCCCCATCTTTTGGATTTTCTACATAGATTTTTCTCTATGTCATCTGCAAAGAGTGAAAGTTAGACTTTTTCCTTGCAATTTGGATGCTTTTTATTTTTATTTTCTGATTGCTGAGGCTTAGATTGCCAGTCCTATGTTAAATAGTAATGGGGACAGAGGAAATCCCTCTCTTATTCCTGACAGTAGGGGAAAAGCTCTCAGTTTTTCCCCATTGAGGATAATATTAGCTGTGGGTCTTTCATATATGGCCTTTATGATGGTGGGGTATGTTCCATCTATCCCTACTTTGTTGAGGGTTTTTATCCAGAATGGATGCTGCATTTTGTCAAATGCTTCTTCTGCATCTATTGACAGGATCACATGGTTCTCATCCTTTTATTAATGAGGTGTATCGTGTTGACTGATTTGCAAATATTGAACCACCTCTGCAGCCCAGGAATAAATCCCACTTGATCTTGGTGAATAATTCTTTTAATGTACTGTTGGATTTGATTTGCTAGTATCTTGTTGAGAATTTCTGTATCCATGTTCATCAGGAATACTGGTCTGTAATTCTTTTTAGTGTCTTTGTCTGGTTTTGGGATCAAGGTAGTGCTGGCTTCATAGAATGAATGGAACTTTTCTTTCCATTTCTGTTTTTAGGAACAGTTTGAGTATTCACATTTAAATGTTTGGTAGAATTCCCCTGGGAATCTGTCTGGCCCAAGACTTTTGTGTGTTGGGAGATTTTTGATGACTGATTCAGTTTCTTTGCTGGTTATTGGTCTGTTCAAATTTTCTATTTCTTCCTGTTTTAGATTTGGTAGTTTGTAGGTTTCTAGGACTTTGTCCATTTCTTCCAGGTTGCCTAGTTTGTTGGCATATGATTTTTCATAGTATTCTCTTATAGTTGTTTGTATTTCTGTGTTGTTAGTTATGATCTCTCTGCTTTTATTCATGATTTTATGTATTTGGGTCCTTTCTCTTTTCTTTCTGAAGGGGTTTATCAATTTTATTAATTCTCTCGAGGAACCAGCTCTTAGTTTTGTTAAATTGTTCTACTGATTTTTTTGTTGTTGTTGTTTCTGTATCATTTATTTCTGCACTTATGTTTATTATTTTCCTTCTTCTGCTGGCTTTAGGCTTTATTTGCTATTCCTTTTCTAGTTCCTTTAAGTGTAAGGTTTTTTTGTGTATATCTGAGACTTTTCTTGCTTCTTGAGGTATGCCTGTATTGCAATATACTTCTCTCTTAGTCTTTGCTGCGTCCCAAAGGTTTTTGAATGTTGTCTTTTCATTTTCATTTGCTTCCATGTATATTTTTTTATTCTTTCTTTAATCTCCTGGTTAAGCCATTCATTTTTTACTAGGATGTTCTTTAACCTCCATGTATTTGTGGTCTTTCCAATTTTTTTCTTGTGATTGACTTCCAGTTTCATAGCATTGTGGTCTGAAAATATGCATGATATGATCTCAATCTTTTTGTACTTGTTGAGGGTTGATTTGTGACCCTGTATATGATCTATTCTGGAGAATGTTCCATGTAAACTCAAAGAATGTGTATTCTGCTGCTTTAGGATGAAATGTTCTGAAAATATCTATTAAGTTCATCTGATCCAGCGTGTTATTCAAAGCCATTGTTTCTTTGTTGATTTTCTGCTTAGATGAGGTATCCATTGCTGTAAGTGGGGTGTTAAAAGTCTCCTTCTTTTATTGTATTGTTATCAATGAGTTTCTTTATGTTTATTATTAATTGTTTTACATATTTGGGTGTTCCAAGTTGGGGGCATAAATATTTGTAATTGTTAGATCTTCTTGATGGATATAGATCCCTTCATTATGATATAGTGCCCTTCATCTCTTGTTACAGTTTTTATTTTAAAGTCGATTTTGTCTGATATAAGTGTGGCTACTCCTAGCTTTCTTTTGATGCCCATTAGCATGATACATGGTTCTTCATTTCTCACTTTCCATCTGCAGGTGTCTTTAGGTCTAAAATGAGTCTCTTGTAGGCAGCTTATAGATCTTGTTTTTTTTTTAATCCATTCCCACACCCTATGTCTTTTGATTGGAGCATTTATAGTCCATTTACATTCAGAGTGATTATTGAAAGATGAATTTAGTGCCATTTTTTTACCTATGGAGTTGGTGTTTCTGGTGATGTTCTCTGGTCCTTTCTAGTCTTTGTTGCTTTTGGTCTCCCCCGCCCCCGCACTCTCAAAAGATTCCCCTGTAATATTTCTTTCAGGGCTGGTTTAGTCGTCACGAACTCCTTTAGTTTTTGTTTTTCTGGGAAAGTCTTTGTGTCTCCTATTCTGAATGACAGTCTTGCTGGATAAAGAATTCTTGGGTGCAGGTTTTTTCCTTCAGCACGTTGTATATTTCCTTCCAGTGCTTTCTGGCCTGCCAGGTTTCAGTGGACAGATCTGCTGTGAACCTGATGTGTCTTCCCTTTTAGGTTAAGCACTTTTTTCCCCTTGCTGCTTTCAGGATTCTTTCCTTGTTTGTGTATTTTGTGATTTTCACTATGATATGCCTTGGCGATGGTCAGCTTCTGTTGAATTTCATGGGTGTTTTCTGTGCTTCCTGGATTTTGATGTTCTGTGTCCTTCCCCAGATTAGGGAAGTTTCAGCTATCATTTGTTTGAATAAACCATCTGCCCCTTTTTCTCTCTCTTCATCTTCTGGGACTCCTATGATACGAATATTATTATATTTTTGTAAGTTGCTGAGTTCCCTAAGTCTGTCTTTGTGGTCCATTACCTTTCTTTCCCTCTTTTTTTTTTTTTTTTCAGATTCATTGTTTTTCATAGTTTTATCTTCAGTATCACTAATTTGCTCCTCTGCTTCATCCATCCTTGTTTTAATGACCTCCATTTGGGATTGTGTCTTGGTTGTAGCATTTTTAATTTTGGCCTGACTAGATTTTAGTTTTTTTTTAATCTATGCAGTAAATGATTGTCTGGTGTCTTCTATGCTTTTTTTCAAGCCCAGCTAGTCTCCTAATAATCATTGTTTTAAATTCTAGTTCAGACACATTATATCTGTATTGATTAAATCTCTGTCCATGAGTTGTACTTCCTTTCTTTTGGGGTGAATTTCTCCATCTCATCATTTTGGTCTAGAAAAGAAGAAAGAAAGGGAAAAAAACCATAAAAGATAAAGAAAAATAGAACAGAAACAAAGCAACTAGATCCTGGGTGTTTTGGTCTGCTTGTTAAAAAGATCTAGATCCCAACATAAAATAAATAAAATAATATAATATAAAAGTAAAAAATAAAAAATATGTGCATAAAGTATATCCATATAAGTAAATTTAAAATTAATATTAAAAACGAAGGAATCAAAAAATGAAAATAATTAGAAAATAATAATAAAATAAGTAATAAAAGTAAAAAGGCAGTTCGATCCTATTTACCCCTAGAGCTGAAGCTTTGTGGCACTCTATGATCAGGAAGCTTAGTGCTAGCAAGTTGTTCGTGCTGGTCTTCTGGAGGAGATCTCAGGCTGACTTGTTTCAGTGGAAATGCACCTCCAGGGCACAGGGGTGCAGGGCTTGGTGTAAACAGCTCCGGCCTCCACTAGGTGGTGCTGTTTTCCTCCCTGAAGGCTTTCAGCACTGATGGGTAGGATGAATATGGCAGTATCCCACTATCTAGCCTGGGAGGTGAAAGTTCATGCCCACACTCTTCAGTGAGCCCTCACAGAAGAACAGTCAATCACTCTTGTGTCCCCTGTTTTCATCAGAACCCTACGTTCACCTTGCCTGTGTCTGAGGTTTTTTATCTCAGGTGCAAAACTGAGTTTCAAAACTCCAAATTTTATCGACTTCTCTAGCGCGGATCCATACTGTTCCTCCAGGGGAGGGTCTCACCATGCCTTTGCCATTTGCTGGGCCATGCCAGGAAAGTGGTCACACAACCACCCAGCCTTTCTAAATTTATGTCCAAACAGAGCAGAAAGCCGGCACCAACACTCGCTGTTCTCAGCTGGCTTCCATACTCCAGTGCCTGGGAACAGTGCAGCACTTAGGCGCCACCCATTCTTGCAAACCAAGGGATCCTCGGACCACGGTGTCACACCTGGGATTCTGCCCCACTTCACACCTGAGCACCTTAATGTTCCCCACTATAGCAGACTTCTAAAAGTTCAGATTTTGCTTATAATACTTTGTGGTAACTTCTGTAAGTAGGCTTCCTCCCTGCCACTGTATCCATAGCTGTATCTCTCCCAATTTAACTCTCCGCACCTCCTAACTTCCAAAAGAGGTCACTTTTCTACTTGTAGACTTGCAGTTTTTGTTCTCTCAGACTTCTGACTGATTTCTTGGGTGTTCAGAATGATTTGATAAATATCTAGCTGTCTTTGCGGGACGACACAAGCTTAGGGTCCCCCTAATCCTTTGCCACCTTAACTCCTACCCTATAGTGTCCTTCTTTGTCTCTTATTACAGTCTTTAGTTTAAAATCTAGTTTGTCTGATATAAGTATTGCTAACTCTGGCTTTCTTTTGTCATCTGTTTGCATTATAAATATTTCTCCGTCCCTTCACTTTCTGTCCCTTCACTTTCAATGTACGTGTGACTTTAGGTCTAAAGTGAGTCTTTTCAATTATCATATGGTTTCACTTATATGTGGAATATAAGAATTAGTGCAGAGGATCATAGGGGAAGGGAGGGAAAACTGAATGGGAAGAAATCAGAGAGGGAGACAAACCATGAGAGACTCCGGACTCCAGGAAACAAACTGAGGGTTATGGAAAGGGAGGTTGGGGGGGGGGGGATGGGGTAACTGGGCACATGATGTGATGAGCACTGGGCGTTATACACAGGTAATGAATCATTGAACACTACATCAACAACTAATGATGGCTACTTGAATTTAAATGAAATAAAGTTAGTCTTTTGTAGGCAGCATATGGTGAGTCTTTTTTTTTTTTAATGCATTCTGTTACTCTTTGTCTGTGGATTGGAGCATTTAGTCCATTTACAAATATTCAGAGTAATTATTGATAGATAATGTATTTAGTGCCATTTTATTACTTGTTTTGTTATTCTGTCTAGAGATTTTTTTTCTGATCTTTTCTTGTCTTTTTCAATTTTGGTCTCTCCTTTCCACTCAAAGGGTCCCCTTTAATGTTTCTTGCAGGGCTGGTTTAGTGGTTGTAGTTTTTGTTTGTCTGGAAAACTCTTTATCTCTCCTCCTAGTCTGAATGATAGCTTTGCTGGATAGAGTATTCCTGGCTGCATACTTTTCCCATTCAGCATGTTGAATATATCATTCCACTCCGATCTGGCTTGCCATGTTTCTGTTGAAAAAAAATCTCCTGCTAGCCTTATGGGGTTTCCCTTGTAAGTTAAAGACTTTTTTTGTCTTGCTGCTTTTAAGATTTTTTTTGTTTATCAATATGTTTTGCAAATATAATTACAGTATGTCTTGGTATTGACCTTCTTTTGTTGATTTTGCTCAGGGTTCTCTGTGCCTCCTGTATCTGGCTTTCTGTTTTCTACCCCAATTTAGGGATGTTTTCAGCTATTATTTCTTCAAATAAATTTTCTTCCCCCTTTTCTCTCTCTTCTTCTTCTGGGACTCCTATAATAAAGATATTACTACATTTGATGGAGTTACTGAGTTCCCTAAATCTATTCTCATGTTGCATAATTCTCCTTTTTCTCTTTCATTCAGCTTCATTTCTTTCCATTACATTGTCTTCTGGGTCATTAGTTTGTTCCTCTACTTCTTCCAGCCTGATGTTTATTTCTCAATTGTGTTTCTGATCTCTTTTATTGCACTCTTCATCTCTGATTGATTCTTTTTTAACTTTTATCTCTGTGGTGAGGATCTCACTGATGTCTTCTCTGCTTTGCCCCAAGCCCAGTAAGTATCCTTATGATCATTGCTTTAAATTCTCCATCAGGCATGTTACTTATGTCTGTTTCACTTAGATCTCTGGTCATGGCCTTATCTTGTTCATTTGTGACAAATTCTTCTGTCTTTGCATTTTGTCTAAATCTCTGCCTTCTTCTGTGTGTTAGAAAAGCCAGTTATGTTTCATGTTCCTAAATGTAATGGCCTTATGAAAAGTGTTCATGCAGTGCCCAAGGCCTGGCGCTTCAGGGAGTGTCTCTGGTGTGTGCTGCTTGCACTGTACTGATGTTTTTGGCTTCTCTGTCCTTCAGACCAGTCGTTTGCAGAGGCTGTCCTTGCCTGCTGTGGGCAGTGTTTGGTGCCTGGCCTGAATATGGCAAGTTTTAACTAGGTGTGCTCTTCTGCTTTTGAAATGAGACCTGTCACCACCTCCACTGCAACTGAGGCCCTGCGGAACTCCCTGTTTGGGAGACGTGATGTGGGCATGAGTTTGTGCTGGTCTTTGGAGGAAGGACCCTCTGCACTGGGACTGAAGGAAGTGTGACTGGAAGGCAGTCTCACCAGAGCACAGAGGGGTAGGGCTTCTTGGTGCAAAAAGTTAGGCAGCCAGTGTTTGCACTGCACTGCTTCCTGCAAGTGACTCTCTTTATGCTTCGGGTCAGGAGAGAGAAATGGCGCCAGCTAGCTCCTTTGTTCCTGGAGAGGCATCCACTTAAATACAGCTCTTCAGGGACATGTTCCAAGAAGAGCAAATAATCTCTCCACTCTGTGCCCCAGACACTCTTCAGATCCCTGTTTCCATGCTATCTGTCCCTCAGGTTGTTTGCTTGCCTTACTTCCAGGATTTGGACAGTGCCCTCTGGGCTCTATTGCAGCCAAGTCTGCTGACCTTTAAAACAACAGGTTTTAAGCCCCACTGGTTGCAAGAACTTAACGAAATTTAGCCCCTTTCATTTTCCAAGTCAGTGGCTTTGGGGAAATGTTTTTTGTGCGTCCCCCTCTGTGCTCCTCTCTCTTGCCCTTCTCTACCACCTCTGCTCCCTCCCTCCCACAACACTCGTGATCCTTTTCTCCCCTAAACCATGTCTCTGCACTTCCTACCTCTTCAGTGTGGCCTCTTTTCTTCTCTTAGTTTTGGAGTTTGTTCCTTCAGTCTTCAGGTTGATTTCTGATGTATTCAGGATGATTCAATAGTTACCTAGTTGTATTTTTCACATGAGGCAAGTCTAGGGTCTGCCTACTCCAATGTCATCTTTGAAACCCCAGGAGAGATGGAAATTCTAAGAAAAAATAAAACAGAAATGCTTAGAAATCAAATGTACTATAACAGAAATGAATAATTCCTTTGATAGGTTTGTTATAGACAAGACACAATTAAGGAAAGAATTAGTGACCTTGAGAATGACATAGAAACTTCCAAAACTGAAAATGAAATTGAAAAAAAGTCTAAAAAATACCCAGTAGAGAATATTCAGGTACTGTGAGACAATGACAAAAGGCATAACATATATGAAATGGGAATATCAGAAGGAGAAGGAACAGAGAAAAAAAGAGGAGCAATATTTAAAGCAATAGTGACTGACAATTTCTAGAAATTAACATGAGACACCAAACCATAAATCCAGGAAGCTCAGAGAACACCAAATAGGATAGATGCCCTCAAACCAAAAAAAAACCTCCACAGGTAGACCAAAAATAAAAAACTTCATGTAGGCATATTATACTCAAACTTCATAAAACCATAAATAAATAATCTTGAAAGACAGAAGGAAAAAAAATGTCCTACTTATAGCAGAGCAAAAATAAGAATTACACCAGACTTCAGCAACCATATAAGCAAGATGAGGGTGGAGTGAAGTATTTAAAATACTGAGAGGAAAGAATCAGGGTCCTAGAATTCTGTAACCTGCTCAGTTAGCCTTAAAAAGTTAGTGAGAAATAAAAACCTCAAACAAAAATTAAGGGAATTTATTGCCAGTAGACCTACCTGCAAGAATGTTGAAACAAGTTATTTTGAGAAGGAAAATGATATAGGTCAGAAACTTGGATCTACATAAAGAAAGGAACATCAGAGAATGAATAGGTGAAAGTGGAATAATAATTTTTATTTTTTTATTCTTAATTACTCTAATGGGTCAAACTATATGTTCAAAATAACATTTGTGTAAAATATTTGTTCAAAATAATAACATTACTCAATCAGGCATGTTTATATGATACTTATATATGCTTAAATGTGTGTAATACATATAAGTAAATTGAATGACATCGAGATACAAGGGACGAGAGGGAGGAATTAGGAATATTTTGTTATTATGAGGTGCTGGCTCTATCCTTGAAATGATACAGTGTGATATGAGGGTGGAGTGGGATTAAATAAGAAAAATCACATCATCATATCAATAAATGCAGAAAAACATTTGACAAAATCTACCACCTATTCTTGACAGAAAATCTCTGGAAACTTAGGAATAGTTCTTCTATTTAGTGAAGAACATCCACAAAAGAGCCTAAAACTAACATCATATTTAATGATAAGACACTTGAAGCTTTCCTGCTAAGGTCAGCAACAAGACAAGAAGGTTCTCTCTCACAACCGCTTTCATCATTGTACCAGAAGTTCTAACTAATGCAGTAAGACTGTAGAAGGAAATAAAAAGGTATACAAATTGGGAAGGAAGAAATAAAACTGTCTTTGCAGATGACATGATCATTCTATGTAGAAAATCAGAAATAACAACAACAAAAAATCAAGCAGTTATTGCAAGGTTACAGGATATGAGGTTAATATAGAAAAGTGAGTCACTTTCCTATGTAACTGCAATGAGTAAGTGGAATTTGAAATTAAAAACAGTGCCATTTGTGATCATTTTGGCAGCACATATACTAAAATTGGAACGATACAGAGAAGATTAGCATGGCCCCTGCACAGGGATGACATACACATTCATGAAGCAGTCCATTAAAAAAAAAAACATAATACCATTCATATTAGCAGTCCACCCCAAATGAAATGGTTAGGTATAAATGGAACAAAATATGTACAAAGTTTGTGTGAGGTAAACTACAAAATGCACAACATATCTAAAAGGCCCTCACCAAAAAAGATAATACAGATGTGAAGTAAGTATATGAAAAGATGTTCAACATCGTATGTTATTAGGGAATTGACAAAGTCCAAAACACTGACAATACCAATTCCTGATGACAATGTGCAGCACAGAGCTTTCACTTATTGCTAGTATGTATTTATATTCTTTTTTTTTTTATTCTAAAGAATTTTGAGATAAGCAGAAGAGTATGCAATGAGACTGAATGGGGACGTTAAAGAGTAACATAAAGTTGCTATCTGGCCCTTTACAAAGAAAGGGGGGGGGTGGCCAACCCTGTAGTAGAGGACCATAGCCAAGGTATGATTGAGGGAATGTAGGTATAAGCTTATAGTGACATTGATTACTTTTAATTATATAATTAAGATCCAAACAGAAGTTTGCAGATAGGGGAAGAAGGTACAGAAACATTATAAATGAGGTGGAGAAACCATTGAAACAGGAAATTTTAGAAGCCACACTCCTTTTCACTGTGTATAAATTTATTTCACAATGTAAATGAAATGGATATTTCTCTGTGAATACATAATCTACCAAACCTCACCCCAGGAGAGATGTAACATCTAAATAGACAGACTTCCAAATAAAAACTTGAGAATGTTGTCAAGATCTACCCCCAAAATTTCACTGCGAAATTTTACCAAAGCTTGAAAGAACAGGAAATCCTAGGAGAATAGCATCAGCAAATTGGTGGAACAGGAGTTTTCTACCATCTTTCCCCCAAAGAACACTGATTGTGGCAGTCACACACAGGTGAGAGTACCTTTGTGGGACCCAGGAATCCAGTAGAGAACTTCCAAGCACACCACTGGGAGGACAAAAAAATCTTGAGATTGGGAACACTGAAGAGAGTAAGCAGAACAGTTTCACTTTTCCTGTGTCACCCCACCTCCAAGGCGGCACAGCTCAGTGCAAAAAGACGAACTCGGGCTGCACTTTCTCCCACAGGGGAACGTGAGAGCATGTGAGTGAGCTTCCTATTTCCCCAGCTATGAAGGATGCTGTCAAAGACACTCACTTCTGTCTCACTCTTTCGGAATACAGGGGTGATCTGCATGACTGAGGGGCAGGGAGACTGGAGCGTAACAGCCAGTGTTCAGAACTCAACAAGGAACACAGATCTTACTAATCACACACTCCATTAGGAAGCCTGGCCACTATGATGGGAATACTTGGCCTGTGAATCTGACCCACGGGCATCTCTGACATTTCGTTCTCCTTACCCACATGGTGCTCCACCCTATACCTGCAGAGTACAAGTCTTTGTGGACAGTTAGAATAAGTAGAAAGCCAGCTCAACCCTGTAGAAGTGAAAGAGAACATACAAACTTGGGCATTTAGCGCTGCTGTAGGGAAAGCGAACAGGAGACTCATAGCATGTAGCCTGGCTCTGTGGAATTAGGAGAAGGCATACGATCATAAGAATTCACTCCTAAGAGGGGACGAGAAGTTTGGAGTAGGCATATTCATAGAAAAGGTATGATAAAGCCTCAGAATCCCTAGCAGGGCTGACAGAAGGCATTTTTCCCCCCCGAAGGCAGTTAGTAAAGACGGGAGGAGGTGAGTAGTTCTTCAAATGCTAAGACGACAATGTAAGGCTTAAAGGAACATGAAAAATCAAAGAAATAATACCAGTAAAGGAACAAAATAATTTTCTAGTAACTACTCCAAAAGAAATGGAGATCTACAATTTGCTTGAGAAAGAATTCAAATTAGTTGTTTTGAAGAAGTGAGCTTCCAGAAAACACAGAAAGACACCTCAGCGAAATCAGGAAAACAATATGTAAAACAAGAAGTTTAACAGAGAGATGGAAATCATAAGAACAACAAAAAGAACGAAAGAGGAATTGGGGAGCTGAAGAATACAATGAATGAAATGAAAATAATGCAATAGAAAGCATCAGCAGTAGAAAGAAACAGAACAAAAGACTCTCTGAACTTGAAGACACGTAATTTATAATTATAAAGTCAGAAGAGAAAAAAGTAAAAAGAATGAAGAAAAAGTGAAGAAAGCCTATGTGAATTATGGGATATCATCAAGTGAAACAATGCATATGCATTAGAGGAGTCACAGAAGGACAAAGAGGGAGAAAAGGACAGAAAGCTTGTTTAAAGAAATAATGGCTGACAGTTTTCCAAATCTGGGGAGAGAAATGAGCATCAAAGTTCATGAAGCCTATAATTCCCCATATATTTTCAACCCAAAGAGTACTTCACTGAGACACATTATAATAAAATGTCTAAAATCAAAGACATGGATAATTTTATAATTTTGAAAGCAGCAAGAGACAAAAAACTCCTATGTCAGGGCACCTGGGTGGCTCAGTCGGTTAAGCGACTGCCTTCGGCTCAGGTCATGATCCTGGAGTCCCGGGATCGAGTCCCACATCGGGCTCCCTGCTCCCTGCTCGGCGGGGAGTCTGCTTCTCCCTCTGACCCTCCCCCCTCTCATGCTCTCTGTCTCTCACTCTCTCTCTCTCAAATAAATGAAATCTTTAAAAAAAAAAAAAAACTCCTATGTCAAAGGAACCCCCATCAACCTATCAGTGGATTTCTCAGGAAAACCTTATAGGCTGGGAGGAGAGTAGGTTGATATATTCAGTCCTTAAAGGAAAAAAATACCAAGTAAAAATACTATACCCAGCAAAGCTGTCCTTCCAAAATGAAGGAGAGACAAAGACTTCCACAGACAAACAAAAGCTGAGGGAGTTCATTACCACAAGACCTGCCTTCCAGGAAATGCTGAAATTAGTTCTTTACACTGAAATGAAAGGATGCAAACATGAAAATATAAAACACTGATAAAGCAAGTGTATAGTCAAATTCAGGCACTGTAATAATGTAGATCACTTTACCACAAAAGTTAAAGGACAAAAATATTAATAATAACTATAGCTATGACATTTTTAAATGGATATACAATATAGAATATGTAAATTGTGACATTAGAAACAAAATGTTGAAGGGAGTAGAGTTTTTGTATGAGGTCAGAGTTAACTTATCAGCTTAAAATAGAATGTTATATGTTATATAAACCACAAGGGAAAAACTTATAGTAGTATTCAAGCAATTTTTAAAAAGGAACCAAAGTGTACCAATACAGAAAATCATCAGATTACAAGGGAAGACAGCAAAAGAGGAAGAAAGAATATATAAAACAACCAGAATATGAATAAGATGACATGTGTAAGACCTTACATATTAGTAAGTACTTTAAATTTAAGTGGATTATCAAACCAAAAGAAATAGAGTGATTGAATGGATAAAAAAACAAGACATAACTATATGCTGCTTACAAGAGACTCATGTCAGCTTTAATGGACTGCTGAAAGTGAAAGAGCTGAAAGTGAAGAGATGGAAAAAATAACATTTGATGCAAATGAAAACCAAAATAGAACAGGGGTGGATATACTTATGAAGAAATACACTTCAAGAACTTTAACAAGAGACAAAGACGGTTATTATGTAATGATAAAGGAGTTAGTTCATCAAGAGGAAATAACAAATATATACATGTACCCAGAGCAGTTAGGGAAGAAAAAGAAATAAAAGCTATCCAGATCAGAAAGAAAAAGTGAAATTGTTTCTGTTTGCAGGTGACACGATCTTGTATACAGAAAACCCTAAAGATCCTGCCAAAAAATTGTTAAAACTGATGAACAAATTCAGTACAAAATTAATATACAAAAATCAGTTGTGTTTCTATAGACTAACAGTAAACTATTGGAGAAAGAAATTAAGAAAACAATTCCATTTATAATAGCATCAAAGAAAAGTCCTTAGGAATAAATTTAATCAAGGAGGTAAAAGACCTATATGCTGAAAATTATAAGACATTGATAAAAGAATTGAAGAAGATGCAGATAAATGGAACAATATCCCATTGTTGTGGATTAGAAGTATTAATGTTGTTAAATATTGTTATGTTGTTATGAATATTGAATATGAAATGTTGTTAAAATATTCATAGTTCCCAAAGAGATCTATAGATAATGTAAAAAAAATAAACAAAAAACCTAAAATTTGCATGGAACTACGAAACAACCAGAATAGCAATAGCAGTCTTCAGAAAGAACAAAGCTGGAGGTATCACACTTCTGATCTCAGAATATATTGCAGAGGTATAGTAATCAAAACAATATGGTACTGGCATGAAAAGAGACACATAGCAGAATGGGACAGAATAGAGAGCCCAGAAATAAACCTAGCATAAATGGTTAATAATCCTTGACCAAGGGAACAAGAACACACAGCAGAGAAAAATCATCTCTTCAATAAATCATATTGGGAAAACTGGAGAGTCATATGCAAAAGAATGAAACTGGACCCCTGTCTTATACCACTCTCAAAAATTAACCCAAAATTGATTAGAGACTTTAAATGTAATGCCTGAAACCATGAAACTGTAAGGAGAATACATAGGGGTAAAGCTCCTTGACACAGGTCTTGGCAATGGTTATTTGTATACCCAAAGCTTAGGCAACAAAAGAAAAAATAAACAAGGAGGACTACATCAAACTAAAAAGTTCTGCACAGCAAGGGAAGCAGTTAATAAAAAAGGTAGCTCACAGAACGGGAGAAAATATTTGCAAACCATATTTATGCTAAAGGGTCAGTATCCAAAATATACAAAAAATTTATACAACTCAATAGTAAAGATGATGATGATGATCATCATCATCATCCAATTTAAAAAATGGGCCAAGGACCAAAGAAGGCAAATCAAGACCATAATGAGATACCACCTCACACCTGTTAAGATGGCTTTTATTAAAGATAGAAGAGATGACAAATGTTGGCAAGGATGTGGAGAAAGGGGAACCCTAGTACACTTTTGGTGAGAATGTAAATGTAAAAAATTAAAAATAGAACTACCAGATAATCCAGCAATTCTACTTCTGGGTATTTTTCCAAAGGGAGAAAACTTAACTCGAAAAGATACATGCACCCCTGTGTTCATTGCATCATTCACAATAGCCAAAACATGGAAACAACCTTAGTATCCACCAATGGTTGAATGGATAAAGAAGTTGTGGTATCTTTATCTATTTCTATCTATATTTACATGTACATGTACATCTGTGTCTATAGCTACATCTAGGTGGATGTAATGAAACGTTAGTCAGCCACGAGAAAGAACACAATCCTGTCGTTGGTGACAACATGGGTGGTCCTAGAGGACATTATGCTAAGTGAAATAAACCAGACAGAACCATGATCTCACATATATATGAATTCTTAAAACAAATGAACTCACAGAAACAGAGTTGAATGGTGATGACCACAGGTTGCGGGGTGGGAAAAATGGGAGAGATGGCGGTCAAAGAGTACAAACCTTCAGTTACGAGATACACCAGTTTCTTAGATCTAATGTACAGCATTGTGACTATAGTTCATAATGCTGTATTGTATACTTGTAATTTGCTAAGAGAGTAGATCTTAAGTGTTCTCATCACACACATGAAATAAATGGTATGTGAGGTAATGGATTTGTTAACCTGATTGTGGTAATATTTTCACAGTGCATAAATATATCAAAGCACTCTGTTGTACACTTACATATACAATTTTGTCACTTATACCTTAATAAAACTAGGGGGAAACAAACAATAAACTAAGAGACAGTTTCTTTCAAAGACCAGGATATCCCAGTGCTACTCTTTTTGTGGGACTACATCAAAATAAAAAGCTTCTACACAGCAAAGGAAACGGTCAACAAAACCAAAAGACAACGTACCGAATGGGAGATATTTGCAAATGACTTATCTGATAAAGGGATAGTATCCAAATATGTCAAGAATTTACACAACGCATGGCGCCTGGGTGGCTCAGTCAGTGAAGCCTCTGCCTTCGGCTCAGGTCATGATCCCGGGGTCCTGGGATCGAGCTCTACATCGGGCTCCCTGCTCGGTGGGGAGCCTGTTTCTCCCTTTCCCACTCCCCCTGCTTGTGTTCCCTCTCTAGCTGTCTCTCTCTCTCCGTCAAATAAATAAAATCTTTAAAAAAAAAAGGAAAAAGAAAAGAAAAGGCACTGTTAGGGGCGCCTGGGCGGCTCAGTCGTTAAGCGTCTGCCTTCGGCTCAGGTCATGATCCCAGGGTCCTGGGATCAAGCCCCGCACTGGGCTCCCTGCTTGATGGGGAGCCTGCTTCTCCCTCTTCCTCTGCTGCTCCCCCTGCTTGTGCTCTCTCTGACAAATAAATAAATAAAATATTTTTTTAAAAAAAGAATTTACACAACTCAACACCAGATAAACAAATTGTCCAATTAAAAATGGGCAGAAGACATGAAGAGACATTTCTCCAAAGAAGACATACAAATGGCCAACAGACACATGAAAAAATGTTCAACATCACTTGGCATCAGGGAAATACAAATCAAAACCACAATAAGATACCACCTCACACCTGTCAGAATGGCTGAAATGAACAACTCAGATAACAACAGATGTTGGCAAGGATATGGAGAAAGGGGAACCCTCTGCACTGCTGGTGGGAATGCAAACTGGTGCAGCCACTCTGGAGAACAGTTAGGAGGTTCCTCAAGAAGTTAAAAATAGAGCTACCCTACGACCCAGCAATTGCACTACTGGGTATTTATCCAAAGGATACAAAGATACAGATTTGAAGGGGTACACGCACCCTGATGTTTATAGCAGCATTATTGATAATAGCCAAACTATGGAAAGAGCCCAAATGTCCATCAACTGATGGATGAATGGATAAAGAAGATGTGGTATATAATGTCCTGAAGGTTACCAGGGGGAAGTGGGCAGGGGAGGATGGATGAAGCAGGCGATGGAGATTAAGGAGTGCACTTGTTGTGATGAGCGTTGAATAACGTATAGAATTCTTGAATCACTATATTGTACACCTGAAACAAATATAACACTGTACCTTAACTATACTGGAATTTAAAAATAATAAAATTTAAAAAATAAAATAATAAAAAAAAGAACAGGAAATCTCAGTGTTACTTTTTTTCTTTGCTACTTTTAAACTGTTTCAGAGGTAGGAAAATAAGGAATACTTCCTATTATCTTATGAAGCAAGGATGATAGTGGTATCAAAACTGACATAAAGATTTACTTAAAAAATATACCACAGCTCAGTCTCACTTACTAATTATTAGTTTGGTAGTTATAATGCTATAATGCTATTTTGGCTTTATATATTTTAGATATTCATACTGAAGTATTCAAGGGCAGAATGTTCGGATGACTTTTTAAAAAAATATTTTGCCTGTCATTTACTTTAAAATATTTAAGCACTGGGGTGCCTGGCTGGCTCAGTTGGAAGAGCATGTGACTCTTGATCTCATGGTTGAGAGTCCGAGCCCCACGTTGGGTGTGGAGATTACTTAAAAATAAATTAATTAATTAAAAAAAGACCTGGCTAACATTTAAAAAAATAAATAGGGCGCCTGGGCTGCTCAGTCAGTCAAGCGTCCCAGTCTTGATTTTGGCTCAGGTCATGATCTCAGGGTTGTGAGAGTGAGCCCCACACTGGGCCCTGTGCTGGACATGGATCCTGCTTGAGATTCTCCCTCTGCCCCTCCCCCCCCTAAAATTAATTATTTAATTAATTAAAATATTTAAGCATTGAATACATATATAACTATAGGTTTTACAGTTCATAGGCTGACCACATCATCATTCTATTTTTTAAGGATTTCTGAGTCAGTCATGAAGTACTTATTTGTAAACCTTTTAAAATGAGTATGTTTGAAATTTCTAGGTACTTTTAGCTTGCTTTCTTTATGTTTGTAATTTCAATTTCTTCAATACAAAAACAACTTAAATACAGGACCTCATAAATAATTCCTATGGAAGGCTACTTTTCCAAGGCTTACAAATAACAGTACTTTTATATTTGTCTGACTTAAACAACTTTCAAGAAATGGATAATGAGGGCGCCTGGGTGGCTCAGCTGGTTAAGCGACTGCCTTCGGCTCAGGTCATGATCCCGGAGTCCCAGGATCGAGTCCCACATCGGGCTCCCTGCTCGGCAGGGAGTCTGCTTCTCCCTCTAACCCTACCCCCACTTGCGCTCTCTCTCTCTCTCAAATAAATAAATAAAATCTTAAAAAAAAAAGAAATGGATAATGAGAAAAGGACTTTTCAAATATATGTAGAGAGAGAGAGGTTAAGCATTTGAAAAGGAAGTAGGATACTCTGAAATAGAGAATTAAAGGACAAAAAAAACCCTACCTATTTAGAGAAATTTAAAAACATGCCTAGCAGAACATAGATGGTGAACCATGCCGTGTTGTACACGTGAAAGTGCTGTAATATTGTGTGTCAGGTATACGCAAGTGAAACAATTAAAACAACATAAAGTAAAAAGCAAAATGAAAAATAATAGAAGTGAGAGTAGGATATTAGACAAAGAACATAATATTAGAGAATCCCAATTCAAACATGAATAAATGTTCTGTTTGGCCTTTTCACCATCATATCATTTTCTTCAATACTTTCTCTGTAATATATTTTATTAAGTATATATTTATACAGTTGTTTGTATTTTGTTTTTTTTTACTTAGCCATCGTAGTGACTGGAGTCCAGGAATAATAGCAGGCTTCTTTCAGAAGCTGTGTAGGTCATCGTCTGTAGATTTTCAGAAAAAAACCCCTTTCTGGTTCACTCAGGTGTCTGGATTTGTTCTTTAAAATAGGAAGGTTACAGGGCACCTGGGTGGCTCAGTGGGTTAAGCACCCGACTCTTGGTTTCAGCTCAGGTTGTGATCTCAGGGTCGTGAAATTGAGCCCCGCATGGGGCTCATGCTCAGCTCGGAGTCTGCTCTCTCCCTCAATAATAAATAAATAAAATCTTTAAGATAGGAAGGTTGCATAGGTGATAGACTCTGTCTTCTGTGTCTGTTACCTTACTCTGCATCATATGGCTATCCCATAAACCGTGAGTTGACTCACTGGTTGGTTGTTCATTTGGATCATTTCTTTAGTGACCAAGTCACTAAAGAAAATTGAAAACTTGTGAGAAATAGAAAAATTAGAAAGAAAGGGGTGTACAATTTAGAAAGTAGTGATTTAATTTGGAAATGATTATATGAGAAGTAAAAAGAAAAGGATCCAAGTTAGCTTAAAATGCAGTAGAGAAGGAATAAAATCTTGAAATGAGCGTACAGAAAATGGGAATGTGTGGGAAGTCTTAATGTTTTATTTACCTTGTCTAGGACGTACTGAATCACTGTAACAAAGCAATTAGCAAGATAATGGATTTCAACTTGGTTTAAGCTTTTTCTACCCTGAGGGCTTTTCTTTGTCTCTGTTTTTCAAAGATGTATCAGATGTAACTTGTTTGATGATGCCCCTTCAGAAACTTAGGGTTTATGTAAGTTTTTCATGTGATCATAAAACAATGTCCCGAAGGTGGAAAAAGAAAGGTAATGTTGTTTTTTTTGGGGGCGGGGGGGGGGCATTTTCCAGGCATAGCCCTTTTGTACCTGCAGCTGTATCGGGTCACGGGTGACCAGACCCACCTGCTCCGGTCCCTGGATTACGTCAAGAGAACACTTCGGAACCTGAATGGCCGCAGGGTCACTTTCCTCTGCGGAGACGCCGGACCCCTTGCTGTAGGAGCTGTGGTGTATCACAGACTCAGAAGCGACTGTGAGTCCCAGGAATGCATCACAAAGTGAGTTTTTCAAACTGGAAGTATTTTTTCTAAATTCTCAATTCAAGGTCTTACTGTAGAAAGACATTCAAAAAGGAAATTATTTTTTAATTCGTCTGCTGTTGCCAACGGATCTTTCCAAGAAGTGAAGGAGGTTTGTACGTTAACGCTGAGCGTAATGAGAAGATCATATGCCTCCTTTCTATCCAAGCTTGTGTCTGCCTTAATCTGGGGAGAGATAGACCTGTTTCTTCGTGTTACTTTACTCTTTTTCCTAAATAATTTCTGGTTGCCTTCACTGCATGAAAGTTAGCTTATATCTGTGCCTTAGATTCACTATCCTGAGTTATTTTTTAGGTTCATTTGTTTTGGAACGGTTAGAGAGTATAAAACTTTTATTGCACCTTTTGGTTTATATTCTTTTTCCAAGAGGTAGAAATCAGGGCCTACTCCCGTGGTCTGGTGGAGTGTCTGGCACACGCTAGTCAGTTGATGTTTGCTGAAAGATAAATGAGTCAAGCTAATTCCCAAACATTGACTACATTTTAGTACTATTTCTTTTAATTTCTTTTAAATTAAGTGTAATTTCAAAAAAAAAATTTAAAAATAAATTAAGTTTAATTTATTTTAAAATTTCTTTTAAATTTTAAATCATTTTCTTCTAATTCTTATTTCAAAATTGAGTATCGTCTCTTACAAGGTTTAGACTAGATATCAAGGTAGATATTCTGAACAGGAAGGTGTGTTGTTATTAATGTGCTATCTGAGGGAAATTAGTGTAGTGGAGAAGTTTTTATTGTTTGGGTTTTGTTTGTATTTCTTAGAATCAGTTTTGTTGTTTTTTTTTTTAAAGATTTTATTTATTTATTTGAGAGAGAGAGAATGAGAGACAGAGAGCAGGAGAGGGAGGAGAGTCAGAGGGAGAAGCAGACTCCCTGCTCAGCAGGGAGCCCGATGTGGGACTCGATCCCGGGACTCCAGGATCATGACCTGAGCCGAAGGCAGTCGCTTAACCAGCTGAGCCACCCAGGCGCCCTCTTAGAATCAGTTTTAAATTAAAAATAAGTAACAGGTTATTTCTAAACTGAGAGGGTTACTAACAGTTTCAGGAAGAGGAATTTCACACATTCTCCAGGAAAACAGAATTTTTCTTGTTGGGTAGACTTTTGCAGCTCCAGAGAACCATCGTGTGCCGAGATTCAGAGCTTCCCGATGAGCTGCTTTATGGTCGGGCAGGTTATCTGTATGCCTTACTCTACCTGAACACGGAGATTGGTCCAGGCACCGTGTGTGAGTCAGCCATTAAAGAGGTACTGTGGGCTTGCCGTCAGCCATGGGCGTCCTGTCATCTCTACCATCCCAACCTGTCTGTTAGCACAGGGCTACGTTAGGGGCTGGACTCTTCTTCTGGGTATGAGTAATTTCTTCAGGCATCTCATAAAAGCAATAAATAGCTCCTTTTTTTTCCTTTCTAGGAATGTTGTTTTTTTTTTTAATCTGTCCTCCTCTTAGGCCTATTAATTTACCTGTTTTTACTAGTACCAAACAACAGCAGCTTCAAAAAGGTAGAATCTTTATTTCTCTTTCCTAAAGCATCTGAACTGGTAGGCAGTCGCAGTGAATATGACTAAGGATCTGGGTTCTTCTCTTGCCTTCTCCCATATCCTAGGGGCGTGCCCTCATCTGCATCCCCAAAGCTAATCGAGCACCCCCAGGCTCAAGACAGAGGAGGAAGTAGAGGATAAGCAGCTCCTTTTTTTCCTTTTTCTTTTCTTTCTTTTTTTTTTTTTTAAGGCCACGATCCAGAAGTGGTCTACTTCACTTCTGCTCACATCCTACTTCCAGAACTTAGTCAAAGGACCGTGTCTTTCTGTAGCTGAGAGGCCAGACGCCCCGCCAAAACTTAGAGCACTGTTACCAAAAGTGTGGAAGGAGAAAGGATATGAGGGAACAATTGTGTCTTTGCTACATAGTCATTACAGATATGATATTCTTTTGATTTAACTAAAATCTGCATGCCACAAGAGACCTCATTTCATTAGCCTTTCATAAATAAGGCTAAATTCCTCCAGCCTTTCCTAGATGTACTGCCAGTCTTTTGGAGAAAACATTGCAGTTACAAGGGAACTAAGTAGTCTAGGATAGTTTTTATAGGAAGTTTTTCTAGATTCTAGTAAACTGTTCATACAGAGGACTTTAACGTCGTGGTTTGACTTCCTAATTTTTTCTTCTCTTCTGATTTCTCTCTGCCTGTATTTATTAATTTATAAGCTAAAGATAATGGTGGTGGCTACTGCCTGCTTCTAGATTTTTAGGTTAAGAAATCTATATAGAATTGTTAATGTTAATTTAGACGAAAACAGGATACACGTAATTCTTTAGGCCAACGCTGTCTCCTCCCTCCCGTAGGTAGTCAGCGCTCTCATCGAGTCAGGCAAGACTCTGTCGAGGGAAGAAAGGAAGGCCGAGCGCTGCCCACTGCTCTACCAGTGGCACAGGAAGCAGTATGTTGGAGCAGCTCACGGCATGGCCGGGATCTACTACATGCTAATGCAGGTAAGGAAGGGTACTCGGAAACCCTAATACAGTGCCTCCAGTATATACATACTCGGCCAGAGAGGAAATGGGGGCTGAAATTTTAGTGTAACCCAAGCAGGCTGAAATAAAATAAGGATCCTACATTGAATCGCAGGTACTTAAGCTCTGCTTCATGAACCCCAAGCACTGAACTGCTGAGAGCACTTTTTTTTTTTTAATGTGAGAGAGAGAGAGCAGAATGGGGAGGGGTAGGGTCAGAGGGAGAAGCAGGCTCCCCGCTGAGCAGGGAGCCCGATGCGAGACTCCATCCCGGGACTCCCGGATCATGACCTGAGCTGAAGGCAGATCCTTAACCAACCGAGCCACCCAGGCGCCCTAAGAGCACATTGTACATGCGGTTTTGTACTGGGTTAGGTGTCTAGTGGCCACATTTTCCTTCGGTCCATGTCCTTCTGCTCATTGGAGTCGTTACTCTTTGAATAGAGGGGAACCTTCAGGGAGCAGAAAGGGCCCCCAGAATCCCGACTGAGGCAGAGACTTCTTCCTATTCAGATACCCCCAACTTGCTTTCAGTTGTGTTCTAAACTTTCAACTAGTTTATTGTTGTGGTTCTGATCTGGTCTCTCAGTCATGCCTGACATCGCTTGAACTGAGTAGTCCCCGTTCTGTCAGGCAGGCAGAGACCGCCCCACCCAAATAGTGCTTCAGCCAGCTTCCGGCCTTATGGCCTGTGGTGCCCTTCCCTGCTGCGTACACAGCCTTTTTTTTTTTTTTTTTTCCCAATTAAGCCTTTCTTTATCGACCACACCCATAACAGAGTAGTAGTTAATGCTCAAAAATCACAAAGCTAGCAAGTCAAGGAGCATGGATTAGCATTTAGGTTAAAACTTCTTCACTAAAAGCTAAAAATTTTTACTTCAAATCCCTTTTTTAAACCTACTCTACCATTAAAGGAGATTCATATCTAAACGGGCCTAAAACCCCCTTTTCTGGTAATTAGTTGTCTTTGTTTATTGTTGTAGAAAGCGAAACATATGTATCCCAATTTGTGAATTTTCTTTATAGTTTTTTCTTTTATAGAATTTTCTTTATAGACACATGTTTTCAAGGTAACTAGAAGTCCATCTCTTTTTTTAAAATAGCACTATTATTCTGGAAAGTTGGTAGTTTGTCTCTGTTTTCTGTTTCCCCAAGAAAATGTTTTAACACCAGCTTTTGAAACTTGGCTTAGGGGAACATTAACCATATGAAAACCACACCAATAAGACGTAACTTTAAAGTTTAGATGTAGGTGTTGAGGTTAATTTTGTTAGATATCCGGGGTTTCCTTGAGAGAAACACAAGTCCCCAAGGTTGTGCCCTTTATCTGCCTTTAAAGTGAAAAACGTGCAACCATGAAACCCAACTTCCCTGATGAGACTAGGAGACCATCCGGAGGCCCAGACTACGAACAGGTAGACTGAGACTAGAGGGCAGAATGGCAAACGACCAGACAGGGTGGAGAAGAGCACACGCGAGCCCGCCGGAGCTGAACATGCCGGTACCGCGAAAGGGGAGCCCGGCCGGGTGCGCTCGGGGCAGGACATGTGGGCGCAGGAGGGCTGCCCTCGAAGCCTTCAGCCGGAGCGGCTGGATCTCCTTCGGGAGGGTCGCCCTGCCCCGTGACTGTTCCCCCCCTAACTGCTGCTGGAGACAAAAGGAGAGGGTCCGGAGGAGTTGAACCAAATCTTTCGGCTCCAGAAAGACAGCTGTAGAGGGTAGTTGAAGCGAAGCACAGAGCCGAACGCAGTGGGCCCGCCTCTAAGGCCACAGGGTGCTGGGCGCGCCCTCCCTGCCCCCACGGGCAGAATCGCGCCCCCCCCACCTTTGGTCTCACCGCTGACGTTCCAGGAGGGCGATTGACGTGGGGCTGTTGTTTGTTGTTGTTGTATGTTGGAGAAACAGCTCAGATAAAAGATTGACAGACGTAGGTATTTCAAAGCCCCCATTAAAAATGTGAGCTAGCTCTCTGTGATGGTTAATATTAGATATTAATTTGGCTAGGCCACAGCGCCCAGGTATGTGGTCACACATTTTTCTGGGTGTTTCTGTGAGGACATTTTGGGTGAGATTTACACTTAAATGGTGTTAGAAGGTGGGGGAGGGACAGGAAAGTCTCCCCCGACTGAGAAGACACTTCGAGACCAGAAAACGAAGCAGGCCACTCCATAGAGGTTACACAGAGTTTTATTCGGGGTACCTTACTGACGGGGGGGATCGGGCAGAGATTGATCTACAGCCGCTGCATAGTTATTCTCTGCAAAGTCCAGACCTTAGTCCCTAGATTTTATAGAGGGAGGGGACATGCAGAAGGGCATTGTAGTGAGATCAGAGCGTTCGCACACACCTCGGAGGGCTTGCAGGCACCTAATTGACAGCTACCCTTTAATGAGATCTTGTGGCCCCAGCTGTGCATCAGGAAGGGGCAAGACTATGTTATCTCTGACAGGTTCATGAGAGGCCAAAACAGGCCTCCCCCCCGATCCCTGCCTTGACCGGCATTTCTAAGGTATGTATGTCATTCTCCAAGGGGCCCGGAACACATAGCCACAAGAGAGGCCACTGAGCAAACATGAACAAGGTGGAGGGCCAAAGATGAATCATTATTGTCAGCACTCTTACAAATGCTTGGGCTTTTAGTAAAGCAGTTTCTCCTCCATAATGTGGCTGGGCCTCACTGAGTCAGTTAAAGGCCTGCCCTGAGCAAGAGGGAATTCTCCAGCAGATGGCCTTCAGACGTCATCTTCAACATCACAACAAGTTGAAATAAAACAAGGTCTGCCCAAGTCTTAAATAACCAGATAAGTGAATTAATTTGAATTTTATATGTTTCTCAGTATTCCAGGTAATTGATGCTTTGCCATATTAGCTATAGTACAAAGGCTTAAAAAAAAACACAGTCAAGTCAGAAAATGGGCAGAAGACATGAACAGACACTTCTCCAAAGAAGACATACAAATGGCTAACAGACACATGAAAAAATGTTCATCATCATTAGCCATCAGGGAAATTCAAATCAAAACCACATTGAGATACCACCTCACACCAGTTTGAATGGCAAAAATTGACAAGTCAAGAAACAACACATGTTGGAGTGGCTGTGGAGAAAGGGGAACCCTCTTACACTGTTGGTGGGAATGCAAGTTGGTACAGCCACTTTGGAAAACAGTATGGAGGTTCCTCAAAAAATTAAAAATAGATCTACCCTGTGACCCAGCAATTGCACTCCTGGGTATTTACCCCAAAGACACAGATGTAGTGAAAAGAAGGGCCCTGTGCACCCCAATGTTCATAGCAGCAATGTCCGCAATAGCCAAACTGTGGAAAGAGCCGAGATGTCCTTCAACAGATGAATGGATAAAGAAGATGTGGTCCATATATACAATGGAATATTACTCATCCATCAGAAAGGATGAATACCCAACTTTTACATCAACATGGACGGGACTGGAGGAGATTATGCTTGAAATAAGTCAAGCGGAGAAAGTCAATTATCATATGGTTTCACTTATCTGTGGAACATAAGGAATAGCATGGAGGACACTAGGAGAAGGAAGGGAAAAATGAGGGGGGGGAATCAGAGCAGGAGATGAACCATGAGAGACTATGGACTCTGAGAAACAAACTGAGGGTTCTAGAGGGGACTGGGGTGGGGGGATGGGTTAGCCGGTGATGGGTATTAAGGAGGGCACGTACTGCATGGATCACTGGGTGTTATATGCAAACAGTGAAGCGTGGAACACTACATCAAAAACTAATGATGTATGGTGACTAACATAATAAAATAAAATTTAAAAAAAAAACGTAAGGAAAACTAAATGTTTTGGGTTTTTTTCATTTGTTTAAAGCCAGCAGCAAAAGTGGACCAAGAAACCTTGACAGAAATGGTGAAACCTAGTATTGATTATGTGCGCCACAAAAGATTCCGATCTGGGAATTATCCGTCATCATTAAGCAATGAAACAGATCGCTTGGTCCACTGGTGCCATGGTGCGCCCGGTGTCATCCACATGCTTATGCAAGCTTACAAGGTCAGTACCTCCAGTTGATCACAAGCATTTAATGTTTAGAAATCCACTTTTCTCCACCAGGTTCTCATTTTGATTTTGGCCAGCACATTTGATGGCAAACTAAAAACCTTTTCGAATCAATGTTTTTACAAAATAAAATCTCCCTGTTTCACTTTATCACCCCTGTAGTTGGAGCTATAAGGGTATGTATGTGTATTTTAACAGGGATTATATTCATATGTAAAAAGGAAACCTGGGGGACAGCATAGTAATGATTTTTATTCTGCGTGTGAATATCCGAGAAGGCAGTAGGCATTATTATAACTAAACGCTTTTTTGTTTGACTTCACATCATTTTATGTTCTTGGTTGAATAAGTCTTTATTGTTGGATGATGATGCTTATTTGGGGCCCTTTAAGTTTGAGTTTAAAATTGTTATAAAATTACTCATAAGGGAGAAGTGTGATGTTCAAAGTTTTACACATATGGGGTATTATAGAAAAATAGGCAGTCCCTTTACTGAATAATTCTGGTAGTCTCAAGATAATATTTGGGCACAATATTAAGAATGCATTCGATTTTTCTCCTGGACTAAGGATTAATCTTGTAAGTTGAAAGCAAACAATGCTTCTTTTTTTTTTTTTTTTTTAGGTTGTCTTTAAATGTGTTTTCTCTTTCTTTAAGAAGAGAGAGAGAGAGAGAAAGCGAGCATGAGAGGGGGGAGGGTCAGAGAGAGAAGCAGACTCCCTGCTGAGCTGGGAGCCTGATGGGGGACTCGATGCTGGGACACCAGGATCATGACCTGAGCCGAAGGCAGTTACTTTAAACAGCTGAGCCACCCAGGCGCCCCATAAAGGCATTCTCTTACTATTTTATTAAATAGAAGTTGAAATTACAAACAGCTTACTGTATCCTATAACATTTAAGTTTTTTAACATTTTTTGGAAAAATAATTCGCGTTTAAAGAAAACAGTGTTTTCAAGCAAGTTTTTTAGAAGACTATACCACATTTGGTTTTATTTTTTAAATTTCTTATTTGAGGGCACCTGGGTGGCTCAGTCGGTTAAGCGTCAGCCTTTGGCTCAGGTCCTGATCCCGAAGTCCTGGGATTTGAGCCCCGCGTTGAGCTCCCTGCTGAGCAGGGAGTCTGCTTCTCCCTCTGCCTCTGCCCCTCCCCTCAGGCTCACTCTCTCTCTTAAATCAATAAATAAAATCTTAAAAAAAAAGTTTTTATTTGAATGCAGTTGACACACAATGTTGTATTAGTTTCAAATGTACAACATAGTGCTGCCCCAATTTACACATTATGCTGTGACCACGAGTGTAACCACCATCTGTCACCATCTGTCACCATGCAACACTACTACGGTATCATTAACTATATTCCTTATGCTCTGCCTTTTATTCCTGTGACTTATTCATTCCATAGCCTGTTATCTCCTACTCCCTTCACCCATTTTGCCCAACCCCCCCCAACAACCATCAGTTTGTTCTCTGTATTTACAGGTATGAGTCTGCTTTTTGTTTGTTTCTTCATTTTTCTGTTTTAGATTCCACATATGAATGAAATCTTACGGTATTTGCCTTTTTCAGTCTGACTTATTTCGCTTAGCATAATACCATCTTGGTCCACCCATGTTGTACCAAATGGCATGATCTCATCCTTTTTTATGGCCGAGTAATATATTACAAACACACACACACACACACACACCCCACATCTTATCCATTTGTCTGTCAATGCACATTCAGGTTGTTTCCATAGCTTAGCTATTATAAATAATGCTGCAATAAACAGAGGTGCATGTATCTTTTTGAATTAGTGTTTTTGTTTTCTTTGGGTAAATACCCAGTAGTCAAATTAATGGATCATATGTTATCTCTATTTTTAAATTTTTGAGGAACCTCCATACTGTTTTCCACAGTGGCTGAACCAATTTTCATTCCCATCAATAGTGTGCACGGGTTCCTTTTTTTCCACATCCTCTCCAACACTTGTGATTTCTTGTCTTTTTGATTTTAGCCATTCCAGCAGGTGTGAGATGATATCGCATTATGATTTTGATTTGTACTTCCCTGCTGACTAGTGCTGTTGAATATCTTTTCACTGTCTGTTAGCCATCTGTATGTCTTCTTTGCAAGAATGTCTATTCAGGTCCTCTGCCCATTTTTTAATTGGATTGTAAATAATGCTTCTTTTGTAATTTTATCTTTTTAATGCATCTTTATTTGTAATATTTGATGTTGGAGGTTGTTCTTCATGTATGAAAGTATATAACAGTAACCACATGATTGATTAGTGTTTTGGCAAAGTCTCTTAGTTTTGTAGAAATAGAATTAATGAAGCAGAATTCATATTTCTACCTAGAAATAACAAAAGAACTTATCCCGGAATCAATTTTATTTTCCCTTTGTGACTAACCATAATAATTTAGAAAAATTGTGGGGAATCTCATGATTTTGCCTAATTTTTCAGAATTTTTTAGTCCTCCTACAAGAGTAACACCTAAAATATTCAAATATAAAAGTCAGGTATGAGCATTTAAGAAAATAACTCAGAAAGTTATGATAAAAAGAAAAAGCATAGTGAAATATACTCTTTGGAAATCAAAAGAATTTAAGGATTCATCTTCTTTTTTTTTTTTTTTTTAATGTTTTATTTATTTATTTGAGAGAGAGAGAGCCCAAGAGGAGGTAGGGTCAGAGGGAGAAGCAGACTCCCCGGTGAGCAGGGAGCCCGATGTGGGACTCGATCCCGGGACTCCAGGATCGTGACCTGAGCCGAAGGCAGTCGCTTAACCGACTGAGCCACCCAGGCGCCCAAGGATTCATCTTCTTAACAATACCTCAGTCTTTATTTTTATTTTTATTTTTTTTTTTAAGATGTTATTTATTCATTTAAGAGAGAGAGAGCACGAGGAGGGGGAGGGGCAGAGGGAGAAGCAGACTCCCCGCCGAGCAGGGAACCCGAGGCGGGACTCGATCCCAGGACACTGCGATCATGACCTGAGCCGAAGGCAGTCGCTTCACCAACTGAGCCACCCAGGCGCCTAATACCTCAGTCTTTAAATAAAATAAAATTCTGTTCAAATCAGTGCCTCCCTTTTTTAGAGCCTTAGAATGATGTAACTTCAGTGACATCGAGATAAGTCTCTAATATTGTAATTGTCCAACCATGACGAGTATATTGTTGACAAACAAGGACCCTTCAATATTTAAAACAGATGTATGACTTTGAGAAAAAGTGAAAGCTTTTGTTTACCGGGCGCCTTTTTCTCTTTCACATTAAAGAGGGCAAGCAGTGCCGGTGGGCCCTCCTGGTGGCTGACGGTCTCGGCTTCTGAGGGTCCCGTCCAGCCCCCCGTCTCCCCCGCTCCCCGAGAGAGCGGTAAGCAGGTAATCGGGAGCCAGGACGTCCAATGGGGCCATCAGCCTAGGGAGATCCCTTTCTCCTAGCCCCGTTGGCTATCACGCCGTCTGTTTCTATGGCCGCTGGTCACACGGGGAGCACACAGAGCACCCATAGCAGAAGCCCTGCTCTCGGCACACCACAGATGCCTCCCAGCAGCTGCTGCCTATCCAGCTTTGGCTCAGAATATCATCGGAATGTCTGTCCCTGCCTTCTTCCGAAACAGCAAGTTCCCTCTTCTCTTAAGCATAGAGCAAAGACATTACGATCCCGTACTTAGTCACTAAAACTTAATTTTGTCCATTTACATCAAGATTCTCAAACATGAGGAAGGCGAGGAGTCAGAATCTTCGGGGGCAGAAGGCCTCAATGGTAACTTGAAAAGGCATATATGATAGAGTTTTACAATATATGAGTGAAGTGTGAGATTGGTGTTTGGCCAAGGCGGAGGGTGGGGTGGGCAGAGACAGGGTAGGGGGTGGGATGGAAATGCAAAGGTCGAGGGTCCATTTTCTCTCAAGTTATTGTTAACTCAAATTAAGAGCATCTGCATTCATTGAGGCTGTCTCAGAATTAGGAAGTGCTTGCATTTTATATAAGTTTTCAACATTTTCTCTTGCTGGCATGTGAACTCATATAAGTTCTTCAAGAATGCTGATGAAAGCATAAGGTTTTCAGGTGTTTGCAAAAAAAATATTAATATCCTTCACAAATAAAACTATAAATTGAGTTTAGTTTCACTTAATTTGTTTTCCCTTCCTAGAGATGCTCATCATGTGTGTTAGTTGGGTGGACTCTACTTTGTATGAACATACACTGTTAATTTAAAATTATATTGTATTCTAGATGATCCTTGAAAAATGTCAGGGTTTTAATAATATTCTGTGCTATATTAGGAATTATATTACTTGCAAATGATTTTCTAGCAGATTACATTTGTGGACCCTATAGCTGGAAGCTATTTTGCTGAGCAGTTCTTGATTATCTGACAGTAGACTACAAGCGATGGTAACCAGTTCTACCTTCTAACTACACACATGGGCCCTCCAGCATTAGCAGTATGTGGATTCAGCCACTGTAAACAGATGCTAACACTGGTCAAATGAAAATTGTATTTGGGAAGGTATTTACAAATATGCAGCCCAGGAAAACCATATAAGTCATACCAAAGTGATATCGATATAATCTTTTGATTCCTTAAAGTAGGAAACCACCACGCCTTATGCTCTCCGATGGTCAGCCATTGACCAGACATCAGAAAATGTTTTCATATAAACGGTGTTCCAAAAGCTCATTTGTAAGTTGATTATTTGAAACATGGAATATCTTGAAGGAGTGCATATCAGAATCAGCTGGAGAGATTCTTTCAAATTATACTTTCTTTCCTTCTTCCTCAAGGTGGTTGATACCTTCCTGAGTGTAAGCATCCCTTATATAAATCTACCACTTTATCAATTTTTTTTCCAGTTGTTTCTAGTTTTTTACTCTTATGAATAAGCTGCTATGAACATTCTTGTACAGGTCTTTTTGTAGACATGTGTTTTCATTCCTTTTGGGCCAGTACCTCGGAGTAAAATTGCTGGATCAGAAAGTAAGTGTAAGAAACTGCCAGACATCTTCACAAAGTAACAGCTGTCGTACCTTTTATATTCCATCAACAATGTAAGAGAGTTCACATCTTTGGCAACACGTGGTACTGAAAGGCTTTTTAATTATATTCTGGCGGATATTTCATTGTAGTTTCTAATGGATAGCAATTTTGCTTGTGTTCATGGCTCGTTTATGTATCTTGCTTTGTTGAACGTCTGTTCATTCCTTTTACCCACGTTGTTTTAATCTTTTATCTTTTTATTATTGAGTTGTAAGGATTCTTCCTATGTTCTGGTTACAAGTCTTTGTCAGATAGGTGTTTTGGAAATAATTTTTTTTTTTTTTTAAGATTTTTCATTTATTTGACAGAGAGAAACACAGTGAGAGAGGGAACACAAGCAGGGGGAGTGGGAGAGGGAGAAGCAGGCTTCCGGCGGAGCAGGGAGCCCGACGCAGAGCTCGACCCTGGAAATAATTTTGTAGTTGGCCTAATCATAATCCTTATGGTATCTTTTGAGGAATAGAGTTTTTAATTCTGATAAAGTCTGTGTTTTATCAAGTTTTTTATGGTAATTTCTTTCTGTATCTTGTCTAAGAAGTTGCTAACCAAAAAAATAAAACAGCCAGTTATTTTACCAGCAAAATGGGCTTATTCAAGAATGGCGGAGAATTACATTTTGGGATATGCAAGCTATGACAAAACCGTAGGCAAGTCCAACAAACAAAGGAGATGAACATTATTTTATGGAGAAGAAGGAGCGGGGGAGAGGTGGTTTTGAATGTCAGTCCATTGGAAAAAAGCAGGAGTTCAGGGTCATGCCAGTTTCTCATTGGCTGAGTTGCAGGGGTAGTCGAATTCTTGTAGGAGATGCGGTGAACCTTTTTTCCCCATTGGGGCTTATAACTGATGATTCTTTCCTGTTTCCTGTTCCCTCTTCTGTTGGGGTCTGTAATCGACAAGTCTTTCTGGAATTGAGTAGAGTGGCAGGCTTGCCCTTCTAACCTCCCAACTCCACTTTAGTGAGGTTTCCCTTCATTAATTGTCACAAAATTTTACTTACCCCAGGTTACAGATAATATTCTTCTCCAAGCTGCACGGATTTCGATTTAGAACTATGAGCTATCTCTAACTACATTTTATATATTACATGTATATTTTGTATATTAGGTTTGTATATGTGACGTAAGAAGAGAGATTCTTTTTTGTAAGCATCAGGATATCTGATTGTTCCTACATTGTTTCTTGGAAAGACTTTTCTTTTTCCCTATTTGATTGATTTGGTGTCATTAATACTCATAACAAGCCACTGACCTGAAGAACTAGTATCCTTTTAGAGTTGAGAAAACTGAGACATTGAGCCACTTATCCAAGGCCAGGCCACACAGTTACAAGGTGACAGAGCTGAGATTCGAACTCAGGCAGTCTGACCCCAGAGCGCACATCTCAGTTGCTTTCATGAGCTAAGAGTTTTGCTTCTGACCCTGGTGAATAGATTCTACATCAGGAATAGTGAGTGAAATGCAGATGTCTCTCTCTTTGCCTTTCTACCCTCTGCAGACACTGATGCACATAGTTCATCTTTTTTTTTTTTTTGAGATCACTGCTAATCAGTCACAGGTAGAGGAATCCTGTTTGCTCCCCCCCAAGGAGATCCTCTCTGAGGACCCTTTTGCCTCTTAATTCATTTACACTAGCATGGAATGGGCTAAGTGAGTGGAGATTACAGCAGATTCTGAGGGAAGGACTAGAGAAACAAAACAAATGAAACGTGAGGGGAAAGAGAAGAAAATTTAAAAGGGAATTTGAGGAGGCAAAAACAGACAGCCTCCTCCTGCCGGGCATTTGTCTTCGGCGAGCTCATCCGTCTCTTGACATAGAAACCACTCGGTGGAGACCGTGCCAGTGAGTCGTGCAGCCCAGGCACGTCTGCTCCGGGGACTGCAGGAAGCTCCATGCTGGTTTCCGTGTGGTGGATTATGACAGATCGCACCAGCCCTGCAGTGCCAGGCCATCCGGGTCTTACTGATAATGGGGCTCACCCGGGATACTGAGTATTCTTGACCTAGCTGACAGGATAATGTGGGACCGTCAGTCCCTCGGGTGACTTCACCAGGAGCCGTGTTAGTGCTGCAGGGCATATTGCTCTGGGAATTACAGAACGCTTCTTGGTTTCTGGTAGCTTCTGTTTTAATTTTTTAACTAAATTTTAGAACTGCTTTTGCAGAACCATGAACTGGGAGGACAAGGGGAAGAGATGGGTAGATTAAGATCGTGAGGTGCGGTACTGTGGTGTTGCTGGTGGTGGTCGTGTTTACCCCCAGAGGGGGTAAGGTTTCAGGTTTCGGGTTTCCTAAGGTGTCAATGACTAGCCAGAAAGGGAAACTGTTTTGCTAAGTCATCATCGAAAACATCTTTCTCACGCTGTTTTGCTTTTCACTGCCCAGGTCTTTAAGGAGGAGAAATACCTGAAAGATGCCATGGAGTGTAGTGATGTCATTTGGCAGCGGGGTTTGCTTCGGAAGGGCTACGGGATCTGCCACGGGACAGCCGGGAACGGCTATTCGTTCCTGTCTCTGTACCATCTCACGCAGGATAAAAAGTATCTCTACCGAGCCTGCAAAGTAAGGAGTCTTAATGGAGACAACTTGGGAGTACTCCAGAGCATGCACAAAATCCAAAACTACAGCTCCCCTCCTTCTCTTAACCGGTTTCTCCCAGCTCTGTGGTCTCCCCTGTTTCTCCTGGCCCAGCACTACCCCTTGCCCGGGAACCCTCTTCCTCGAGTGCTTGGTGAATTCATTGCAGTGTCTCATTTGCTGCCTTTTCACCGAGTGAAATCTCTGCTCTTAAATGTGTTTCCCCTTAGTTTGCAGAGTGGTGTCTAGAATATGGAGCACATGGGTGCCGCATCCCCGACAGACCCTACTCTCTCTTTGAAGGTAAGAGTGAGCAGAAAACGCTGGGTTTAAATATCTGGGTGAGTGAATTTGGGCCTTCTGTGTCTCTGCACTGGCTTGTTGCATTTGCTCTTCCTTGAGTAATAACTCCCCCACTGTAAAGCAGCTGTGAACAAAGTAGTTTATTGCTGAAAATTACGTCGAGTCTCTCTGCCTTACCTATTTCGTGCACCCGTGAGCGTGCTTCAAATATTTCTAAAGAATATATGCAGACAACATAGAATGTTTGCTACTCAGTAAAAGAAGAAATAATAAGGTTACTCCTCTGCATTTTGTCTGTAACATTGTGTATATAATACTGATCTATTCACAGGAAACTTGTTTAGTTATTTAAATATGTTTAATTATTTCAGATATATAAAGAAGGATGAATAATTGATATTAGTAACTTAAAACTATTAGTAGTTAGGAAAATAGGTAGTTGGAAAAAATAATAGCACACTGAAGAACGTTCTGAAAAACAAGCAAAGACAGGAAATGAGCAAACGCAGTAAGTCTGCTGCAAAGCACTATATATAGACTATAATCAGGAAAACAAAATAGAAACCCTACAAAGAGGACTCGTACATTTTTTGTATTTATATTGTGTGTGTGCCTGTGTGTGTGTGAATTAGATAATTTGTGATGTAAGCCACAGAAATCAAAGGGCAAAGGTTGAATGATACTAGGGTAAATTGGTGATAACTTTTGATTACTTTAGAGCTACATCTTATACTGATTCCAAAGTAAACTTCAGAAGGAATAAATGATTGAATAATTTTTTAAAAAATCAAACAATAGATGGGTGTTGAATTTTGTCAAATGCTTTTTTCTGCATCAGTTGATATGATCGTGTGGATTTTTTTTCTTCTTTATTAACATTGTGGATTACATTGGTTGATTTTCAAATATTAAGCCAGCCTTGCATCTCTGGGATAAACCTCACTTGGTCTTCTTATATATCGCTGAATTGTATTTGCTAATATTTTGTTGAGGATTTTTGCATCTATATTCATGCGGGATTTGGCCTAGAGTTTTCCCTTTTTGTACTATCTTTGCTTTTGGCATCAGAGTAATACCGACCTAATAAACGGTACTGAGAAGTATCCTTTGCTCTTCTGTTTTCTGGAACAGATAATGTATTAATTGGTGGAAGAATTGGTGTTCATTCTAACATAAATGTTTGGTAGAATTCTCCACTGAAACCTTGGAGTAGAGATTTGGGTGGGGACTAGTTAGTTCATAGGGCTGTTCAAGTTATCAGTTTCACATATGGTAAGTTTCAGTAGTTTGTATTTTTGAGACATTGTTCTGTTTCACCTAAGGTGTCAAGCTAATGTGTGTAAAGCTAATCCTCGTTTATTTCCCTTCTGATGTCTGAATTATCTGTAGTGATAGGCCCCGTTCTGCTTCTGCTCTTGGGTATATTTTTTAATCATATATTAGAAATATAAGCAGAAAATAGAGCACTTGCCATTATCTTTTGCCGATTAATATCCTTTTAATATTCAAAGCAATCATAATGAAAAAATAATCCTCAGAAAAAAATTTCAGTCTTTTACATCATAAAAATGCAGTGTATCTGCATTCGGTAGAACGGAGTTAATACCTGAACTCTCAATGGAGTGCATTCAGGTTTATAAATGGCAGCTCCAAAGCCCGAGTAGGTCAAGATCTTAGAATGTACAACTCCCTAAAGGCTGGGAAGTTAGATTCGTCTGTTCCCTTGGTGGGCTCTAGGTAGGTCCCTGTGGGGTGGGTGGAGAGTAGTTCTGGTGCCTTTGTGGAGGCGACTAGGCTGAAAGGGTCACTGACACGGTAACCCCTTCTGGAGCTTTCTCCTGCCCAAGTGCTCCGTCGAGGTGAATCTGCTGCTCTTCCCCACCAAAACAAGAAAACAAATGGACCACTCTAGGGTGTCGTGGGTCATCGTCTTTTTCTAATAGGTTCTGTTAAGTCAGTGTTTTTCAGATTTCTTAAGCTACTGGAACCCTTTCTTCAAACAAAAACTTACAGGGTTAGTCTGAGAACAACCAAAATGTAGGAAAACAGCTGATGACACACACAAAATGTGAATGAATTGCAAAATCATTGAGGGAAGAAGCCACACAGAACAGGCTATATATAGTGTGGGGTTCCATTCAAAGGACATTCTGAAACAGGTCAGACTACTCCGTGCTGGGCATGGCGGCAGGGGTCAGCCAGAGAGGGACACACAGGGGGCAGGCGATGGAAGTATTCCAAAATCTCTTGACAGGAATTTGGTTTACACGAGTGTGTGCATTTGTCAGACTCAGAGGAGTCCACTGAGGACTTGGGTGTTTGGGTGCATGTAAATTTTATGTCAAAAGAAAAGCTATAAACAAAAATCCAATAAGGGAGGAATTGTTCTGATTGAAAAGGGAGATAAGGGGCCCAGAGGCTGGAGCCAGCCAGCTGGCGGGCTTCCTCGCCCACCCTCCTGTAGGTCTCTTTAAAGCCTGATCTTGGTGCAGACTACAGTGATTTGCAGTGGGGATTTCGATGAAAACAAAGTTCATTTTATTTTTTTAAGATTTTATTTATTTATTTGAGAGAGAGAGCATGAGCAGGGGGGAGGGGCAGAGACAAACAGACTCCCCCCGCATCCCCCGCCCCTGAGCACAGAGCTTGACACGGGGCTCGATCCCAAGACCCTGAGATTATGATGTGAGCTGAAGTCAGATGCTTAACCGACTGAGCCAACCAGGCGCCCCGAAAACAAAGTTCATTTTAAAGTAGCATTCGTGTGTGTGTGTGTGTAATGGAATATTTATTCAACCATGAAAAAGAATGAAATCTTGTCATTTGCAACAACATAAATGGAGCTAGACAGTATTGTGCTAAGGCAAACTAAGTCAGAGAAGGACACCATATGATTTCACTCATATGTGGAATCTAAGAAACAAAACAAAGGGAAACAAAGAAAGACAAACGAAGAAACAGGCTCTTAACCTACAGAGAACAAACTGACGGTTGCCAGAGGGGAGGTGGGCGAGGGGCTGGGGGAAACAGGTGATGGGGATGAAGAGTACGCATGATGAGCACTGAGTAACGTAGAGAAGTGTTGAGTCATTAAATCGTACACCTAAAGCTAATACAGTGAAGAATTTGACAAACGCACACACTTGTGTAAATCAAACTCCTGTCAAGAGATATGGAACCGGCAGGCTTCCTCGCCCACCCTCCTGTAGGTCTCTTTAAAGCCCGACCTTGGTGCAGACTACCGTGCAGAACGCCGATATGGAAGAGAGAATTCCACCCTACTGGAATTAAACTTTTTAAAAAAGTTTTTAAAAATTAAAGTGGCATTCTTAAAATTCAAAGAAGATATAAAATGCAACCTTTTTGTTTGGACTAGGAATAAAGCGCTGAGAGAGGAAGTTTTATAGTTGAAGTAACACCATAGCAGCAACCCTAACTTTTTAGGTGGCCCTTCTATGAGATCATCTCAGAGTTGCAAGACACAAGATTAAAGCCCAGAACCCAATTAAAAAAAAAAAAAAAAGACAGGGAAGAAAACTGGTATCGTTATCTGCTGGGTGCTAATGTAAGGATTTCTTTCTGTTTTTTTGGTTTTGTTTTTGTTTTTTTATGAAGTCATTTGTGACGTCCTCAGCACCTTTCCCATCATCCCTGTAGCCCCTGGTACAGGCAGTGATCACAGGTCACTTTGTTTTGGACACTCCCCTAATGCCCTTGAATAAAAGGATGCACGTTGTACGTTGCAGGCATGGCTGGCGCGATTCACTTTCTCTCGGACATCTTGGCACCGGAGACATCCCAGTTTCCAGCATTTGAACTTGCTCCTTCGCAGAGGAACAAAAAGATGTAAAGAGACTACTAAGACACCTGTTTGGACCAAAAGCCAGGTTGCTTAGTGCCTGACACAGAACCAACTGTGAATCCGGAAGAAGGCAAAAAAAAAAAAAAGAAGCAAACACCTTCACGGGCCCCCTTTGTTGCAAAGGCCCTCAAGTTAGAGCATGAATGACAGAAACCATCCCGTCAGCGTTTTGTAACAGTGTTCCCCTCACTGGTGTGAAATACGAATTCTTCACCTCCAGCCCTCTGTAGCATTTGCATGTTCCTTGGTGTTCGTTGTCTAGAGGTGTAAGTTGTTCCAAACAGAAAGCCCTTCCCTTCCCATGAGCCCGGAGCTGAGCGCACGCGAGGGCACGGCGGCAGCCACTTCTCTGTGTATAAGATTTAAGGGAGGTGTCTCCTGTGTTGACAGGGAATAGTCAGGCGGTGTCTCTCTCATATACCAGAAAGCGTCTCTAAGGTGGTATCCTCGTGATACTTTGTCAGCACTCTCTGTGAGTACCTTTCGGACAAGCACGAGGGAAAGACCATTCCAAAGACCAAAAAGAAAGAAGATAAGAGGGGGGGTTTTGCTGGAATGGTTGGGGGTGGGGGGTGGGGGTTGAGCCTTTGCACCAGGTCGCCGAACGCTCCGCTCCCTCTTTGTGTTTTGTGTTCACCCTTGGTGTTTTTAAGAAGCCAGAGGGCATGCGTCGCAGCTCTACTGGGGCGCCCTGTTCTCAGCTGAAGTTCTGGGCACCTGTGTGGAGTTCCAGAGGCTCCTGTCAGCCCCAGGCCAAACCAGCCAGTGCCCTGGGCGCTGGACTTCGTGATACCAGAAAACAGCCAAGGGAGGCCTTTCCATGACCATACTGTAAATCAAGTAGGGGTGACTAAGCGTTGGCAATTCTAGATTTGGCTTTTACATTATTAAAACTTTATCATCATCATAACCTATTATAAGTTCAGTAGATACAATTCCAGATGGCGATAAGCAGATATTCACCTGTTCCCCTGTCCCTGCAATTAAACTTACATCAAAATTTGGTAAGTTATCTCAGTGTAAATTTGGGAGGAATACGGTCATTTTTGGCCTACTTTTGGGTGATTGAAATCTCACATTTGATTGAAATATATGAAGCAATAAAAGGACTAGTCTGCATTTATACATATGGGAAACATAATCTAACCAAGAAAATTGTGGTATTAATCTGCCTGACCTGTTTTATCTAAAAAAATGGACATTAATTTGGATTAGCATATTCTCAGTAATTCTGTCGTGTGGATTTCAGTTTTAGAAGAGTTTGTCATCACCGTACCAGTGGCCTGGGACTTTCCACGCACTTCTCCTCTTGTGAGCTAAGGCACGGGTCATAAAAGCCTAGATAGGTTTCTCAGCTGGTCTGGTCCTTGTCCATAAGGGTCTGTCTAACCACTTATCAGCCCTAGTTTCCACTCCTTTCATAAAGGAGCAGGAATATCCATGCAGAAGACAAATCTCCTTCATGCATATGCAGTTCGTCGGGTGTTGCTGAACCTTCTTTGTGGGCCTGGCATCTGAACATGGACCTTCATTTTCTTTTTTTTTTTTAAAGATTTTATTTATTTGACAGAGAGAGAGAGAGTGAGAGAGGGAACACAAGCAGGGGGAGTGGGAGAGGGAGAAGCAGGCTTCCCGTGGAGCAGGGAGCCCAATGCGGGGCTCGATCCCAGAACCCTGGGATCATGACCTGAGCTGAAGGCAGACGCTTAACGACTGAGCCACCCAGGCACCCCCCCTTTTTTTTTTTTAAGATTTTATTTATTTATTTGACAGAGACACAGTGAGAGCAGGAACACAAGCAGGGGGAATGGGAGAGGGAGAAGCAGACTCCCCGCAGAGCAGGGAGCCCGACGTGGGGCTCGATCCCAGGACCCTGGGATCATGACCTGAGCTGAAGGCAGACGCTTAACGACTGAGCCCCCCAGGCGCCCCGGGACCTTCATTTTCTAAATGAAGCCTCATGGATGCCTTCATTGCAGACACTGTTTCTAAGTCATGACTATCTTCTCTCAAGTTAGGTTGATGGCTTCCATGGGTATAAATGCTCTTGGTTATATTTTAACCAACCTCCTGGGCCTGCCCAGTACTTCTCAGGCAGCCCAGTACCCCATTCCTAAAGTCGGGACATGCGGTCCTGAATCAGTTGAGGGGGACTGTTTGGCAGGAGAGCCAAACAACCATGCACCCTCCTTCCCTCCCCACCCACCTCCTCCAAACCACACACACATAGCTTAGGAGGTCTTGCCTGCCTCAAGGCTTCGGCTAACAGCTTTGCCCAAACTTAATTCCTCAGGGGAAGCCAGTGGGACTGCACAGGGGTTGCCCCCAGAAACCCCCAGTACATCCTGCCTCAGCCAGGGGAAGCACGTCGAAGGCCCTGATTCTGGGCACATGTCTCCAGACCAGAAACAGCAATGGAGACTCACTCACTTACCTGGGCATCTCACCATATATGAGAAGTTAAGTGTCAGCCTTCTTTCCAACTAATGTACTGAGGGAAAGATAAAGTATTTGTGGAATAAATGGAGCTTTTATTTATGGGGTTTCCTTTTTTAAGTCAGCTGGGTTGACACCCTCCTGCTTACCCACTAGATGTTAACAGATGCGCAGCTCTCGGACTCTACGTTATCCCCCTTCCTAGCACCTGTTACGTAGCTGCTGCAGAAGGGACAGTCCCTGAAGGCAGAGGAGAAACGGCATCCACTTCAAGGAACAGAAAACTTACGGAAGTCAGTTCAGTAATTCTAAGTGTTTGAATTCAGATCTCAGAACATCGCACGGTGATCTCTTGATTTGTTTGTGATCTCCAAAATGTGTCTAAATTTTAAAACTATGTGTATGCACAATACCATTTTAAAATTTGAAAGAAAAAAAGTCGATGGCCACAAAAAGTGTGTGGAGTTCTTTGGTTTTGTTAGTAAAGACAGTTCCGCGATGACGACTTGTGGGCTCTTCATTTATTCTCACCTCCATCTGCATTTGAGAGTGAGGTTGGTTGGGAGCATTGGTCACCATTCTGAAGATTTCACTCTTCACTTAAAAACGTGGCAATCGCCCACATCACGAGGTACTGAATAATTCATTAGAACGATAACAAGGTATCTACACATGCGTTCTTTTTTTATCCCAAGGCTCCCCGAAAGCTGGACAGTGATGGTAAGAGCAGCCTACATTTAGCTGGCATGGTGTGACGGGCCTTTGCCCTCACCGTCCTTAACGGTGACAAGTGGTGACAACAGTGCTGGAGGTGGGCACTGTTATCCCTGTTTTACAAGTGAGAAGGCTGACAGCCTTGCCCAGGATAACCGCTAGAATGGAGGCCAGGCGGGGTTTGCCGTTGGTCATGCTCTCTTGCACCCAGTACCCCTTTGCCTAGATGCCCCCTGCAGAAAGTAAGAATTGAAACCTGGGAGAGGCCTTGCGCAAGAGCACATGCCTAGGAAAGGAAGAACAGGGCCTCTTTCTCTGTCCTTGTCACCTGCTCGAGCCTACTGCCCTCCAGGCTGGGTGGGGGACTCCAACCGCTAGTGTAATTGTGTAGGGCTTTTAGCATCTATTACTTCATTTGCTGGATTCACAAGAGCAGTGATCCAAGTTTAAAGTCCAGGTTCCCTGAACATTTTAACAGACTCCTTACTCCATCCCAGGCTGTCTGCTGCAGCTTAGAGGGGCTCTTCCTTTCTTGGCCCTAAGTCCGGCATGAGGCTAGGTTTGTAGGGGGGGTGGGGCCGTGGTTGTTGTGAGGATCCTAGGTGTGTGCAGTGTTTTCTGTGCATATGCATATGAATATCCGGAGAGGGGGTTCCTGGTTTCATCAGAGCTTTGAAGTGGCCTTTGACTCCAAAAGGTAAAAAGTTCAGGTTCTGGAGTAAAGAATGCATGTTAGCAAGCTGGGCTTCAAAACAGGGAGCAGGGATGCTGTGGAAGATGGGCATGGCAGGGGTATCTGGGATCACGAGGCACCCGCCCATCTAGGAAGATCCCTATCACAGTGGAAGATGCTACCTTCAGGTCTCGACTTTTCCATATCACGTTGACTTGAGGAGAGCCAGCTGTCAATTTTCAAAGTGACTGTCACCTCCTGATGCCCGTCAGCCTGCTCTTCAACGGGCCCATGGCCCTGGAAGGCTGTGTTGCATCATTGCCCTTCCTGATCAGAGCAAGGTTGCAGGCTCCTTCAAGGCCCCATTGTAACCAAGACTGGCTCCCCGGAGCTAGATCGCTAGAAGCACCAGTGATCCCAGATGCTTGGGGCTATTATGAGGTCCAGTTGCTTCACAAATACCACTGCACCCATTTTCCCCTCCCACTTAGAGGTGGGAGGCTTGAGTCCTTCATTCAGCACACGGTTATTGCACGCCTACAGTGTGCCAGGCATTGGGCTGAGTGCTGAGAGTGGTCAGGTCTCAGCGGTCATGGATTCTGGCCTCCTGAGTTCACAGTCCTGCTTGGTGAACACCCACTGGGAGTGAGTAGCATTGAGCTCAGACGCAGGGGAGGCCCTCCCTTAATAGGACATCAGACAGCTCCTCTGCATTGTGGGGTGGGGGCAGTAAGCCTCCTGGGTGAAGAAGACACTGTGCGTCTTCCAGGTATGGCAGGAGAGGACCCCAGGTAAGTAATCACCCAGCTGTGCGGTATGACGCCCGCTGGCATGAAGATGAGGCTGATCCCAGGCATCAAGGGGCATATGGACTGGAGGTTAAGAAGCTGAATGCCTGTGTTTACCTCTGAATTCAACCACTTGTGTGAACTTAGACAAGAAATTTCCTGAGCCTCAAGTTTTGTTTTGTTTCCAGAAAATCAGGACAATAATCAGGACATCTTCATGTGGTTGGTGGGAGGATTAAAATGAAATAACAGGGCGCCTGGGTGGCTCAGTCAGCTAAGCGACTGCCTTCGGCTCAGGTCATGATCCTGGAGTCCCTGGATCGAGTCCCGCATCGGGCTCCCTGCTCGGCAGGGAGTCTGCTTCTCCCTCTGCCCCTCCCCCTTCTCATGCTCTCTCTCTCATTCTCTCTCTCAAATAAATAAATAAAATCATGGGGCGCCTGGGTGGCTCAGTCGGTTGAGCGACTGCCTTCGGCTCAGGTCATGATCCTGGAGTCCCTGGATCGAGCCCCGCATCGGGCTCCCTACTCAGGGAAGGAGTCTGCTTCTCCCTCTGACCCTCCCCCCTCTCATGTGCTCTCTCTCTCATTCTCTCTCTCTCAAATAAATAAATAAAATCTTTAAAAAAAAAAAAAAAAAATGAAATAACAAATAGAGAAAGTGTCTAGCCACTTGTGAGTGCTCTGTTGGGGGAAGTGAAGGTATTGGTGTAGTGCTTTTAAAATGTGACGAAACAGGCTCAGTCTCCTAAGTAGTAGAATGAAAACCCAGAACTGTCCAGCTCCAAAATCCCATGCTTCATGACAACGCTGGAGCTTCCAGCCACTTGAGCGTGTGTGTGTGTGTGTGTGTGTGCACGCGTGAGCACGCACGCGTGAGCACCTCACTGCCCCAGGGTCTTTCAAGGGGAGGAAATCCCATAGGGGCAAGGAGTAACCAAGCAACAATTTCAGGCCTACGACAAATCTGAAAGTTGAGAGACGTTGGGTCCTCTACTTCACTGGCCTATTCTTCATTTAGAGACCCACAGAGATCTTCCCAGTTCTGCATCAGGTGGCCTGTTGTGGCCTTCACAGGATCGTCCACCAGAAGCAGTGCAGGTCACATGTCAATAGAGTTCACCCCACCCTTTAAAGTACTGCCCGTAAGAGGATAAAACATGTACCAAGCAACGCAATCACACATCCTCCCATAATCATAAATATTCCCCATGGTCCCAAGAATGGATGAGGCCGGCTTTTCAAACCATTCTTCACAGAGGAAGTTATCACATACTATATCAGCTGTTGGGGACGAAAAGGGGGATAAGGAACAAGGCCTGCTCTCCTGGCCCCAAGAAGCCCTGAGTCGGGAAGGAGGAGCACATTTCCTCTTGGCACCTGGGTTAAATGTTCTCAGACCTTGCGTGCCTGAAAGATGTCTTTGTTCTGCTCTGACACTTAAATCACCGATTGTTTATAGAATTCTGGACTAGAAATCACTTTTCTGCTGAAATTTCAAGGCATTGCTGCACTGTCTTCTAGCTTCCGGCATTGCCTCTGAGAATTTCATAGCCATGGTGATCCTTGTTTTGTTGTGTGTGATCTCGTGCCTTGCATGTCATCGTTTTACAAGGTGCGGATTTTTTCTTCTCTATGTTTGCTTCTTTTTCTTCTCAGGTGTTTTCTTCTCTATGTCATTGTTCTTCTCCATAATGAGTCAGTTCTGGACTTTCCGGCTTCCCTGGAAACCTGTGTCTTTCAATTCTAGGGCTTTTCTTAACTTATTTCTTAATGTTTTTCCCTCTCTGATGTCCTTGTCTTTTTCTTGAACACCTGGTGTTACTTGGGTGTTAATCTCCCGTGACGGTCCCTAACTTTTTTTTTCCTTTTCACATCCCTTTGTCTTTTTGCTTTACTTTCCAAGAGATTTCAACTCTATTTTCCAGTCCTTCTATTAAATGTTTCCTTTCTTTATGTCCGGGAGTTTGTCTTGTTCTTAAGGACCTTTTAAATATATTGTCTTCTTATTTCTTTTTTTTTTTTTTAAAGATTTATTTATTCATTTGAAAGAGCGAGAATGAGAGAGAGTACATGAGAGGGGGGAGGGTCAGAGGGAGAAGCAGGCTTCTCGCTGAGCAGGGAGCCCGATGCGGGACTCGATCCCGGGACTCCAGGATCATGACCTGAGCCGAAGGCAGTTGCTTAACCAACTGAGCCACCCAGGTGCCCAAAGATTTTATTTATTTATTTGACAGAGAGAGACACAGCGAGAGAGAGAGCACAAGCAGGGGGAGTGAGAGAGGGAGAAGCAGGCTTCCCGCGGAGCAGGGAGCCCGATGCGGGGCTCGATCCCAGGACCCTGGGATCATGACCTGAGCCGAAGGCAGACGCTTAACAACTGAGCCACCCAGGCGCCCCTATTGTCTTCTTATTTCTTAGCCGCAATATCTTATCTCTCTGAGGATGTTAACTTATTCAACAAATGGTCATTAAGAGCTTATTCAACACCAGACACACTATTCTAGGCAGTTGCTTTGTGAACAAAGCAAAGATGATTACCTTGTAGAGTTTGCAGTATAGCAGGGAGAGATAAACAATGAACATAAATAAGCAAATTGTCTCATGTTAAGGTAATATGGAAAAAAGATAAAACAGAATAAAAGGGACTGACAGTGGCAGAGAGAAAACATTACTATTTTAAACAGGATGATCAGAGTAAGACTAGAGACTGTGACATCTGAGCCAAGACATGAAGAAAATGAAGTTGGCCAGATGAACGTTTGTGGAAGAGCACCCACGCAGAAGGCAGACCAGTGAAAAGGCCCTCAGGTCGGAGCACACCACTCAGGTTCATGGGGAAAAAAAGCCTGGTTGGAATGGAGTGAATGAGGAAGAGGGTGATAGAGGATAGAGGAAGACTAGGCCTGGAAGGCCGTTCTTAGGAATTTGGCTCTCACTCTGGGTGATGTAGAGAGCCACTGGAGAGTTTTGAGCAAAGGAAGGACATTATCTGGTCTATGTTTTAAAGGGATCATTCAGGAGAATGCAAGGTAGCAGCAGGGAAAAGAGAAGGCTAGTCCAAGAGAGAAATGATGGTGGTGGCTCACCCCGGTATAGTTAGGAGCAGTGGAGTTGGTGAGAAGTGGTCAGAATCTAGATGTATCTTGAAGCTAGGGTCAATAGAATTCCCTAAAATAGGTGCAGAGTAGAAAAAAGTAGACAAAGATAGCTCCAAAGTGTTTGTCCCAAGCAACCAGAAGCTGAGATGCGAAGGAGGTCAGGCAGGAAGATGAGGGTTCATTCTTAAGCATATTGAGTCTGAAATGACAAACATGAAAAGTCTGGAGTTTAGAGAGAAATCGGGGATGGAGCTGTCACTTTGGAGTCTATCAGTGTTATTGAAAGCCATAGGGCTGGATGAGTTCACCCAGGAAGTGAGGATAAAGAGAACAGGGAAGAGAATAAGAGGTCAGACAAAGAGCTTTGGGCCACACCAGCATTAAGAAGTTAGGAGAAGAGGGGCCTGGGTGGCTCAGTCGGTTAAGCGTCTTACTCTTGGTTTCAGCTCAGGTCATGATCCCGGGGTCCTGGGATCGAGTCCCACATCTGGCTCCCTGCTCAGTGGGGATCCTACTTCTCCCTCTGCCTGCAGCTTCCCCTGCTTGTGCCCACTCTCTCTCTGACAAATAAATAAATAAAATCTTACAAAAAAAAAAAGAAGAAGAAGAAGAAAAGTTGGGAGAAGAGAAAGAACCAGCCAAAGTGAGTGAGAAGAAGCAGTCATTGGGATAGGAAGCATGTTTTCCTAGAAGCCAGTGAGGAAAATGGATGTGTGTGCAGATGGAAATGAGCAACTGACCCAGATGCTTCTGATAAGCAAGAGAAAGATTAAGAATTGACTGTTAGGTTCAGTAGATAGAGGTCATTGGTGAATTTGTCAGCAATATAGACAATACTTTAAAGAAGTTTTGTTGTAGGGCGCCTGGGTGGCTCAGTTCATTAAGCATCTGCCTTCGGCTCAGGTCATGATCCCACGGTCCTGGGATTGAGTCCCACATCGGGCTCCCTTCTCAATGGGGAATCTGCTTCTCCCTTTCCCTCTGCCCCTCCCCCCTACTTGTGCTCATTCTCTCTCTCAAATAAATAAATAAAATGTAAATAAAAAAGAAAGAAGTTTTGTTGTAAAAGAGAGGAAAGAAATGGGGCCGTAGCTGGTGAGAGACATAAGATAAAGAAAAAACTTTTTAAGTTCAGAAAAATAATAGCATGCTTGAAAATTGATGGGTATGAACCAATGGGCAGGTAAAAAAAAAAAAAATGTGACACTGAACAAGGGGCAGTGCTGGAGTGATGTCCTTAAGAAGCAGAGGAGGTGGGAGCCAGTGCCTAAGTGCAGGTAAGCTGTGGACAGGAGCTTGGCCCCTGTGCTCTGGCCGACGGATGGTACCGAGGCTGGTGGGTGGGTGAGTGGGAGGCTGTGGCAGCTGTGGAAGGTCTCTTCTGATTTCTTCAGTCTTCTCAGTGAAGTAGGAAACTTCTGAGTGAAGATGGAAGTGGCCGCAGTGTTGGGATTTGAAGAGAGAAGAGAAAGGGAATATTCCCTAGGAGAATGGCAGAAGGAATGAGTGGTTCCCAAACTTCAACACGCTCAGAAAACACTTGGAGGACTGGTTAAAACACAAATTGCTGGGCTACTGTCTGATTCACCAGGTCTGGGGTGGGGCCTGAGAATTTTTTTCTGACAAGTCCCAGGGTGACACCAATGCAGCTGATCTGGGGTCCCCACACTTCAAGAAACATACTGTTGCTCCTCCCCCTGGTTACTCGGGTCTCGACTCAGGGCACCTGCAAGTACACCAGGACGGCATCACGGGACCACAGGCTCAAGAACGCAGGTGAGGGCGCCTGGGTGGCTCAGTCGGTTGAGCAACTGCCTTCGGCTCAGGTCATGATCCTGGAGTCCCGGGATCGCGTCCCGCATCGGGCTCCCTGCTCGGCGGGGAGTCTGCTTCTCCCTGTGACCCTCCCCCTTCTCATGCTCTCTCTCAAATAAATAAATAAAATCATGGGGCACCTGGGTGGCTCAGTCGGTTGAGCGACTGCCTTCAGCTCAGGTCATGATCCTGGAGTCCTAGGATCAGGTCCCGCATCGGGCTCCCCGCTCAGCGGGGGGTCTGCTTCTCCCTGTGACCCTCCCCCTTCTCATGCTCTCTCTCTCATTCTCTCTCTCAAATAAATAAATAAAATCATGGGGCGCCTGGGTGGCTCAGTCGGTTGAGCGACTGCCTTCGGCTCAGGTCATGATCCTGGAGTCCCGGGATCGCGTCCCGCATCGGGCTCCCTGCTCAGCGGGGAGTCTGCTTCTCCCTCTGCCCCTCCCCCTTCTCATGCTCTCTCTCTCATTCTCTCTCTCAAATAAATAAATAAAATCATGGGGCGCCTGGGTGGCTCAGTCGGTTGAGCGACTGCCTTCGGCTCAGGTCATGATCCTGGAGTCCTAGGATCAGGTCCCGCATCGGGCTCCCCGCTCAGCGGGGGGTCTGCTTCTCCCTGTGACCCTCCCCCCTCTCATGCTCTCTCTCTCTCTCTCTCATTCTCTCTCTCAAATAAATAAATAAAATCTTAAAAAAAAAAAAAAAAGAACGCAGGTGAGACCAGTCAGTGGGCTGGGAGTTTTTCTCCAGCCATGTTCAGCTTGCTTTTTAGTTTAGCTTATCTGAATTGCTTTTTCCCATTGGTTGGGTTTAGTTTTTACCTTTCAGATTTTAGGGTTCACTGATTATATGCCGCAAAAAAAAACTGCCCAGAGTTTTTTGTTGGGAGATTTTTGATTACCGATTCAATTTCTTTGCCGGTTATTGGTTTGTTAAAATTTTCTATTTCTTCCTGTTTCAGTTTTCGTAGTTTATATGTTCTAGGAATTTACCCTTTTCTTCCATATTGCCCAGTCTCTTGGCATATAATTTTTCATAATATTCTCTTATAATTGTTTGTATTTCTGTGGTGTTGGTGGTGATCTCTCCTCTTTCATTTGTGATTTATAAGTATTTGGGTCCTTTCTCTTTCCTTTTTGATAAGTCTGGCCAGGGGTTTGTCAATTTTATTAATTCTTTCAAAGTACCAGCTCCTAGTTTCATTGATCTGTTCTACTATTTTCTTTTTTATTTCTATGTTTATTTCTGTTCTAATCTTTATTTCCCTTCTTCTGCTGGCTTTAGGCTTCATTTGCTGTTCCTTTTCTAGCTCCTTTAAGTGTAAGGTCAGGTTGTATATTTGAGACTTCTCTTGCTTCTTGAGGTAAGCCTGTATTGTTACATACTTCCCTCTTAAGACTGCTTTTGCTGCATCCCAAAGGTTTTGGACCATTGTGTTTTCATTTTCATTTGCATCCATGTACTTTTTAAATTTTTTCTTTATTTCCTGGTTAACCCATTCATTCTTTAGTATGATGTTCTTTAACTTCTATGTATCTGTGGTCTTTCCAAATTTTTTTTTCATTGACTTCAAGTTTCATAGCGTTGTGGCTCAAAAATATGCATGGTATGATCTCAGTCTTTTTGTACTTGTTGAGGGTTGATTTGCGGCCCAGTATGTGGTCTATTCTAGAGAATGTCCCATGTGCGCTCAAAAAGAATGTAAGTCCTGCTGCTTTAGGATGAAATGCTCTGAATATATCTGTTAAGTCCATCTGGGCCAGTGTGTCATTCAAAGCCCTTATTTCCTTGTTGATTTGCTTTTCTTTTCCTTTTCCCTTTTTTTTTTTTTTTTTTTGGCTGACACCTGACACTTTATTAGTGAGGAGACTTGGTTTGGGGAGGGGGGATGCCGGGATGGACAAGAAGCTCCCATCACAAGGGATTTTCTTGGAAATCAGGTGTTCCTCCTTGCAGATTTCGAGGAGACACCATCATGGATGAAACCTCCAGAGGGCAGTGCTGTGACTGACAAGCAGCAGGGATAGGAGGGTTGCTTAGGCACAGAAGGACAGCAGGGCTTTGATATCAGGCTCAATATCGATGGCTGGAAAGCAGGAAAGCCTGCTCACAGGCACACCATCTGGGCCCACCAGGACCTTCTCAGAGTTCCAGGCAACATTGTGGCAGCACATCCTAGACCAAGTATTGAACTTGGGGTTGGTCATGAGCACAGTGGCATTTTCACTAGGGGCGGACAGAGCCTCCTGCAGTAAGGTAAAGGGGGGGTGTACCTGCGTACTGTTCACCTCACACTCCTCAGAAGTGTGCAGGTTGGCTCCAACTATCACTTGGGTGGGGGTGGGATGTACTTGAGGGAATTCAGGATCTCTTTCTTCTTGGCATTCTCCTGATGCCGGAACTGTTTGCCTGGGAAGCCGAGTTTGACCAGGCCCTGGGCCCAAGACACTGCTACAGCTCCTTCATCTGGCGTCCCGTTCTCAATGAGCAGCATCTTGCCCCACAGAGAACCCAGCCAGCAGGCACCCAGAGAAGGCTTACATGGAGCCATGAGAGTGCACATGGCGGGCTATGGGACAGGAGTGTGGAGCTTTGTCCTTGCTGCTTTTCTGCTTAGATGATCTGTCCATCGCTGTGAGTGGGGTGTTAAAATCCCCTATTAGTATTGTATTATTATCAATGAGTTTCTTTATGTTTGTTTTTAATTGATTTATATATTTGGGTGCTCCCAAGTTGGGGGCATAAATATTTACAATTGTTAGATCTTCTTGTTGGATAGATTATTATGATGATATAGTGCCCTCCTTCATCTCTTGTTACAATCCTTGGTTTAGGGGTGCCTGGGTGCCTCAGTCGTTGAGCGTCAGCCTTTGGCTCAGGTCATGATCCCAGAGTCCTGGGATCAAGCCCTGCATTGGGCTCCCTGCTCAGCAGAAAGCTTGCTTCTCCCTCTCTCACTCCCCCTGCTTGTGTTCCCTCTCTCTCTCTCTCAAATACATAAATAAAATCTTTAAAAAAAATCCTTGGTTTAAAATCTAGTTTGTCGGGGCGCCTGGGTGGCTCAGTCGTTAAGCGTCTGCCTTCGGCTCAGGTCATGATCCCAGGGTCCTGGGATCGAGCCCCACATCGGGCTCCCTGCTCCGCGGGAAGCCTGCTTCTCCCTCTCCTACTCCCCCTGCTTGTGTTCCCTCTCTCGCTGTGTCTCTCTCTGTCAAATAAATAAAATCTTAAAAAAAAAAAAAAATCTAGTTTGTCTTGGGGCGCCTGGGTGGCTCAGTCGTTAAGTGTCTGCCTTCGGCTCAGGTCGTGATCCCAGGGTCCTGGGATCGAGCCCCACATGGGGCTCCCTGCTCCGCGGGAAGCCTTGCTTCTCCCTCTCCTACTCCCCCTGCTTGTGTTCCCTCTCTCGCTGTGTCTCTCTCTGTCAAATAAATAAATAAAATCTTTAAAAAATGAATAAATAAATAAATAAATAAATAAAATCTAGTTTGTCTGATATAAGTATGGCTACTCTGGCTTTCTTTTGATGTCCATTAGCATGATAAATGTTTTTCCATTTCCTCACTTTCAATCTGCAGATGTCTTTAATGAGTCTCTTGTATGCAACATATAGAAGGGTCTTGTTTTTTTATCCTTTCTGACACCCTATGTCTTTTGATGGAAGCATTTAGTCCATTTACATTCAGAGTGATTATTGATAGATAAGACTTTAGTGTCATTGTATTACCTGTAAAGTCTTGTGTCTGGAAATTATCTCTTTCTTTCCAGTCTTTATCACTTTTGGTCTTTCTTTCATAGTGAGTCCACCTTAATAAATCTTGCAGACTGGTTTAGTGGTAATGAACTCCTTTAGTTTTTGTTTGTGTGTGAAACTCTCTCTCCTTCTATTCTGAATGACAGCCTTGCTAGATAAAGTATACTTGGCTGCATATTTTTCCTCTTCAGCACGTTTGAATATATCATGCCACTTTCTTCTGGCCTGTCAAGTTTCTGTGGATAGATCTGCTGCTAGCTTTATTTGTCTTCCCTTGTAAATTAGGGATTTCTTTTCCCTTGGTGCTTTTAGGATTTTTTTCTTATCTCTGTATTTTGCAAGTTTTACTATGTTATGTCTTGGTGTTGGCCAGCTTTTGTTGATTTTGATGGAGTTTTCCTTGCCTCCTGGATTTGGATGTCTGTGTCCTTCCCCAGATAGGGAAGTTTTCAGCTATAATTTGCTCAAGTAAACCTTTCCCCCCCCAGGGACTCTTATGATACAAGTGTTATTATGATTTATGGAGTCACTGATTTCCCTAACTCTACACTCATGATCCAATATTTTTCTTTTCCTCTTCACTTCAGCTTCATTATTTTCCATAATTTTATCTTCTATCTCATGTATTCATTCTTCTGCTTCTTCTATCCTTGTGGTCATTACCTCCAGTCAGTTTTGCATCTCAGTTATACCATTTTTTTATTTCGACCTGACTAGTTTTTAGGTCTTTTATCTCTGTGGTAAGGGACTCCCTGGTGTCTTCTATGCTTTTCTCAAGCCCAGCTAGAATCCTTATGATTGTTGTTTTAAATTCTGGATCAGGCATATTACTTATATCTGTTTCAATTAGATCCCTGGCCATGACCTCTTCTTAAAATAGCTATTACTCTCAGGAGCGGGAAACATAACAGGCTTTCCTAACACAGAGACAACAGAGACCTAGATAAAATGCCAAGATGGAGGAATTCATCCCAAAAAAAAGAACAAGAAGAGGTCATATACTGTCCAGGGCCTGGCACTTCAGGAAATGTTTCCGGTGCATGATGTGGGCACTCCGCTGCTGTGTTTTTTGCTGCTCTTTCCCTCAAGTCAGTTCTCTGCAGAGTTTCTCCTTGCCTACAGTGGGGAGTGTTTGGGCCTTGTCCAGTCCATGGCAAGTTGTAACTAGGTATGCTTTGGTCTGCTTGTTAAAAGAGGCCAGGTCCTATTTCCACTAGAGCTGAAGCTTTGTAGCACTCTATGGTTAGTAGACATTTTTTTAAGATTTATTTATTTATTTGAGAGACAGAGAACAGGGGGAGGGGCAGAGGGAGAGAGAGAAAGAGAGATTCAGACTCCTTGCTGAGCGTGGAGCCTGACGTGGGGCTTGACCTCATGACCCTAAGATCATATCCTGAGCTGAAATCAAGAGTCGGATGCTTAATCAACTGAGCAACCAAGGCACCCCTATGGTCAGTAGACTTGGTGTATGTGGGGGGTTTGCGCTGGGGGGCCCGCTCCTGCTCTTGTTCTCAGGAACGCTTGCCCTGGTACAGAAGCACCTGCAGAACTCAGGGGGCAGGGCTTGGTATAAGAGGCTCAAGCCTGCACTGTGGGTGCTACACTGCTCACTGAAGTCTGTGCTGATGGGTGGGGGAGAAAAATGGTGCCTGGCTGCTCCCCTGTCCCAGAGCGGGGAGTTTGCACCTTCCACTATACAGGAAGCCCTCACAGAAGAGCAAACAATCTCCACTCGTGTGTCCCAGGGATACCTCAGATCCCTGCATTCACCCTGTCTCTGTCTGGGCCGGCAGTTCAGTGCACTTGTGTTTTATCTCAGGCACACAGGCTGAGTTTCAAAACTCCAAATTTTAGGGACCCAGGGCAGCATGGACCCATGCTGATCATCGGGGGGAGGGTCTCAGGGTGCTGGGGCTGGTGCCAGTTTGTCCCAGAAGGGTACTCACACCAACACACAGGAGGTTGGAGTTGAGTAAAGCAGAGCAAAACACAAGCATCCAGGTTAGCTGCCGTCAGCAGGTGTCTCTGCCCCTGTGCTAATGGGTGCAAAGTCACCCACTGGCTCTTTTGTCCCTTGAGAGGCAGTGCCACACCTCCCAAATGCACCCCAAGAAGGGGAACTATCTCTCCCAGTGTGTCCCAGGGGATCCAGAGACATGCTGTCTGCTCCCAGGCCTCTGCCCTCCTTCTCCACAGGAACAACGCTGCACATGCCAGGCTCCACACCGGCCATGGCATGGACTTCGCAAACTTCAGTCTTTGAGGTCCACTGGTTGTAAAAACTCATGATAATCAGCCCCTCGTGTTTTCCCAGTCAACGGTTTTGGGGAAGTATTTTTCTTGTGCAATCCCCTGTGTGCTGTGCATGTTTTCGCTCTCTCTCTGTCTCTCCCCTCTCTCCATGATCAGGGCTCCCTTCCCTCTGCAGTAGCCATGATCCTTTTCTTCCCCAGATTATGAGTCTCTGCATCTCCTATCTTCCACAAAGTGGCCTCTTTTCTCTCTCTAGTTTGTTCTCTCAGTCCTCAAATTGATTTCTGGGGTGTTCAGAATGACTTGATATTCATCTAGCTGTGTTTGAGGGACGAGGCAAGCATAGGGTCCCCCTGCTACTGTGCCATCTTAACTCCCTTGACTCAAAAGCTGCTGAGTTATGAAGAGACTGAAGCTGATGGAAATTCTGGTCCGTGTGGTATAATCTCATCCACCTCTCTGTTGGGGAACTGCTGGGGCCAGTCCCTACCAAGATGACCTTCTGCAGGTGGCAGAAGGAAGTAGGGGCAGGAAGCTGGGTGGCCACCTTCATCAGATGGCAGTCTGACCTTCAGTTAGATCTAGTGTCCTCTGGGCCAAAGACCAGAACTCTTTTCAGAAAAAAAGCTTTCAATTTTGTGCTAGGGTTGGGGAGGGGGCTGTGATGCCATTGGGTAGGTGGGGGAGGCATCTGGAGAGCTGACTGGGTTTAAACCAACTAGACTCAATCTCCTCACTGCCACCCAGAGGCCCTGGAGCTGTCAGTCCCACAGCCTTGAGTAGGGTCCAGGTGACTGACCAGGTAGCTCTTGCTCTCCTTCCTGGGGGCTCTGGACTCCCTTTGCTCCTCCTCCTTCCCACAGCCTTCCTCTGCTCAGTCATTAATCACTCATCCATCTGCTTTTTGGCTTCCCCAAATGTGTGGCTGTTTCCTCCCTTGTTGATCTCATTCTTTTTATCAAAATTCTCTTTATCAAAATACACTGGGGGTTAAGGGAGGGCATGCTGCACTCCAGCAGACCTTGGGAGGGAGCCCAAGTGTGCCCTTCAACCCTGCAGCTTCACTCTCCTAAGATTCCCTGGCTGGCTTGAAAGTCCAGGAATGGCTCAATATTTTTGAGCCCTCGAGAGTTTTTATCTCTATAATTTTTCTGGGACTCTTCCTAAGCTATACTAAGCACTGCCCAGCCACCATGATCATCACAGATTGAGCAGTTTTAAACTTCTTTTTACTCAATTGTCAGCATCACTATCATGTGTTCAAACAGGGACTAGTGAAAGATGGGCACCGCTTGCCACACTGCACACCCCAGGCCACTCTGGTTTTCTGAGTTTTTCTTGCATTGAATTGTCTTGCTAACATCATAATTTTGTGATTTTGTCCCCTATGGAAAGCCTGCTATTTTTGTCAAATGGGAAAATTCATAAATGAAGAAGTCAAGTGTTTGCAAAACACCATAGTTTCCCAATCGTTTTACCATCACAAATATTAGCCATTTCTGAAAGAATAGACCTTGAAGGTCAATAAGAGCAGAAGCTAGGTGGCTAGGGTTGGGGGAAAGAGAAAGGAAATGGGAACTGCAACCTTACAGACATATGCTGACACCTGAAATTCCTGTATTCCACATCCAGAGAGAAGTTTTAAAATTAAAGTGCCCTGGGGGGATGGCGGTACATTTTATTCAATATCTCATCAACATTTACAGACACTCCGATAAGAATGGTCTCTAATGTCAACTCTCTGGGTTCCAGTCTGGGCTCTGCCACATTCAGTACTTCCTTACAGGGTTGTTGGGGGGATTAAATAAAATAATCTGAGCAAAGCAGCTAACACAGTACAAACGTTCACAAAATCAATGTCACCTTTAAAAATTAGGAATGATTCTCTAAGGAAAGACGGTTTTAATAATGCCTCTGAGCTGGCACTACCCCAGAAGTAAGCCAGGTAAGGCAGATATCGTCATCATTTTCCCATTCCAGCACCACTTCCTGCTTCTTCTGGTAATCACAAGACCTTTTCTCAGGGAGCTGCTTGCTTGTCTCACTTAGAAGCTGCAGCTTCAGCACACCCCCCCCCCCCACATATGGCTAACTCTTCCAGAAAAATGTGGTATTTAATTTAAAACTAGCACATTCTGAGTTATTGGTAATGTTCTCAGTGGCCCACTCAAGGGATATAACAATAGGGATTCTTCACATTCTTTCTTCTAGGCTCTCATATCTTTAATGGGCTTAATCCCTTGAGTGCATTTCATTTCTAATGTATGGTAGTAATATCGATCATTTATTGAGCCGGGCACTGTGTGAAGCACTTGATAAGCATCATTGCATTCAATTACTCCACTCAGGCCTTACAAAAGTCTATGCAGAGGCTTCTGAGCCACATTTTACTAGCTATGAGACAACTCAGGATCAGGAGAGCTGCCCAATGTAACTGAGTTGTAGGGCAGAGATTCAACCAGACCCAAATTAATGGGAATAGCATCGGATATTTCAAGGTCCAGGATAAAAATGGAGCTAATTTCCATTCTTGCTGAAGGGTGAGGGTAGTGAAGGAAGATAAGCCATTAGTATGAGCAGTACAGTGACAGCAAAGCATCTAAAGATTAGTAAGCTTAGTGGACAGAGACAGCAAAGCAGCAGCTGAAAGATGTGCTCAGAATTGAAGCATTTAAATCATGAACATGAGCTTCATATTCTTGTTTTATACCCTATTCTAACAAGCATGGTTCTCACAGGTTCACCCTATTATACATTGGAGGGAACAATAGAATGTAAATGTTACTGCTTTGCCCCTTAATTAATTAGTGAGTCTAGGCAATGATCATCAATGGCTATCTGGAGACAAGTAGACTTTATATACCTTCTGATAGAATTATACACCACCACTTCTCAAGTAGACCTTCACAACAAAACAAAACAAGAATCTGAATCTTGGGCGCCTGGGTGGCTCAGTTGGTTAAGCGACTGCCTTCGGCTCAGGTCATGATCCTGGAGTCCCAGGATCGAGTGCCGCATCGGGCTCCCTGCTCAGCGGGGAGTCCGCTTCTCCCTCTGACCCTCCCCCCTCTCATGTGCTCTCTCTCTCCTCTCATCCTCTCTCTCAAATAAATAAATAAATAATCTTTAAAAAAAAAAAGAATCTGAATCTTATCAAGCTTCTCTATTTACTAGTTTATAAGAAATACCAATATCATGGAGATGCTTTCAGCAAATTCCAGACTGTGGATATATCTGCAGGATAAATAACCTGGTTTGTTTTATAAAAAGATAAAAAAGAGATGGAAAGGCAACCTGTAGATTCAAAGAGATTTAGAAATCCATTTCATGGTATGACTTTATTTGATCCTGATACAAATAAATTTAAGAAACTGCAAGACAATCAGGAACAATGTAAATATTCATTGGATCTTTAAAGATATTAAAGAATGATTGTTGAGTTTAAGTGTGATAATGCTACATGCTTAAATAATTATAGGCAAAATGTCTGATATTTGCTTCAAAATAGTCTAGGGAAGGGTCACAAGTAATATAGATGGATAACACACGATTGGTCGTGAACTTATAATTTTTGATGGTTTTGTGATCATAATTCTACTCCTTGTTTTGATGTATTTAAAAAATTTCCTCTAATTGGGATCTAACTGAGATTGGGACCATGGAGATACAATGATTTGGAGAAGAATGGTGGGAAACCAGGACTCCGACACAGAAGACTAGTGGCTGGACAAGAAGGGATAGGATAGGGTAGAGAGGAAGAGACATGTCTCTTGAAAAGAACTGGAAGAAAAACAGTGTTCAGAGGAAAGCCAAGAATGAAGGGCTCAGGATTCAGTGCCTATGGAATGGAATTACAGTCTTTCAACCATGCTTAAGGCCATGCCATTTTCCCAAACTGCTGTTTATGATAATCTCTTGTTTCAGTTGATCACTCAAGACAAGTGTCCAAACCATCATCAAAGCTCTAGACCAGAGCACATAATTTATCAAATATATAAGTGAAGTTATTCATTTATTCATTTAAAGGTATGGCCTTCCCCCAAGATCCTTATGGTATTACTGATCTATTGCTGTGTAACAAGTTACCCCAAAGTTTAGTGGGTTAAAATAACAATAAACATATTTGTGTCCATAGGACAGAAATTCACGATCAACTTAGCTGAGCAATTCTGGCAGGAGCAGAGGGAGAGGGAGGCAGAGAGAATCTTTTTAAAAAAAATTTTATTTAAATTCAATTTAATTAACATATACTGTATTATTAGTTTCAGAGGTAGAACTCAGTGGTTCATCAGTTGCATACAACACCTGGTGCTCATTACTTCAAGTGCCCTCCTTAATGCCCATCACCCAATTACCACATCACCCCACCCACCACCCCTCCAGTAACCCTTAGTTTCCTATAGTTAAGATCTTATGGTTTGCCTCCCTCCCTGTTTTCATCTTATTTTATTTTGAGAGAGAGAGAATCCTAAGCAGGCTCCACACCCAGCACAGAGCCTGAGATGGAGCTTGATCTCATGACCCTGAGATCATGAACTGAGCCTAAATCAACAGTTGGATGCTTAACTGACTGAGCCCCCAGGTGCCCCAGTCTGTGCTCCTTTTTTAACTCTTACAAGGACACTGGTCATATTGGATCATGGGCCTACCCTGCTCCAGTAAGACATCATCTTGACTAATTACACCGGCAATGACCCTATTTCCAAATAAGGTCATATCTGGGTCTCGAAAGAACATAAATTGGGGGCGGGGGTCTCTTCATAGAGCTGCTTGAGAGTCCAAATGACATGGTCAATGGATCTCCCAGAGCAAGGATCTAAGAGAGCCAAGGCTATTCATTTATGGCCAGACATCAGATGTCATATACCATCACTTCCACTGTGTTGTATTCGTTGTGGAGGGATTAGACCGAGGCACAAATATCAGGAGATCAAGATCACTGAGGGCCACCCTGAAGCTGGCTACATGATACAAATTTCTTCAATTGAAAAATACACTCATCCCCTCCCCCAGGCCTCCTAAATGCTCATCTCATTACAACATTAGCTTCTGTTAGGTTGTTAAACACAATGACCTTCAGGTTTTTAGCTCTTTTGTTTATCTGAACAATTGTCTGAGGTTTGACCCTAGAAGTTTCTTTTAACACAACTCCTGACAAAAGATTTTATAGCTACACTCTTGCCTTCCATCTTTATACCATAGTTTTCTGACAATACCCTGAATTTCATCTTTGCTTGGAAACTATTTCTTAATTTTAACATTATTTGCCATCTAGAGGTCTGAGAATTTCCAAAACCAGCAAGTCCTGACCCCTTTATGTTTAAGAGTCCTCTGTTTAGCTTCTTCCTCAGCTCATACATTTTGCAGGCATACCTTGGAGATACTGCAGATTAGGTTCCAGACCACTTCAATAAAGCAAATATCACAATAAAGCAAACCAAATGGATGTTTTGGTATCCCAGTGCACATAAAAAATATGATTACACTATACTGAAGTCTATTAAGTGCGCAATAGCTTTTTTTCTAAAAAAGATAATGTACATACCTTTATTAAAAATACTTTATTGTAGGAATGAGATCTTGCCATTTGCAACGACGTGGATGGAACTGGAGGGTATTATGTTGAGTGAAATAAGTCAAACAGAGAAAGACATGTATCATATGATCTCACTGATACGAGGAATTCTTAATCTCAGGAAACAAACTGAGGGTTGCTGGAGTGGGGGGTGGGGTGGGAAGGATGGGGTGACTGGGTGATAGACCCTGGGGAGGGTATGTGCTCTGGTAAGCTCTGTGAATTGTGCAAGACTGTTGAATCTCAGATCTGTACCTCTGAAACAAATAATGCAATATATGTTAAGAAAAAAGAAGAAGAAGAAGAAGAAGGTAGCGGGAGGGGAAGAATGAAGCGGGGGAAATCGGAGGGGTAGACGAACCACGAGAGACGATGGACTCTGAAAAACAAACAGGGTTCTAGAGGGGAGGGGGGTGGGAGGATGGGTTAGCCTGGTGGTGGGTATTGAGGAGGGCACATTCTGCATGGAGCACTGGGTGTTATGCACAAACAATGAATCATGGAACACTTCATCTAAAACTAATGATGTAATGTATGGGGATTAACATAAGAATAAAAAAAAAAGTAAAAAAAAAATACTTTATTGTTGGGGCACCTAAGTGGCTCATTTGTTAAGCGTCTGCCTTCAGCTCAGGTCATGATCCCAGGGTCCTGGGATCGAGCCCCTCATCGGGTTCCCTGCTCAGCGGGAAGCCTGCTTCTCCCTCTCTCAATCCTCCTGTTTGTGTTCCCTCTCTCGCTGTCTCTCTCTCTCTGTCAAAAAATAAATAAAATCTTTAAAAAAATACTTTATTGTTAAAAAATATTATTAGCCATCATTTCAGCATTCAGCAAGTCAATCCCTGATCAAAAGTCACCATAACAAATATAATAACGATGAAACAGTTTTAAACATTCTGAGAATTAGCAAAATATGACCTAGAGATATGAATTGAGCAAATGCTGCTGGTGCTAATAGACTAGCTTGACGTGAGGTTGCCACAGACCTTCAGTTTGTAAAAAATGCAATATCTGCTAAGCATAATAAAGCAAACTATAATAAAACAAGGCATGCCTGTACTCTAAAGAGTAAGAAGCAGCCAGACAGCATCTTTAAGATTCTGCTTGGAAATCTTGTAGGTCACTCAGTTCAATAGACACATTTTCTACTCTCTTAGAAGAGATATCATGTAAGACAGGACTATTAAAAAAATTTTATCTGCTTTAGGTTTCTCTCTCTCTCTTCACACATACGTACACATACATCTGCTGAATCATTTGAAAGTGAGTTGTAGACAATATGACCCTTTGCTCATAAATGCTTCGTTATGCATCTTCTAAAAATAATATCCTGCCACATAATTACAATACCAATATCATACCTAAGAAAACTAACAGTGATTTTATAATACTATGTTGTATCTGTCTTTTAAGTTTATGTTGTTGTTGTTGTTTTTCAGTCAGGATCCAATCCAGGTGAATGCTTTATATTTTGTTCAACTCTTCTTGCCTAAGATAACCCCCCTGTCCCCACCTGTTTGTTTTTTTATTTTGTTTTTATGACATTGACTTTCTGAGAACTCCAGTATTATTGTCTTACAAAACTTCCCCCTATGGGTTTGTCTGATTCTTTCCCCATGGTGTCATTTAACATGTTCTGCCATCTCCCACTTCCTGTAACTTAGAAGTTAGGCCTAGACTCTAGAGCTACATTTCCAATGTGGTAGCCACCAGCCACATATAAATATTTGAATTTAAATTACTTTATGAAGATTAACTTAAATTTAAAAATTCAGTTCCTCCACCTCATTGACCTCATTTCAAGTTCCCAATAGCCACATGTAGCTAGTAGTGACTGTATTGGACAGTGCAAATACAGTACATTTCCATCATCATAGAATGTTCTATTGGATAACACAGCACTAGACAGTTATATATAGAATAAACTTTTTTTGCACGACTACTTCTTTTTAAGTTTTTATTTTAATTCCAGATAGCGTAAGTGTAATATTAGGTTTGCGTGTATAATATAGTGATTCAAAAATTCCATAAATCACCCTGTGCTCATCATGATAAGTGAACTCCTTAATCACCATCACCTGTTAAACTCATCTGCCCTCCCCACTCCCCTGTGGTAGGCATCAGTTTCTTCTCTACGGTTAAGAGTCTGTTTCTTAATTTGTATTTCCCTCTCTTTTCTCCCCTTTGCTCATCTGTTTTGTTTCTTAAATTACACATGAGTGAAATCATATGGGATTTGCCTTTCTCTGACTGACTTATTTCACTAGCATTATACACTCTAGTAGATCCATGTCATTACAATTGGCAAGATTTCACTCTGTTTTATGGCTGAATAATATTCCATTATATATAGATACAGATATAGATGTAGCTATCTCACATCTTGTTTATCCATTCATAAATTCATGGACAAATGGGCTGCTTTTATATCCTGGACATTGTAAATAATGCTACTATAAATAGGGCTGCATGTATCCCTTTGAATTAGTGTTTTTGTATTCTTTGGGTTAATACCCAGTAGTGCAATTGCTGGATCACAGGGTAGATCTATTTTTAACATTTTTTAAAATTCAAGTTGGTTAACATATAGTGCATTATTAGTTTCAGAGGTAGAATTTAGTGATTCATCAGTTGCATATAACACCCAGTGCTCATTACATCAAGTGCTTTCCTTAATGACCATCACCCAATTACCGCATCTTGCCACCTGCCTCCCCTCCAGTTTGTTCCCTATAGTTTGCCTCACCCTCTGTTTTTATCTTATTTTATTTTTCCTTCCCTTCCCTGATGCTCATCTGTTTTGTTTATTAAATTCCACATATGAGTGAAATCATATGGTATTTGTCCTTCTCTGATTGACTTATTTTACTTAACATAATACCCCCTAGTTCTATCCACGTCATTGCAATTGGCAAGATTTCATTCTTTTTGATGGCTAAGTAATATTCCATTGTATAGATACACCATATCTTCTCTATCCATTCATCTGTTGATGGACATCTGGACTCTTTCCATAGTTTGGTTATTGTGGACATTGCTTCTATAAACATGTGGGTGCATGTGCCCCTTTGGATCACTATTTTTGTATCCTTTGAATAAATACCTAGTAGTGTGTGTCATTCAAAGCCTTTGTTCCCTGGTTAGTCTTCTGCTTAGATGATCTGTCCATTGCTGTGAGTGGGGTGTTAAAGTTCCCTACTATTATTGTATTATTATCAATGAGTTCGTTTAATTTTGTTTTAATTGATTTATGTATCTGGCTGCTCCCAAGTTAGGCATAAGTATTGACAATTGTTAGATCTTCTTGTTGGATAGACCCTTTAAGTATGATATAGTGTCCTTCTTCATCTCTTATTCTAGTCTTTGGTTTAAAATCTAGTTTGTCTGATATAAGGATGGTTACTCCAGCTTTCTTTTGATGTCCATTGGCATGATAAATTGTTCTCCGCCCCCCTACTTTCAATCAGGAGGTGTCTTTGGGTCTAAAATGAGTCTTTTGTAGGCACCATATCAATGCGTCTTGTTTTTTTTTATCCATTTTCATACCCCATGTCTTTTAATTGGAGTATTTAGTCCATTTACATTCAGAGTAATTATCAAAAGATAGAATTTAGTGCCATTGTATTACCTGTAAAGTTGTTATTTCTGTAGATCATCTCTGTTTCTTTCTGGTCTTTTTTACTTCTGGTCTCTCTCTCCACTCAAAGTGTCTCCTTTAATATTTCTTGCAGGGCTGGTTTAGTGTTCACGAATTCCTTTAGTTTTTGTTTGTCCTCTAAACTCTTTATCTCTCCTATTCTGAATGACAGCCTTGCTAGATAAAGTATTCTTGGCTGTATATTTTTCCCACTTAGCACATTGAATATATCATGTTAGTCTTTTCTGGCCTGCCAGGTCTCTGTGGATAGGTCCGATGCAAGCCTTAAGTGTCTACCCTTGTATGTTAAGGACCTCTTGTCCCAAGCTGCTTTCGGGATTTTCTTTATCTTTGAAATTTGCAATCTTCACTATTATATATTGAGGGGTTGACCTATTTTTTTTTTTTTTGAGGGGGGTTCTCTGTCCTCCTGGACTTGAATGCCTGTTTCCTTCCCCAGATTAGGGAAGTTCTCAGCTACAATTTGTTTAAATAAACATTTTGCCCCTCTCCCACTCCTCATCTTCTGGGACCCCAATAATCCAGATAGTATTTTACTTTATGGAATCCCTGAGTTCTGTAAGTCTCCCTTTGTGACCTATAGCTTTTACTCTCTTCTTTTTAGCTTCCTTATTTTCCATCATTTTATCTTCTATATCACTGATTTTTTTCTTCTACTTCATTCATCCTTATTTTCATGGTCTCCACTTGGGACTGCATTTTTTTTTGGGGGGGGGACTGCATTTTTAATTGTTCATTTCTGCCTGACTAGATTTACTTCTTTTATCTCTACAGTAAGGGATTCTGTAGTGTCTTCTATGCGTTTTTCAAGCCCAGCTAGTATCTTTAAAATCGTTGTTTTAAATTTTAGTTCAGACATCTTACTTATATCCATAGTGATTAAATCCCTGGTTGTGAGTACTACCTCCTGTTCTTTCTTTTGTGGTGAATTTCTCTGTCTTGTAATTTTTCCAGAAAAGAAAGGAAGAAAGAAACAAGAACAACAACAAGAAGAACAAAAACTTCAGGAAGTGTTTCTGGTATAAGCTGTGTACACCTCTTCTGTTGCATTTTGGCTGCTCTTTCCCACTGGTCTGTCCTCTACAGAGTTCCTCCTTGCTTGTAGTGGGGGGGAGTGTTTGGACCTTTAACTAGGTGTGCTTCGATTTGTTTGCAAGATAAGCCTGTAAAAGAAAGAAAGAAAAAAAAAAACCTGATCCAAGACAAAAGGAAAAGGAACAAAAATGCAAACAAACAAACAAAAACTACAAGCCTGATTTCAAAGCATAAGAAAGAAAGAATGAAAAAGAGTAAGGAAAGAAAAAAAGAGAAAAAAAATAGAAGCCTGATCCATAAAATGACAGAAGGAAACAAACCAACCAACAAATGAACAAAAAATTATAAGCCCGAGACAAACAAAAAAAGATGAAGAGAAAAGAAAAAAAAAAAACAAAACAAAACAAAAATATATAAGATAAAACATTGAAAATATGAAATAGAAAAATTTAAAAATTTTAAATTTAAACATTAAGAGAAGAAGAAAAAAAAAAAAAAGCAAGCCTAGTTCTATTTCCACCAGAAGCTGGTGTATTGGAGCATTCTTTAATCAGGAGACATGGTAGATGCAGGGGCCTATGTTGGTCTTCTGAGGGAGAGGCCTGTAGGTTGGCTTACAAGGTTACTTGCCCTTGTAAAGACGTTCCTGCCCGGTGCAGGGTGGCAGGGTTTAGTGTAGGGGACTCCAGCCTCCACTGGACATGCTGTGTTTCTCTTTGCTGTCTGACTCTGCTGGTGGGGTGGGGGAGTGGTGAAGGAGGAGGAATATGGTGTCATCTGCCCTTTTGTCCCTGGCAAGGGGAACTCCTGGCCACTGCTGTTCCGGAGGCCCTCTCAGAAAAGCAAACAATCTCCTCTGTCCCATGGCTTTTGTCAGTTCCCTGCCCTTAACCTGTCTGTTCCTGGGCCATTGGCAGTCCTAGAGCCATAGATCTCCCGTACTTTATCTCAGGCTGGTCGCTGGGATCAAAACTCCGAGTTTTAAAGGGCCTGGCAAGGTGTGTTCCCACTCTCCACCCCCTACCCCTGGAGGAGAGCCTCACAGCCTGCACTGTCCCATCCTGTCCCCAAAAAGCAGTTGCATAGTGTGCACGAAGAGGCTAGAGTTTATTGTAATGCTCAGTGCAAAGCTGGAACCAGCTTATCGGCAGTCTGTTCCCTACTCAGTACCCTACTCTGTTCTGTCCCAGAAAAGCAGTCGCAGAGGCTTGATTCTATTGTGGCAGACAGTGAAAAGAAGCAGTCAGGTTATCTGCAATCTGCTGCTGTCTCTGCTCAGTTCTGCTGCAGAAAAGCAGTCACTCTTGTGTGCACACAGAGATTTAGGTCTGTTGTGGCTCACAGCGAAAGTTGTTAAGAGGCTTTCTGCCCTCTGTGCACATCTCTGACCCTGCTGTTGAACACCACTCAATGGCTCCCAGCTGGCCTTTTGTCCTTGGAGAAGCAAAAAATGCTCTTCCAAATGTACTCTGGGTTGGGGAGCGATCTCCTCCAGCACAACCCAGGGTATCTCCTTGGTGCGGCTTATTGTGCAATCCCTGCCTGCTCCGCTCTCTCCCACTTTCTCCCTCTCTCTGACTTTGCTCTGAAAAAAGGGTTCCCTCCCCTTTGCAGCCACATGGCTTTCCTCTCCCCCAATTCACAGCTCTGAACCTTGCATTTGCCACGTCTCTCCCTCCAACTGTGCAGATTGTTTTCGTAATCCTCTATCCTTAATCCTTAATTCCTAGTTGTTCGAGATGTTTGGATGTTGATCTACCTATGTTTGAAGGATGAGGCAAGCTCTGGGTCCCCATACTACTCCACCATCTTAAGTCCGCCCTGCCCCCCTCTTGTTACAGTCTTTGTTGTAAGTCTGTTTTGTCCCATATACGTATTGCTATTCTGGCTTTCTTTTGATATCTACCTGCATGATAGATGTTTCTCCATCCCCTCACTTTCAATCTTCAGATTCCTTTTGGTCTAAAATGAGTCTCTTCTAGGCAGCATATATATGGGTCTTGCTTTTTTTTAATCCAATCTGTCAACCTATGTCTTTTGATTGGAGTGTTTAGTCCACTTACATTCAAAGTAATTATTGACAGATATGTATTTATTGTCATTTTTTAACTTGTTTTGTAGTTCTGAAAATTTTCTCTGATCCCTTTTTGTCTTTCATGGTTTTCTAATTTCTTTATCAATATTTGGATTTCTTTATCTTTATTCTTTGCATGTGTATTAGTGGTTTTTGATTTGTGGTTAGCATTAGGTTTGTATATAACTCCATCTGCATATAGCCATCTACATTAAATTGATGGTCATTTATGTTTGAACCCATTCTTTATCCCTCTCCTCCCCATGTTTTAGGTATATGCTATTATATTTTATATCCTTTTATTTTGTGAGGTCCTTGACTGACTTTTCATAGAAATACTCATTTTTACTGCTTTTGTGTTTCCTACCTCTATGCCATCACTTTTGGTCTCTCCTTTCCATTCAAAGAGTCCCTTTGAATATTTCTTGCAGGACTGGTTTAATGGTCATGAATTCCTTCAGTTTTTGTTTGTCTGGGAAACTCTCTCTCTCCTTCTAGTCTGAATGATAGCCTTGCTAGATAGAGTATTCTTGGCTTCAGATTTTTCCCATTCAGCACTTTGAATATATCATGCATCTCCCTCCCAGCTTGCAAAGTTTCTGTTTAAAAATATCCTACTTGTGTTATGGGTTTTCCCTTGTTAGTTACTCTCTTCTTTTGTCTCACTGCTCTTAAAATTTTTTATCACTATATTTTGCCAGTTTAATTATAATAAGTCTTGGTGTGGGTCTGCTTTTGTTGATTTTTTTTAAAGATTTTTTATTTACTTATTTGACAGAGAGAGAGAGAGAGAGAGAGACAGCAAGAGAGGGAACACAAGCAGAGGGAGTGGGAGAGGGAGAAGCAGGCTTCCCGCTGAGCAGGGAGTCCGATGCAGGGCTCAAACCCAGGACCCTGGGATCATGACCTGAGCCAAAGGCAGAGGTTTAACAACTGAGCCACTCAGACACCTCTGCTTTTGTTGATTTTGATGGAAATTCTCTGGGCCTCCTGGATCTGGATGTCTGTTTCCTCCCCCGGATTCAGGAAGTTTTCAGCTATTATTTCATCAAATAATTTTTCTGCTCCCTTTTCTTTCTCTTCCTCTGTGACTCCTACAATATGAATATTATTACATTTGATGGAGTCCCTGAATTCCTTAAGTCTATTCTCATTTTGCCTAATTCTTTTCTCTCTCTTTTGTTCAGCTTGATTACTTTTATTACTCTGTCTTCTAGTCATTAATTCATTCTCATTTGTTTCAGTCTTCTCTTCCTTCCATCACGCCTGTTTCTGATTTCATTACTGTGTCCTTTATCTCTGCTATGTTATTCTTTATCTCTGTATTAAGGGTCTCACTCATGTCTTCCCCTCTTTTCTCAAGTCCAGTGAGTATCCTTATGATCGTTACTTTAAATTCTTTATCAGGTATGTTACATCTGTTTCACTTAGATCTCTGGCTGTGGCCTTGTTCTTTCGTTTACGATAAATTTCTCTGTCTTTTCATTTTGTTTAAGTCTCTGTGCCTGTTTCTGTGTTTTAGGAAAGTCAGCTACATCTGTTCTTGAGGTTAATGTCCTTATGAAGAAGAGGTCCTGTAGTGACCTGTTATGTAGTGCCCCCTGTTCTCCAGGGCCTGGCACTTCCAGGAGTGTCTCCAGTGTGTGCTGCATGCACTCTGCTGTTGTGTCCTGGTCACTATATCCTTAGGCCAGTCATCTGCAGAGGCTCTCTTTGTCTGTTGAGGGCAGTGTTTGGTGACTGGCCTGAATGTGGCATGCTTTAACCAGGTGTGCTCTGGTGTGTTTATGGAATGAGTTTTGTTGCCACTGCCACCAGAACTGAGGTTCTGCAAAACTTGCAAGTGGGGAGACACATTGTGAGCATTGGTTTGGGTGGTCTTCTGAGGCAGGGGGTCTGCCAGGCTGGGACTAAAGTAGGTGTGACTGGGAGGGGCAGTTCCACAGGAATGTGGGGTAGGCAGGCTTGGTGTAGGCAAGTTAGGTAGTGTGTACCTGTGCTGTGCAAGTTCTGGCAGGTGGCTCTATTTATGTTGATGGGCTGGGGAGGAAAATGGCACCTGCCAGTTCCTTTGTTCCCAAAGGGATCTCTACATGAATGCTGTCTCTCTGGGACATGCTCTGAGATGAGCAAATAACCTCCCCACTATGTCCCAGGTACTCTTCAGATGACTGTTTTGACGCTGTGTGTTCCCAGGCTGTTTGCCTGCCTTCTCTCTTCCAATGCCTCTGACCTCTCCCAGAGCTAAGCATGCTGACCTTTAAAACTCTAGGCTTTCAGCCCTGCTCATTGCAAGAACTCATGAAATTTGGCCCCTCTCAGTTTCCAAGCCAATTGCTATGGGGTTTCATTTTCCCTATGAGCTCCCCTGTGTGCTAGTCTCTCTCTTGCATTTCTCCACGACCACAGCTCCTTCCCCACTGCAGCAGCCATGATCTATTTCTCTCCCAAACCATGTCTTCACATTTCCTACCTTCTTCCATGTGGGCTCTTCTCTACCGTTAGTTGTGGAGTTTTTCCTGCCAGTCTTCAGGCCAATTTGGGGGATATTAAGGATGATTTAATAGTTATCTAGTTGTATTCATGGGACAAGAGCTTAGGGTCCTCCTGTTTAGCTGCCATCTTCTTTGACCCCATGATGACTTCTTAGCTGATATTTCGTACTTCATATTGTACCACAGGAGGAGACCTGGCTGGGAGTTCTAGCGTGCCCCAAGTGACTTATGAATTGTGTACATGTGACTAGAAACATCACACTCTTCCCTACTCTAGACATCCTTTTCTGGTCGTGTCAGCCTGGATCCTACATCCTGTGATGGAAAAGATTTGTAAGGAAAATAAAACAGAATAAAAAATTTTAGATCTGAAAGGGAATTTTGATACCATTTTTATAAACATCTGAGGAAACCCTACTCTAGACATCCTTTTCTGGTCGTGTCAGCCTGGATCCTACATCCTGTGATGGAAAAGATTTGTAAGGAAAATAAAACAATAAAAAATTTTAGATCTGAAAGGGAACTTTGATACCATTTTTATAAACATCTGAGGAAACTGAGGCCCATAGAGGCTCAAGACTTATCCTGGGTCACTGATGCTAGTCTGAAGCAAAGAAATGACCTTCAACAAATATCTTCTTACTCCAGGCCAGACTCATACATCAGAGTTGAAAATATCTTGTGGCAACTGAGGTCAGTTGGTACTGCTAACCCTACAACTAATAATCATAAAATACCTTTTATTGACTACTTAAGTGTTAGGCACTTAGTATTTGGTCTTTTTTTAAAATTACTTTCCACAATTCTCACAACCACCCAAGAGGTACACTATGAACAGAAAATCTGATTAACAGGAATTTATTTTTTCAGGTAATAAGAAATGGCTCACTGGTTCAGCAATTCAACAATGTGAAAGCAGGTACCTCTGTGATTTTCTTGGTAATTATCTTTCCATCTTGGTCATAGGATAGCTGCTGCCGCTTTAGATATCACAACAATGATGAAAGCAGAATGAACTGGCATGTGGTAGTGCTAGCAACTTCGGTCTCATTCATTAGAAAAGTTCAATCTCTCCCAGAAGTCCTAGAGCAGACTTCCATAGTATCTTTCATTGGCCAAAACTGTCATGATCACCCATATGAATATGATGGGAAAATGACAATGATGTGCAGCTCTTCCAGCTTCTGTAAAACAGACAGGCAAGGGAATGGTGGTAATGGAGGTGTTCCTTTCCTCATGGTTCAGATAAGGAAGCTGATGCTCAGAGTGGCAAAATACCTCACTCAAGGTTACCAAGTGAGTAAGTGGCAGAAATGTTTTGATTCCAAAGCTCATAATGAGTAAGGCATGCTCACTGAAGAACAGTGATGAAAACTGATGTTGCCTGAGTCCCAGGTGATTTGAACACTTAAGAAGAGGTAGGATCTGTGTATTTTCAAAGAACAGAAGAGACACTGCTCCCAGACAGTGATGTTGCCACTTGGATAACGAACTGAAGAAGGCCATTCAGGAGAAGAGATGCCTGCTGGTGTCCACAGGTATCTAAGTGGATACCTTAAAAGACTTCTATTTATTCCACCCTTAATATATATTTAATGCTATATTTCATGTATCTATACATTTAATGCTATATATATCCAGTGCTATGTTTTACATATATTTCATAAATACATATTTAATGCTATATTTCATATTCTTCCTAACCATCTCTTTTTTTTTTTAAGATTTTATTTAGTTATTTGTCAGCGAGAGAGAGAGTAAGCACAAGCAGAGGGAGTGGCAGGCAGAGGGAGAAGCAGGCTCCCCACGTAGCAAGAAGCCCAATGTGGGACTCAATCACAGGACCCTGGGATCATGACCTGAGTCAAAGGCAGCCACTTAACTGACTGAGCCACCCAGGCACCCCTAACCTTCTCTTTTCTATGAGAGCTTAATCTTGCCACTTTTGGTCTTGGCAACCACACAGACTTCAAGAAGTTATTTTCCACAGTTGGTGAGGGATACACCTAATAAAATAATGCAAACTTGAATAAAAAATGGGGCTTCTTGTTCCCCGTTCAAATTGGTAATTTTATATGGACTAGCAATCATATACAGTGTTGGCAAAGGCTGGTGGAATAAATCAGTATAATCTTACTAAAGGTAATGTGTATCAAAAGCCCTAAAAAATCTACATATGCTTTGACCCAGCAATTTAAGGAAATAAATGTGGATGCACAAAAAAAATAGTAACAAGCATACTCAGTACAGTATTATTCACAATAGAGAAAAAATGAGCAACAACTTGTGCAAAAAAGCAAGTTGGAGAACTATATTATTACCATAAATTTAAAAAGGAAGCAAAAGACATATATGGTAAAATTATAAAGAAAAGTAAGGGGATTTTAACACAAAACTCCGGGTAATGGTACGGGGTGCAATGAGGTAGAGAGTCCCAGGGACCTCCGTTTTCTTAAGTGGGAAGGCAATGTGGTGTGTTCATGTTATTATTGCATTTGGTCTGCGTCATCCAGTTATGCTAACAAACTATGAGCCATCACAATGAAGACTGATTTTCACTGGAGCCCCTTTCCTGGCAGCTTGTAGATCTCAGCCCCACAGCCATCCAGGGACCCCGATGCTGCCAGCTTCCACAGTGTGAGACTCTGAATCCAGGCTTCAGAATGGGGAGGGAGAGCCTGTAGGCCTGGGTTACCAGCATCCTCACTCCACAACTAGCATAGCCTCCTGCCTGGCTGCCAGGGCCTGGGAGAGGTGGGCACAGCTGAAGACGGATCCGCTCTTCTAAGTATCTAGCCAGCATCTACCACAACATCTTATGCTAAGTTACACTCATTCTTTTGAATGTGAGGAATATTTTCTTATTTAAAAATGAAAAACAGAGGAGGAATTAAGATGGCAGAGAAGTAAGGGGACCTGAAGCTTGTCTCATTCATCGACTACAGCTAGATAGTATTAATTAAACCATTCTGAACACCTAAGAAATCAATTGGAGGTCTGAGAGAACAAAAAGTGCAAGTCTACAAGTAGAAACACCTCCTACATTTCGGAAGGTAGGAGGTGTGGAGAGTTGATGTGGGGGAGATGTAGCTGTGGGTATGGCAGCAGAGAGGGAGCTCTGCTTAAGGAGGCTACCATGGCTACCACAAAATATTATAAGCAGCAGAGCACAGAATCTGAACTTTCAGAAGCCTGCTACCCTTGGGTGATGTGCCTGGCTTAAAGGTGCTCAGGTGGAGAAGCTGGGCAGAATCCCAGGAATCATGTGTGGTCTGAGAATCCCCTGGGTCACAAGAAGAATGGATGGTGCCAACCTGCTGCACTGTTTCCAGGCATAGGAGTGGGAAGCCAGCTGAGAACAGCAGGTCTTGGTGCCAGCTTTCTGCTGTTTTGCCATAAACTGCAAACTGCTGTGTGGTTGTGTAACTGCTTTCCTGGGACCAGCTGGCAACCAGCAAAAGCTTGGCAAGACCCTCCCCCAGAGGAACAGTACAGGTCTTCACCACGGGGAGTCCCTAAAATTTGGAGTTTCGAAACTCAGTCACGTTCCTGAAATAAAAAAGCTCAGACACAGGCAAGGATGAACACAGGGTTCAGACGGAAACCAGGAACACAAGAGGGGTGATTGATTGCTCTTCTGTGAGGTCTCACTGAAGAGTGGGGGTGCAAACTTTCAACTCCTGGGCTGGAGACCAGGACTCCACCATATTAATCCCACCCATCAGCACTGAAAGCTTTCAGGGAACAAAACAACACCACCTAGTGGAAGCCAGAGCTGCTTAAACCAAGCCCCATCCCCCTGTGCCCTGGAGGTGGATTTCCACTGAAACAAGTCAGCCTGAGAATCAGCACAGCAGGCTCCTACCTCAGAAGATTAGCACAAACAACTGCATGACACAAAGTCTACTGGTCATAGAGTGCTGCAAAGCTTCAGCTCTAGGGGAAATGGGACCTAGTTTCCTTTTTACTTTTATTCTTTATTTTTTTATTATTATTTTTTTCAATTCCCCTTTTAAACTTTTTATTATTAATTTATAAATAAAAATTTATACATTTTTATTTATATATTTTAACGTATTTTGTTTCTTTTTAGTTTTTTTTTTTTTTCCTCTTTTTCTCTTGGGATCTAGATTCGTTTAACAAGCAGACCAAAACACACCCAGGTTCCAGGTTTTGTGTTGTTGTTTTCCTTGTTTTTTTCTTTTTTCTTTCTTTTCTTTTCTGGACAAAATGACAGGAAAGAGAAATTCATCTCAAAAGAAGAACAGGAAGTAGAACTCATGGCCAGGGATTTAATCAGTACAGATATAAGAAAGATGTCTGAACAGAATTTAAAACAGTGATTATAAGGATACTAGCTGGGCTTGAAAAAAGCATAAAAGACACTAGAGAATCCCTTACTGCATACATAAAAGAACTAAAATCTAGTCAGGCTAAAATTAAAAATGCTATAACCAAGATGAAATCCCAAATAGAAGTCATAAAAATGAGGATGGATGAATCAGAGGAGCAAATTAGTGATATAGAAGATAAAATTATGAAAAAAAAAATGAAGCTGAGAAAAAGAGGAAAGGAAAGGTAATGGACCATGAATGTAGATTTAGGGAACTCAGCAACTTATTAAAACCTAATAACATTTATATCATAGGAGTCCTAGAAGAAGAAGAGAGAGATAAAGGGGCAGAAGGTTTAGTCAAACAAATTATAGCTGAAAACTTCCCTAATCTGGGGAAGGACACGGACATCAAAATCCAAGAAGCAGAGAGAACTCCCATGAAATTCAACAAAAGCCGACTATCGCCAAGGCGTATCACAGTCAAATTCACAAAATACGGATAAGAATATTGTAGCAGCAAGGGAAAAAAAGTCCTTAACCTACAAGGGAAGACAGATCAGGTTTGCAGCAGATCTGTGCACAGAAATGTGGCCGGCCAGAAGAAAGTGGAAGGAAATATTCAACCTGCTGAATGGGAAAAATATGCAGCCAATAATTCTTTATGCAGCAAAGCTGTCACTCAGAATAGAAGGAGAGATAAAGAGTTTCCCAGACAGGGGTGCCTGGGTGGCTCAGTCAGCTGAGCATCTGACTCTTAATTTCTACTCAGGTCATGGTCTCAGGGTCATGGGATCAAGCCCTGTCTCAGGCCCCATACTCAGCAGGGAGTCTGCTTGAAATTCTCTCTACCTCTCCCTTTGCCCCTGCCCCCTGCTCTTTGTCTCTCTCTCTCTAAAATAAATAAATCTTTAAAAAAAAAAAAGTTTCCCAGACAAAAACTAAAGGAATTTTGATCACTAAACCAATGCTGCAAGAAATTTTAAGGGGGACTTTTTGGAGAAAAAAAGATCAAAATCAGCAAAGACTAGAAAGGATCAGAGAACATCACCAGATACACCAACTTTACAGGTAACACAATGGCACTAGATTCATATCTTTCAATAATCACTCTGAATGTAAATAGACTAAATGTGCCAATCAAAAGATATATTGTATTAGAATGGATAGAAACCAAGATCCATCTATATGCTGCCTACAAGAAACTCACTTTAGACCTAAAGACACCTGCAGATTTAAAGTGAGAATTGGAGAACCACCTATCATGCTAATGGACATCAAAAGAAAGCCAGAGTAGCCATACTTATATCAGATAAACTAGATTTTAAAACAAAGACTGTAACAAGAGATGATGATGGACATTATATCATAATGAAGGGGTCTATCCATCAAGAAGATCTAGCAATTGTAAATATTTATGCCCCCAACTTAGGAGCACCCAAATATATAAATCAATTAATATTAAACATAAAGAAACTCACTGGTAATAATACAATAATAGTAGGGGATTTTTACACCCCATTCACAGAAATGGACAGATCATCTAAGCAGAAGAACAACAAGGAAACATGGCTTTGAATGACACTCTGGATTGGAAGGACTTAACAGATATATTCAGAGTATTTCTTCTGAAAGTAACAGAATACACATTGTTTTCGAGTGCACATGGAATAGTTTCCAGAATAGATCACATACTGGGTCACAAATCAACCTTCAACAAGTACAAAAAATCACGATCATGCCATGCATATTTTCAGACCACAATGCTATGAAACTGGAAGTCAACCACAAGAAAAAAATTGGGAAGACCTCAAATACATGGAGGTTAAAGAACATCCTACTCAGGAATGAATGGCTTACCCAGAAAATTAAAGAAGAAATAAAAAAAAATACATGGAAGCAAATGAAAATGAAAAAAATGGCAGTCTGAGAATTTTGATATATACTAAAGGCAGTTCTAAGAGGGAAGTATATTGCAATACAGGCCTACCTCAAGAAGCAAGAGAAGTCTCAAATACACAAACTAACCTTACACCTAAAGGAGCTAGAAAACAACAGCAAATAAAGCCTAAAGCCAGCAGATGAAGGGAAATAATAAAGATTAGCACAGAAATAAATGATATAGAAACAACAAAAATCAGTAGAACAATTTAATAAAACTAAGCTTGTTTTTGGGGAGAATTAATAAAATTAATAAACCCCTAGCCAGACTTATCAGAAAGAAAAGAGAAAGGACCCAAATACATAAAGTCATGAATGAAAGAGGAGAGATCATAATCAACAACATAGAAATACAAATATAAGAGGATACTATGAAAAATTATATGCCAACAAACTGGGCAACCTAGAAGAAATGGACAAAGTCCTAGAAATCTACAAACTACCAAAACTGAAACAGGAAGAAATAGAAAGATAGACTAATAGTAGACTAATAACTAGCAAAAAATTGAATCAGTCATCAAAAATCTCCCAACCCACACAAAAGTCCTCAGCCAGATGGATTCCCAGGGGAATTCTACCAGACATTTAAACAAGAGTTAATACCTATTCTTCCGAAATGGTTCCCAAAATAGAGACGGAAAGTCTGAAACTCATTCTACAAAGCCAGTACTACCTTGGTCCCAAAACCAAAGACTCCACAAAAAAGAATTACAGACCAATATCCCTGATGAACATGGATGCAAAAATTCTCAATAAAATACTAGCAAATCAACTTCAACAGTATATTAAAAGAATTATTCACCATGATCAAGTGGGATTTATTCCTGGTTGTGGCGGTAGTTCAATATTCACAAATCAATCAATGTGATATACTGCATTAATACATGAAAGGATAAAAACCATAGGAACCTCTCAGTAGATGCAGAAAAAGCATTTGACAAAATACAGTATCCTTTCTTGATAAAAAGCCTCAGCAAGGTAGGGATAGATGGAACATACCACAACATCATAAAAGCCATATATGAGAGACCCACAGCTAATATCATCCTCCATGGGGAGAAAACTGAGAGCCTTTCCCCTAAGGTCAGGAACAAGACAGGGATGTCCACTCTCACCATTAGTATTTAACATAGTAGCAGCAGTCTTAGCCTCAACAATCAGAAAACAAAAAGAAATGAAAGGCATCCAAATTGGCAAGGAAGAAATCAAACTTTCACTATTTGCAGATGACTTAATGGACTATGTAGAAAGATTCCACCAAAAAATTGCTAGAACTAATATATGAATTCATCAAAGTTGATGGATATAAAATCAATGTGCAGAAATCTGTTGCATTTTTATACACCAATAACAAAGCAGCAGGAAAAGAAATCAAGGAATCAATCCCATGTTCAACTGCGCCAAAAACAATAAGATACATAGAAATAAACCTAACTGAAGAGGTAAAAGATCTGTACCCTGAAAACTATAGATCACTTATGAAAGAAATTGAAAAGGACACAAAGAAATAGAAAAGCATTCCATGTTCATGGATTGGAAGAATAAACATCATTAAAATGTCTGTGCTACCCAAAGCAACCTATACACTTAATGCAATCCCTATTAAAATACCACCAGCATTCTACACAGAGCTAGAATAAACAATCTTAAAATTTGTATGGCCCACAAAAGACCCCAAATAGACAAAGCAGTTCTGAAAAATAAAAACAAAACTGGAGGCATTACAATTCCAGATTTCAGGCTATATGACAAAGCTGTAGTCATCAAGACAGTATGGTACTGGCAAAAAACAGACACATTGATCAATGGAACAGAATAGAAAACCTAGAAATGGACCCCAAACTATATGGTCAACTAATCTTTGACAAAGCAGTAAAGAATATCCAATGGAAAAAAGACAGTGTCGTCAGCAGATGGTGTTGGGAACACTGGACAGCAACATGCAGAAGAATGAAACTCCCTTACACCATAAACAAAAATAAACTCAAAATGGACAAAAGACCTAAATGTGAGACAGGAATCCATCAAAATCCTAGAGGAGAACACAGGCAGAGACCTCTTTGATCTTAGCCACAGCAACTTCTTACTAGACATATCTCCTGAGGCAAAGGAAACAAAAGCAAAAATGAACTATTGGGACCTCATGAAGAAAAAACCTGCACAGTGAAGGAAACAATGAACAAAAACTAAAAGGCAGCCAACAGAATGGAAGAAGATATTTGCAAATGACTTATCTGATAAAGGGTTAGTATCCAAAATATATAAAGAACTTAACAAACTCAACACCCAGAAACAAATAATCCAGTCAAAAATGGGCAGAAGACATGAATAGACATTTTTCCAAAGAAGACATGCAGATGGCTAACAGACATGTGAAAAGATGCTCAACATCACTCATCATCAGTGAAATACAAATCAAAACCATGATGAGATACCACCTCATACCTATCAGAATGGCTAAAATGAACAACCCAAGAAATAACAGGTGTTGGCAAGGATGCGGAGAAAAGGGAATCCCCTTGCCCTGTTGATGGGAATGCAAACTGGTGCAGCGACTCTGCAGAACAGTTTGGAGATTGCTCAAAAAGTTAAAAAACAGAACTACCCCGGATCTAGCAATTGTACTACAAGGTATTTACCTAAAGGATACAAAAATATAGATTTGAAGGTGTATATACACCCCGATGTTTATAGCAGCATTATCAACAATAGCCAAACTATGGAGAGAACCCAAATGTCCATCAACTGATGAATGGATAAAGATATGGCCTGCCTATATATATATATTCCATTTTATATATATATATTATATATATATAATCCATTACATATATATATATAACTGCATTTTATATATATAATGGAATATTACTCAGCCATCAAAAAATGGCATCTTGTCATTTGCAGCAATGTGGATGGAACTAGAGTATATTATGCTAAGTGAAATAAGTCAGAGAAAGACAAATACCACATGATTTCACTCATACATGGAATTTAAGAACATATGGGAAGGGGGAAAAGAAAAAAAGGAGAGAGGGAAACAAACCATGAGAGACTCTTAATGGTAGAGAATAAATTGAGGGTTGATAGAGGGAGTTGGGTGGGGGATGGGCTAGATGGATGATGGGTATCAAAGAGGGCACTTGTGATGATGAGCACTGGGTGTTGTATCTAAGTGAAGAATCACTGAATTCTACTCCAGATACCAATATTGCACTGTAGGTTCATTAACTAAAATTTAAATTAAAAAAAATGAACAAAATGGAACAAAACCCTGAAAATTAGATTATAGAGAATGGAGCATAAGTACACTGTGTAGCAGCCATATGGTAGGCTACTATTTAATCTTTACAGGGAAGAGGTAGGGAAATGTTTTAATGCCATGAAAAAAAATGTTGGAGTGGGCGCCTGGGTGGCTCAGTTGGTTAAGCGACTGCCTTCGGCTCAGGTCATGATCCTGGAGTCCCGGGATCGAGTCCCGCATCGGGCTCCCTGCTCGGCAGGGAGTCTGCTTCTCCCTCTGACCCTCCCCCTTCTCATGTGCTCTCTCTCTCATCCTCTCTCTGTCAAATAAATAAATAAAATCTTAAAAAAAAAATGTTGGAGTAAAACAGGGTACAAAATATTCCTATTTTATTCCCGTGTGTGTCCTTAAAGCAAGAGAGCTAGAAAGCCTGGAGAGGTACCCAACTGTTATCTTGGGACAGTTGCCAGTGATGTTCCTCTTCCTTAGTGCTTCGTGTTCAGTCTACATTACATTTTCTGTAGTGAGCACATACTACTTTCATAATTAGATTAAAAAAACAAATCCTTGGGTTTGGTTTCTTTTGAATGAAGAATATTAGCAGGGATCTTGTCAAGATGCATGAAGCAGGATCCCCTGCGGGTGCCCCCTTGGGCCCTTCCCTGCCCCCACCCCTACTTCCACCCCCACCCCTGCACCCTTGCAGTGGCCCCAGGAGGTGTGGGCCCTGAGCTCAACTGGTTGGGGCCGGCCTGCCCAACCCCCCACCCCCGCTCCCCTTGTGCCTCCCCCTCTCCAAGCAGTGCCGGCGGGACCCCAAGTGGTCTGCTTAGTCCTCACACCACCCGTGTGCCTCCGTAGCCCTATTTTCCAGAGGGTGAAATGGAGACATCTGGAGCTCCCGGGACCCCAGCGGTGGGGTGACACGCTGGAGTTGCTGTACCCAGGGACTGGCCCCGCCTCCCACCCCGCGGTCACATTGTGGCTCTGCCTGGGCCCTGATCTCTCTAGGACAGGGTGCACACCAAGAACATCTGTCCCATTGTGTCCTGTCTCCTAGAGTGGAAAGCCGGTGCCTTTACCCCTGCCCCTGTCCGAGGGCGATGAGGCCAGGCCTTCTGAGGAAGGATGACTTGAGCAAGAGCAGAAGGCAGGAAAATGGAGATGATCTCCAAGGTCAGCATGGCCAGCGTGTCCTTTGCAGGTTCTGGGGCTAACACAGTGGGCAGTGGCCTGGGCTAGAAGGGGATAAAGAGAGCCAGAGAGCTGTCAGCTGGATGTGCCTTCCCCAGGACTTCCCAGAACTGAGATATCCCTTCAGGGCACTAGACCAACAGACTATCCCTGCTAGGCCTCCAAGTCTCTGTAAGGGCTAGGGGTCACCTAGAAGGGTCCCTGGTTTTGCCTCTTCCCTGGGGAGCGCAGAGAAGGGGGTGGAAAGACCACAGTTCTTAGGTAATTGCTCACACAGAGGGCTTTTCCACACAGGGCCTGTCCTGGCAGGTAGTAGCAAAGGACAGCATGGGGGACAGCCAGCCTGGACCCAGGAGACTGGAGCCCTCACCACCCATCAGACTCTGTTGATCCTGTCCCCCTCTTACTTAGTCCCCCTCTGCCCCATCCCCCCTTCTGTACCTGTATTCTAGGGCTTAGTCATAGAGGTCAGATGCAAGAGGTCCCGGACAACTTTTAGGTCAACTTGTCCAAGGAAACACTTGTCCAAGGGTACTCAAGTGGCCAGCAGATTTTTAGGGATGAGCACTCTTGACTGGAGGGCATGATTTCTGCAATTTTATCTTAGATCTCTTTGTGCATCCACACTGTCACACTGGGAAGTTCTTCCAGACAATGACAAGCTTGAAGTGATGGAACTATGATTGCCTTGTCCTCCCTTCAGTTGCTGATAACAACCTGCTCCTTCCAGAGACATCCGAGTTTCCTTGGGGAACTTGGTGAGAACCAAAGGAGTGACGGACTTGTGTCTGGACACACATTTGGGGCAGGAGACCTCAGGGCTTGTCCTGGCATCATCTACCAGACCAGGAACACATGATTTTAGAAGCACTTTTGGGGTCCCACTAAAGCTGTCTCTTGGGTATTCCTTGGCAGCACCTTGATGCTGTTTTAGGACTGACCATCCAGCACCTTTGGACATTGGAATGCAACAGTGAGCTAGAATGGAGGGCAACAACCCTCATGAGCAGCCTACAGAGTGCCAAGAAGAAATTCAACCTTTCACCGCCCAAGACTGACTTGTAACTGTGTTGTTACAGGGATCTGCAAGATCAGATACCTAGAGAATTGTGTTGGTTCACTACAGGTTGCAAACTAGGTCACAGGAGGTTGGATTTTACCTTCAACCTTTTCATAATTAACCTAATTTTTAACCTTACTGGATTATGCTGTAAGTAACCAGCAAGAACCTAAGAGCTGAACATTTTCTTATGCACTCTTGCCTCACACTGTCCAAGAAAGTAGCCACTAGGGCTGTGGAGTTACCGCACACTGAGATTGTGCGAGTGAGCATAAAATTCATACTGGATTTTGGTGACAGTGTGGAATAAAAAAAAAAGTTAGCATTTCTTTTTAATAAATTTCCTATTGTTATATGTTGAAATGATGAAAATAAATTTCACTTTTTTTCTTTTTTAACGAAAAGCTGTTGAAAATTTAATATATTTGGCTCACAGTATGTTTTTGATGGATGATGCTGGTCTAGAATATCTATCTAAAAGTATTTCTCCCTGTAAACTTTAAAGCAAAATGCAAAATTCCTTTCTTTCACAAAACATGAAGAATTTTGTTTGTAAGTGTCCAGGCACTTTTCAAAGGTACGTGCTTGATATCATTCTCCTGTTTGTGTATAATGAGTATCAGGTCTGTGGCAAACGATTTCAGCATCTCGGGACTGTTTGTGATTTCCAGAGTCCAGAGAGAGAGACAAACGCAGCTCACTCCAGCATTCCTGTTACTGTTGAAAAGAGATGGCATGATGCTCCTCCTCCCTCAACACACTCTTGGGACCAGCACAAGAACTCCCTTCTTCAAGAATGGTAGCAGGGAGGAAAGTGTGTTAATAATCATCCCTGCACCCCCATAGCATTTTAGGAGGGCTTTGTGCCCAGGAATGAAGCAGGATCCTTCCTGCACAGTGCAAGACAGCCAACCCAAAACAGGAACATTACAATAAAAAGTTGTGGGGGGATGGGAGACAGCAAAAGAAATACCCAAAGTAATATAAACATACAAAAATATTGTTTATAATTGATGGCTTATTCTGTGGTGCTCACCAATCTCATCTTAAATAAATGGTGAGGGAAAAAAACAGCCATTGCTGAGCAGTAGCTAGATAACAAGTAGATAACCACTTAGTATCTACCTTTATGTGATCGGGGTCTGAAAGATGGGAACTACACGGAGGATGTATTCAAGGATCTTCTTCCCTACACCCCGGGTCTCATCTGCGGACAGATGGGCAAAGGATTAGGTGAGAGTTCATTTTCTCTCCCACGGTGCTTCAATTTCTCTTGCTCAAGAAACTGTGGTATGAGGGAGAACAGAGGATTTTAACTATTTGTTGACTCTCCACAATGTGCCGGGTACAAGCCTGGTGTAAAGTTGAGGAAACAGACTTGAGATCATTCGAGTGATTGAAACTTAAGTCATTTGTCTGAAGACACATGGCTAACAAACAGTAGACTCAGGACTGGAGCAAGGCTGTCCATCTTCAGAGCCGAGTCTCGCCATGATACCACAATGGGTAGTTATGCCCCTGTGGCTTGCCCTCACGTCTACTTTGGGCTGTCATCTTTGGCATTCAGAGTGTTAGCAGTTGAGAACTCAAACTATTAAGGATCATTTCAGTTGAGAGATGGTTGGCCAGTTGGGTGGAAAGGCTGGTGTAGTGCAAGTCAGGAGAAAGCTCGGCTGAGCTTCTTTCCTCTGGTGCCAGAGAAAACCTCCACATCTGTGGTGCTGGTGACTGGGTCATGATTTCTCACAGGTCCTTGGGTTTCCACTTTGCAGGGCTCTCTCTACAATGCTGCATCCAGGGGCTGTGGGAAAGGGACGGCAGCCCAGCTCATGAATGCTTTAATTGACTGACACATTAGAAAATACTTGTTTTAATCGACTGATTACATTAGAAGATGCTTAACTCACTTTTTAAAAATTAAATAATGATACCACTTAGCCCAGCCCCGACACCTTACAATGCAGAGCGTCCCCTCTGTGAGAAAGCAGGCTGCGGGGCTGTTAGTTCCTGCAGTTGGCTGTCCCCCTTACCTGGGGGCCAGGGGCAGAGAACACGGCACACCCACAGGTCGTTACCTTGGCATAGACCCCTTGCCCATGCCTGCCCTCTGCACCTGCTGGCCTCCCTGTGGAGTTTTTGTAAAGCTCTCACCTCCCCGGCCACCTTCTCTGAACATTGCCGCTTCAGTCTTGTCTATCAATCAACCCTACCTGCCATCTTCTATTTCAGAATTGCTCAGAATTTCTGTCCTTGTACCTTTTTTTTTTTTTTGCCTTGAGAGCCATTATAGATTTCTTAAAGTTCAATGAAATTTGGGAGGAACAGATAAAAGTGAGCACTCAGTCACTGTTTGCCATCTCAAGTCATGACCTTTGACTTGTAAATCAGGCTGCTTCCAATTTGCTGGGGCAAGTCGATAACCTGGTGGGGTGTCCTGTAAATTAGGTAAGGTGTGTAAATTAGCCCTGCCTTCGCCAGAGGGAGCTACTTGACCTCCTCTGGCTTATTTCCCGTCCTGTTTTAAAATCAAATGCTTCTTTATAAATACTATCTCACTTAGGGATTCATCTGAAATGCAGCCTACAGCAGCTTTCTCCTTCAATAGAGAGAAATATGGTTTCTGACCCAGTAGAGCTGTATTTTTTTTCTCTCCTCTCTTTTGCCCTCCCCTCCCCACTCCCTTCCCCTCCTTCCTTTCTATTAAGTAGGCTCTACGCCCAGCATGGAGCCCAACACAGGGCTTGGACTCACGACCCTAAGATCAAGACCTGAGCCGGGATCAAGAGTCAGATGGACGCTTAACCGACTGAGCCACCCAGGCACCTGAAGAGCTGCATTTTTAAAACCAAGGCTCACCTACCTATGGAAAGCAGATCCAGGCCCCCTGGATAACTAATGTCAGTGTTACCTGTGAGTTTATCTAATTAATGTTTCTGTCTTTCTACTTGCCTCAGATTATTTTTTCCTTAGCCAGATTTTTAAAATGTGTTGAGGCACCAAACGTTCCTTACATTCTTTGACGGCCTCTAATTTCTGGAGCTCCTGAGGCTGAGTGCACCACACAGCCTCCCTCGTGCCACCCCCACCTGGCCGAACCCATGACCCACTGTGTGCCCTTCCTCCTTAGAACCCTTATCTCTACCCTCTTCCCCACTTCCCAACAAAACAATCAGAGCATGTGCCCACATTTATTTTTTATTTTGCACACATAGGAAATGGGACCCTATGAAAAGAGAACAAAAAAAGAGGAATGAGCCAAATGTTGCAGAGAAAAAACATGCACAGATCTGCTCCCAGTTTACTCCTAACCACTGACTCTGTAAGACTTCCAACACACCAGGAGCTGGACTCACTCCAGGAGGGGGACACAGGCCACAGTCAGCACAGACGGAATGAGAACGGTCAGGAAATGTCACAAGTGGGATTTCTACATACAGTATCAGTGATCACTGTAGAAGCATTCTCACCCAGGTTCAATGGAAACCAAAATTTATCTTCACAAACATGGAATACGAAATTGTTGAGCACTACCTAAATCGTTCAGTCTCTGAGATCATTTGCTATCAAAAAGATAAATAAAATTTAGTCACGGATATCTGGGTGCTTTTTCAACTGCACTCTGATCCAATTCCAGGGGCAGCTCTTACTGTGCTTCGTTATTAAAAAAAAAAAGTGAAGGGAGAAATTTCAGTCAAAAATGCAAAACGAATGACCCGGGAGAAGAGGAACCTTCTGGACCCATGTAGTTGTCCTTGGCTGTAAACAGCAAATGTTGTGCTTTGTTGTCTCATTTGGATCAAGGACCAGAGTGAGGGGAGGTACTGCCGTCAGGGGCAGGAGTTGGGAGGTCACACAAGGGTAGCTGAAGACTCCAGCAGCACCAACTGCGTTTAAAAACTGTGTTTCCGAGGGTTTGTGTTTGGCTCCCAGCATTTCCTGTGGAATTCCCTGGGAGGCTTGCAGATTCTCCATCTTTGCAGGAAGGTAAGTCTGAGCAGTTGCTGCAGTCCTGTCCTGATTTCTCACCCTTACTCTACACAGACGTCCTGGTAGCAAAGGGACACCCAGACTCCTGGTCTCGGGGAATGAAAACTCCAGCAAGATGTTCTGATGCTCAGGTTCAATGAGTAACAATTTCTCAAGAGGCTCCAATTAGTTTTTACAAAAATAAGCCCCCCCCCGCCCCATCCCACTACTACACACACAGGGATCTACCCATCTTGGCTACGCTGCTTTGTCTTCCTATACACAACTGGTCAGATCTCAATCTGGGTTTAAATGCACCACCAGCATTATTTGCTGCAGAGGAACAGAACTTCCTTATAACCCAGTGACTACTTGTTAGATCCCAGGGTGACACATGTTTCTTAGCCAGGGTTTGCATTTCTAACCACATCTTCGATTCTAATTTTGATTACGTTGTCAGTGAATCCTATTCAGTACTTTATGAAGAGATCTTCCTGCAGTCCTGGGATTTTGCATTCCTTTTTTTCAGCAAGCTTTTCCTCTTCAGAGCCCGACACACACACATACACAAACACACATCTGCTGAGATCAAACCACTGGCCTGGCCTGCTGGCCCTCAAAACTGCTGGCCGGACCCTGCCGGCACACCTCTCCCCAAGGGGCTGATGTGACTTCCCAGCCAGATGTGCCTCTCCGCTTTGAAAGTGTCCATCACCACCACCACCAGGGCTGCCATAGGGACGGGCGTGGAGATCTCTGGTCAGGCACCAAGGCCAGACAGCTGCTGATGTTCAGAGAAGACACTCTGAGTCTGACTTTCAAGGACAGGACTCTACATGAGCTTCCACAAACTCACTAAAAAGCGGGGGAAACATTTTATTTTTGCCAAGTCAGACCAAGAGTTCATAAAATGCAGTGTCCCCGTTTGATGCAGGAAATCAATTTCCCATAAATTTAAGTAACCTTCCTTAGTGATTTTCAGGTAACTGTAGACATCCAACCTGACCTAACCTGGATCCTCATCTCCTCAATGATGTACACAGTCCTCTCCCAGCCCTGGCTTTGCAGAAGGGATGCCGCTCTCATCTCTAGGAAGCGAACGGACATAGAAAGTGCTATGAGGCTTCTCCCACACCAGAGTCTAACAGCTTCTTGAAGAGGAAGACTGACAGGACGAGGGGCTCCAAGAGTGGACCCCGTGGGCCCTCATTTCTGTGAGCTGACTGCTGTGTGCTTGGGAGGAAGCTGCCTAGGCCAGAACAACCCCCTCTTTGTGCTCCCCCTGCACACATGGGCCCTGCTGTGGCTCCTTCTCCTTAGTCTCTCTCCCGAGGATCTCAGGTGTCAACCCTTGGGGACTGTCCACACGCTGCCAGAGCTCAGATTACGTCAGAAACAGAAGCAACAGAGGAGACACAGGATAAATTCAAATACTGGTCCTCCACAGAAAACTTGAAAGGGAGCTGTGCTTGCTTTGAAGATATCAAGGAGGAATTTGCCCTTCGTGGCTCAGAAGACAATTCCTGGAAGCGAACATCGATGGGGACAGAGAGGTGGGGTGAAAGCGCCCCTCCCTGTTCCCCTGTGAGGTCGCACAGGCCGTGCCCCCTGCTACTTGGCCTTCACCACCTGTTCATATGGGGGCGGGGGTGTATTGCAGTAAGAGGGGGGCGGAGGGTAGGCTGTGCTTCCCTGGGGTGAGCTGGGTTGGACCTGGAAAGCCATCGCCATGGGATTTCCGGCAGGATTCATCCCCGGTCCTCCAGGGTCGGTGTAATATGGCAGCCCCGGCTGCTGGGCTCCTGAAAAGACAGATGAACAGATGTGAACACAGCGGAAAAAAGGCACTGCCCATCACCCCCGGTCGTCCCCTCAGCTGACATGGACAGAGGGCCAAATGCCCAGACACAGTGGGGCACCCGGGACATGGGAACGAGCCAGAGCCACACGTGAGTCCCCAGCCTCATGCAGCCCGTGCTCTGGGGTGCGGACGGCTGAAAGGGCACCCACAAACTCCCCTGGGTGGCTAAGCGACAGGACAGACATTAACAGGATCGAGTACAGTAGGCGGTGGGGCTCCCATGTCGCTAACCCAAAGCCTGAATGATAAACCAAGGAGGCTCTGCAAAGAGCTGGGGAAGTGCGTGCTGAAAAAATTACCAACAGAGAAGGCCATGTCCACTTTCAAGTGAAGAAAACCAGGGCCACGGTAAGGTAAGCCAATTTGAAGCTCCCTACTGGTTTCCTGACTCTTGCCAGAATTATCACTGGCAGCTCCACAAGCCCTTTGAGAACACAGTTTGCTGAAGTCCATTCCTGAAGTCTGGCCTCCATTTCCATCCACTGGGTTAACATTTTATCAGGGTGGCGGATATCGGTCATCCAGGTGAGCCCAAGTTCACAGACAGGGAGACCATGGGAGCAAATGCCAGAGGGTGGGTTGATGCATCTATGGAATCTCTACTTGTCTTTGGCACTGCTGGAGATGCTTTTCTCCCTGCCTCAGGCCAGCGTGCAGGACATGGGAGGGGGGCACCCAGAAGACAAAGAAGGTGACAAGCTGGCCACCCTGTCCCACATCGAGTCATAACTCTCATTTTAATGGGCAGGAATATTTGAGCTGCTATTTTCGAGTCTATATTTTAGATTTGCTTACTCTGATCACGTGGATAAGGCTACAGAGTACTGAATATATAAATAAAGAATCGAGAAAAACAAAACAAAACAAAACTGTGAGCTTTGGGTGTGTCCCGGGCTAAGTTATTTTTGTTAGTAGACTCAGGTCTATTGGAAGTTAGGCCTCATTTAACCCAGAAAGCTACTCAGAGTGTCAGAGAAATCATCCCTGTATGTATATTGGTTAGGGCTTTTTTTTTTTTTTTTTCCTTTTTTCAAATGTCTCTTGCCACAGTTTAACTGAATAAAGGTCAGTTTACTAAGAAAGATGCCCATCAACCTGCGTAAGATGTCGAAGACCTGGCCTGTGTCAGATCTTGGAAATCTACAAATGTGCAAAAGGAGAGAATGTAAGACAGAAACCGAAGGCCAGAAATGCATTCCAGGGTGTCAGCAGGAGAGCAATCAGTCACAAATGCCACCTTTATCAATCCCTGCCTCATCTCACACCTGTATGGCCCGGCAGGCAGCACCTGCTCCTATCTGTGCATCTTTCCACTGCCTTGGGATGCATTTGTTTACAAGCCCATGACCAGCCACGACCATGAGTTTCCCAAGGGCAGAGATTACAATTTATTTATCTCTGGATCCCTGTATATTTTATATAAACAAAAAGTTACTTAAAGATTAAAAAAAAAACAAACAGGCAACTGTAATAGTTTGGAAAAGACTGACTATGAGAGGAATCCCTGACTATGAGAGAAGGAGAGAATGAGAGGTATTCAGGGGGAATAACCCAAAGGCCTTGGGGACCAATTCAGTGTGAAATGCTTGAGGATAGAGAAGAGGTCTGACTTGAAGAGACCCTGGTTTCTGGTCTTGAGAAAAGGGCCCAACAAGAAAGAGAGGGAATATAAGGAAAGAGGGGGTACAGGGGAAAGAGAGAGGGTTGCAGGGGAAGAGAGGGGTGCAAGGGAAAGAGGGGGTGCAGGGGAAGAGGGGGTACAAGGGGGAAGAGGGGGTGCAGGGGAAAGAGGGGGTGCAGGGGAAGAGGGGGTGCAGGGGAAGAGGGGGTGCAGGGGAAAGAGAGGGTACAGGGGAAAGAGGGGGTGCAGGGGAAGAGGGATGCAGGGGAAAGAGGGGGCAGGGTAAGTGCAGGGCCAATGAAAGCTCCATGCTGGGCCTGCTGGAGCTGAGGCAGCCTCAGGACTCTCCTGTAAAAGTGGGGACAAAAACATGGGTGTGGTTAAAACCAGGCAGGAAGTGTGCAGAGAGTGAGAAAAGTCGGCTGAGGAGAGAACTGTAGGAAAGACCAACATTCAAGACAGGAAAAAAACTCCAAGTGTGTAAGGTTGTAGAGAAGAATGCAAAGGAGACTGGAGAGAAATACTGAAACACAGTGAAGTAGGGGTTGTGTTATGGCAGCAAAGGGAAAGGAGAATTTTTAAGGAAGAAGTGACTGGCCCTCTACAATGCCAAACAGAGGACAAGATAAGAAGAGCAGATTTTCAACGGATATGGTTTTTCATATCATCAGTAGTTTCAGTACAGTGGTAAGCACCAACAGCAGTGCCCAAAACTCTATACAGGGGAAGGAAAGAGAAGACCAGATGAGGGGACAGGTGATAGCTAAAAGGGATGCAGGAAGAAGAAAGATGTGGTTTTAAGGATGGGAAATGCTTGACATTGTGTATAGGATGTAGGAACACATATTAAGGAAAGAGAAAGGATTTCTCGGGAAGAATATCAGCTCAGTGAGGGCAGCGACCTCATAAGTCTGCTTCAACGTTTGCACCCCACTGCCTAGCCAAGAGCCTGGTGCACCAGAGGACACCAATTCGTTCTGCTGAATGCACGGAGTCAGCAGCCAGGAGGAGGAGCACAGGGAACCCACAGTTGTGTGGGAAGGAGGACCAGGGCGCTCATAGCAGACAACCTCTATATGGAGTGAACTGCAGGGGAGGTTATGTGAGCAGATTCCAAAATGCTCACAGAAGAGATGGCCATAGATGGTAGCAAAACAGTGACAAGGAGTGACAGAGCCCACTGGTATGGGATTCACTATGACAGGGATTTATGAACAACAGTGGAAGCCAGACACCAAAGGGATGCCAGCACCATTTCCTACCCCTATGTGGGGTAGAACATGGGAGAAGAGAGCTAGCCCTTCAGGACTGAAGGGTCGTGGCAGATGGTCCAGTCAGAGAAAGAAAACATACAGAGGATTCTGTGAAGAAGCTGGAGTTATAGGAAGACTGTTTCTACACTAGACAAAGAGGAAAGGATCTGGAGAAATGAGTAAAACAATGGCAGCCACACAACTCTCTCTTCTGTTTCCTCAAGTATTAAGTAAGTGTCTATAATGCCAATCTGCAGGACACGGGTATACACACGTATTTTATGGGTATGGTACGGGGACAGTAAGGGGATGGGAATGCGATTAGACAGAATTGTATACCTATCCTTTTTTTTTTTTTTAAAGATTTATTTGAGAGAGAGGGAGCATGAGCGGGAGGGGCAGAGGGAGAGAGAGAGAGAATCTCAAGCAGACTCTGCACTGAGTGCAGAACCAAACACCGGGCTCGATCGCATGACCCTGAGATCACGACCTGAGCCGAAACCAAGAGTCGGACACTTAACCGGCTGCACCACCCAGGCGCCCCTCGAATTGTATACATATTCTTGAAGACGCGGAGGCTCAGGAAGATGAAGTAACTTGTCAAGGGCACACAGCTGGTATTTGGAAGCACCAGGATTGGAACACAGGAGTGGAGTGGAGAGCCCAGGCTCTTTCCACTATGACAGGTGTTTCTCACAATAGGGTGATGAGCTTGGAGAAGAAGTTCAGGCTAGAAAGGGATGGGAAAACCAGAGAAGAGTGGTGACACAATGGGCCTACATTCTGAGCTCCAACCAAAAATGAAGGGCTTGGTTAAGAACTGTCATGACACAGACTTCCCACCTTGGCTGCCTCTTATCCCTAGCACATCATCTTATCTCCAGAGAACTGAAGTCATTTCATTCTTTGATTCTGTCATCTCTTTTCTCATTGAGAATCTTAGCAGGACTTGAGAAGAAACTCTAGATTCGGCAAAGGTGAGTAAGAGTATCTTCAAGATTCTCTATCAGCTGACAACAGCTACTCCTAAGTAGAACTATTCCACCTATGCTGAAGGATGGTCTGGCGGCCAAGCTTTCTTAACAATGACCCTGCCACCACTCAACTACGCTGACTGGCCAGTAACCTATGAATGGATGAGCTGGGGCCAGTCTTTTCTTGAGATGCAGAAGAATCTGGCTGGTAGCAGAGAATGGAGTGGAAATGCAGGGAGAGGTGGAGACAGCCTGAAGAAGATTGTGTGGCCCAAGAGAGATGGAAAGGTTACCAGCCCCGTGATGTCCCAATTCCCAAGAGCTTCCATGTGTCTTTATAATTAGCCCCCACTTGGAGTTAGCTCTAATGAGTTTCGGTGTTCTTTTCACTCTACCGACTGCCTGTGTTCTCAGGTAAATCAGACCCCATATCCTGCCTTCGATATCCATCTCCTCTAGCCAGGCTGCTCCTCAAGGTGTAGGCAGGTCTCTTAAATACACTGCAGTAGACACACAGCTCACCCTTTTCCCCCATGACTCAGACTTCCTCTATTTATTCCCACTCTTGGTTGGGGTCACCCATTTCACCAGTTCACTCATGGGACTATAAGCTAAGTTCCCTTATGAGGGATAACACACTGTCCATAATTAGGTTCTTAGCTGCTTCAGTCTTGTTTCTTATTGCCCTGCCTTATTCTTTGCCTCCCAACAAGAACCTAGTTGTTTGTATCCTGCTCACCTCTCCCCTGACCCTCACCAGAGAGCGTTTCCTATGTGTTCCACATGTAGACCACTCCTCCATCTCCCTACACCACCTCCTCCTGGCTCCTTGTCTGGCTAATTCCTATTTATCTTTCAAGTTTCAGATCAGAATCACCAAGTCCAGGAAGCTGCATCTCACTGCCTACCACTCCCTTCCTCGCTGGATTAGGTACCCTGTCTTCCTGGCAGCCAGAACAGTATAATTTTCTGAGCTTTCTGCACACGAAGACAGGATCATTCATCTTGGAACCCTCAGAGTCCAGAACAGCACGTGGTATGTGATATTCCATAAATACATGAGATGAATGACTCAAGAGGGATGAGTGGTGATGTTGCTTTGGATTCTCCCTCTGCTATACTGTGCTGGGCACACTTGGCAGTTTCCTGAGGCACACCGATTTCTGACACGACAGGAAGAACAGGCTGCCCCAGCCCAGCAAGCTTGCACCAACCCTGCCTGTCCCTCCTGAGGACAGAGGCATTCAAAGATGACCTCAACTCCCTATCACAGATGACAGCAGGGTGGGCTGTGGTCTTTGTACCAGAGACGTGCCTCGGGCTGTGTCTATAACATCCGTACATCATGGCCACTCACACTGGAGAATAATGAGATGCATTGGCAAATGTGTCCAATTTAATTGGCATTTTTATGTTAACAGTCACAACTCATGGATATTGCTGGGAATTAGAAGGATAGGACTGAAATATTGAAGATGGAGAGGCACTTGGAATATTAAAGAAACAGAACAGATGGGAGGTGGATAAATTACGTACTTGCCAGAACATGAGCCCTTAGGTGAAAACACTTCGCAAACACAGGGATGGAACATGCTGGAAAGATTGCAGTGTAGGTGGAAGGTCAGCAGAAACAGAGGATGGACCCTCACAGAGCAGCTGGCCAGGTGGAGATACCAGCTCACACAGAGACATTTGCTAGATCTCTGCTCATTTGGCTAAAAGACTAAGTCTTGACAAGACACTGACCTGGTTGACCAGACGGCCTCCCATAGAGAAGAGAAACTGAGGAGGTGGACTCAGTTCTGACTCGTTCAGGGAAGTGGCAGACAGAACACTACTTCCCCTGTGTGAAAACCACAGGGAGAAGGCCAGGCAAGAACAGGTCTGTGTCCACAGGCTTGAGAGAGAGAATTTCAAAAATGTTCCCCAAAATGTATACACGATTCTAGGGCACATAACTCTGGAATCCAAAGCATATTAAAATCGAAATCTCAACTCCATAATCACAAATAAGCATGATGATAACACTTTCAAAGGTTGCAAACCAAGCCAGTGTGACTGATCCTAAAGAACAAAATTGAAAAGTGAACCTATCACCAGAATGGAACCAGGTAAAATAAAATCCAATGGAGCTAAGGGTTGACACAAAACTGAACAAAAAAGAACCTTTTCAAAAATGTATGCATGGAGGATAAAGAAGATTCAGAAAGAAAACAAATGGCCAAGAGAAAAACATTCAATCTGATTCTCTTGTTAAAGAGAATGGTTTGAAATGGAAATGGAGATTAAAATGAGGGAAAACAAAACTCTAAGATAAGTAAGAACAGGCCAGGTTTGGGGAGAGCAATCAGATGGCCTGACTCTTGACAAAGTACCACTGTGTAGGAAGTGAGGAAGAAAACCAGCATTTAAACCCTGCATTAATACTATGAGATGCACATCATTTACTCCCGTTTTGTAGATGCAAAATCTGAAGGCCAAAAATTGTACATAATTTGCCCAGGAGGATCTTCTTCTACTGGACAATATTTGGATCTGTAAGACACAAAGAGTCCATCCTGCAGCAAGCAAGGTGAAGTAGCTAAGAGTGAGCTGGGGTGGGCAGCGTACACAGATGGAAGGAAGGAGCTTGAGTCCCTGTACGCTGCGAAGTAAGCCACGGAGTTAAACCAGGAGCCTCCCTCTGTGACTTTTTATCACAAGAGATAGCTCTTAAAAACTGGGGTGTCAGTTGCTGCCAAAAATACCAGAACGAATTCTTGCAGAGAACATTTTCATGACTGATAGACAAGTCTCCCCACCCTTCATTACTTGCCCCTTTCTTTCTTCTGATACTGTATTTATTCATTTTGCTAAACTGTCTCAGCTACTAAAAATATTTTTCAGTTCATTCTCTAGGATTTTTTTAGATATGTAATGATATATTGTTTACAATTAGAAATAGTTTTATTTCTCCTTCCTAATGGTAAAATGTTATCTTTCATGTTAATACTTTAGCTAGAAGTTCTAGAACAATGTTAAATATTGATGATAGTAAACATTCTAATTTTTTAATGGGGATACTTTTACTGTTGCACTAAAGATGATGTTGGCAGCAGGCCCAGAGTAAAAAATTACTTCATCCTTACTGAACATCAAAAGGCACAGCTGGTCATACCAGGGGTATATCACTGAGGACTTGATCCTTGCCTTCCAGGACCCGCAAGGAACATACACTCTAAGTCTTTATTATATTAAGAAAAAGCCTTACAATACCAGTTACGTTACTAGTTTACAGTACACTAATGGTTTTGAAAGAGTTGTGATAAGCGATTTATACTGAATTTTATCAACTTTTATCAACAGCTTTTTCAGCATCTACTGAGATACTCATTTTTTGTTTTGTTTTGCATTTTTTATTGTGGTAAAATATACATCACCTAAAATTTACCACCTCGACCATTTTTAAGTTTACAATACAGTGGTATTAAATATACTCACACTGTTGTGCAATCATCACCACGATAAGTCCCCATAACTCTTTTCATCTTGTAAAAGTGAAACTCTATATCCATTAAACAATAACTCCCCATCATCCCCTTCCCTAGCCCTGGGCAACCACCAGTGTACTTTCGGTCTTTATGCTTCTGACTACTCTAAGTGCCTCGTATAAGTGGAATCATACAATATTTGTCTTTCTGTGGCTGACTTATTTCACATAGGATAGTATCTTCAAAGTTCACCCATGTGTAGTACATCATAACTCCTTCCTTTCTAAATTAATATCCCATTGTGTATGTGTGTACATGCCGCATTTTGTTTATCCATTCATCTGTCAGTGGACACTTGTGTTACTTCTACGTGGCAGTAATTGTGAATAACGCTGCTAGGAACTTGGGTGCACAAATTTATCTTCGAAACTGCTTTCAATTCTTCTGCGTATATACCCAAGAAGTGAAATTGCTGGATCATGTGTGATGGTCATTATATTTTTAACTTTCAGGAATCGACATCCTGTTCCCATGGTGGCAATACCATTTCACATTCCCACCAACAGTGCAAAAGGGTTCCAACTTCTCCACATTCTTGCCAACACTTGTTTTCTGCTTTCTGACAGTACCTATCTTAGTGGGTATGAGGTGGTTATCTTGCAGCCTTGATTTGCATTTCCCTAATGATTAGTGATCTTGAGCATGTATTCATGTGCTTGTTGGCCATTCGTGTATCTTCTTTGGAGAAATGTCTATTCAAGTCCATTGCCTATTTTTGAATAGGGTTATTTGATTTTTTTTTTTTTTTTGGCTCAGTTTTACGAGTTCTCTATATATTCTAGATATTAATTGCTTATTAAATATGATTTGCAAATGTTTTCTCCTATTGGGGGTATAGCCTTTTTACTCTATTGATAGTGTCGTTTGATACATAAAATATTTAAATTTTCATGAAGTCCAACTTGCGTTTTTTTTTTCTTTTATTACTCAGACCTTTGGTGTCATACCCAAGAAATCGCCAAATCCATTGTTGTGATACTTCTGTCTTTGTTTTCTTCTTCTTCTTCTTTTTTAAAAGATTTTATTTATTCATTTGAGAGAGAGGGACAGAGAGAACACACAAGCAGGGGGAGAGGCAGAGGGAGAGGGAGAAGCAGGCTCCCCACTGAGCCAGCTGGGAGCCCGATGTGGAGCTTGATCCCAGGACTCGGAGATCAAGACCTGAGCTGAAGGCAGACGCCCAACCATCTGAGCCACCCAGGCTCCCCTGTCCTTGTTTTCTTCTAAGAGTTTTATTGTTTTAGGTCTTATATTTAGGTCCTTGATCCATTTATTTTTATTTAAAAATAAATTTATTTTTTAAGATTTTTTTTTTTTAAGTAGGCTCCACACCTAGCATGGTGCCCAACATGGGGCTTGAACTCATGACCCTGAGATCAAGACCTAAGCTGAGATCAAAAGTTGGACGTCTAACTGACTGAGCCACCCAGGCACCCTTTAGAGATTTTATTTTCAAGTAATCTCTACATCCAATGTGGGGCTTGACCTTACAACCCCGAGATCAAGAGTCGCATGCCCTACCAACTGAGCCAGCCAGGCACCCCAAGTCCTTGATCCATTTTAAGTTAATTTTTGTACACAGTGTTAGGTAAGGGTCCAACTCCATTCTTTTGCATAGGGAATTCCAGTTTTCCCAGCGTAATTTGTTGACCAGACCATCTTTTGCCCATTGAATGGCCTTTGGCACTCCTGCTGAAAGTAATTTGATCAAATATGCATGGATTTATTATGGGGCTCTCTATTCTTTTCCATTGGTTTGCTTATCTGTCTTTATGCCAATACCACATTGTTTTGATTAAGGTAGCCATTTAGTAAGTTCTGAAATCAGGAAGTGTGACTCCTCCAATCAATGTCCTTTGAGATTCCATATGAATTTTAGGATGGGTTTTTCTATTTCTGTAAAAAACATCATTGGGACTTTGATAGGGTTTGCCTAGACTCTGTAGAATGCTTTGGGTAGTACTGACATTTTAACAATATTAAGTTTTCCAATCCATGGACATGAGATCAGTTTCCATTTATGTCCTTTAAAATTTCTTGCAGCAATGTTTATAGTTTCCACTGTACAAGTCTTTCACCTCCTTGGTTAAATCACTAATTATTTTATGTTGTACTGCTACTGTTAAGTGGAATCGTTTTTTAATTTCCTTGTCAGATTGTTCACTGCTCATGTATAGAAATTTAACTGATTTTTCTGTTGATTTTTTCCTGATACTTTGCTGAATTCATTTATTATATCTTTTTTTGGTCAAATCTTTAGAATTTTCTACATATAAGATCCTATCATCTGTAGTTTCCTTCCTTCCTTTCTTCTTTTTCCTCTCCTCTCATTCCCTTTCCTCTCCCCCCCCCCCCCTTTCATCTTTGTCTGGTTTTGGCATCAGGGTAATGCTGGCCCTGTAGAATATATTTGGAAGTTTTCCTACCTCTCCCATTTTTTGGAATAGTTGAAAAATAGGTATTAACTCTTCTTTAAATGTTCGGTAGAATTCACCTATGAATCCATCTGGTCCTCAACTTTTGTTTGTTGGGAGGTTTTTGATTACCAACTCAAATTCATTACTAGTAATTGGTCTGTTCAGATTTTCTATTTCTTCATGATTTAGTTTTGAAAAATTATACGTTTCTAGGAATTTATTCATTTCTTCCAGGTTGTCCAATTTGTTGGCATGATTTTTGTAGTATTCCCTTATAATCTTTCATATTTCTATAATGTCAGGTTTTACTTCTCTTTTGTTTCTGATTTTATTTATTTGGGTCCTTTCTCTTTTTTTCTTGATAAATATGGCTAAGGGCTTACCAATTTTATATTTTCAAAGAACCAGCTCTTGGTTTCATTGATTTTTTTCTATTGTTTTGATGAGGTAGTACCTCCTATTCCTAGTTTGCTGAGTGTGTTTGTGTTTTATTATAAAAGGGTGCTGAATTTCATCAAATGCTTTTTCTGCATCATCTGAGATTATTATGTGTTTTTTTTCCTTCATTCTGTTGATGTGGTTTATTACACTGATTTTTATTTGTTGAACAGTCTTTGCAATTCAGGAATAAATCCCATTTGGTCACTGTGTATAATCCTTTAAAAATACTCCTGAATTCTGTTTGCTAGTATTTTGTTGAGGGGTTTTTCATCAATGTTCACCGAGGACAATAGTCACCTATAATTGTCTTGTAGTGTCTTTGTCTGACTTTGGTGTCAGGGTTATTAATGTTGGCCTCATAGAATGCGTTAGGAAGAGTTGCTTCCTCTCCAATTTTTGGGAAAGTATGAGAAATGAAATCACCAGGTTCAGGGCTTTATTTTGTTGGGAATTTTCTTTTTCTTTAAGATTTTATTTATTTCTTTGACAGAGAGAGAGAGATCACAAGTAGGCAGAGCGGCAGGCAGAGGGAGAAACAGGCTCTCTGCTGAGCAGGGAGCCCAATGTGGGACTCGATCCCAGAGCCCTGGGATCATGACCTGAGCCGAAGGCAGACGCTTAACCAAGTGAGCCACCCAGGTGTCCCTACAATAATACTTTAAAAGATTTATTTATTTGAGAGAGAGAAAGAGAGAGTGCCCGTGTGCGAGCAGGAGGAGGGGCAGAGGAAGAGGGGGAGAGAGAGAATCCTCAAGCAGACTCCCCACTGAGCACGGAGCCCAACATGGGGCTGGACCTCAGGACCCTGAGATCATGACCTAAGCCGAGGTTGGATGCTTAACCTACTGACCCACCCAGGCGCCCCTATAATAATACTTTTTATATTGCCAAGGCATCTACCTTTACTGAGATGTTTATTTCTCCATATGGCTTCGAGTTACTGTCTAGTGTCCTTTCATCTCATCCTGCCAGACTCCCTTGAGCATTTCCGGCAGGGCAAGTCTACTGGTTGCAAAGTCCTTCAGCTTTTGTTTATCTGGGAATGTCTTAGTTTCTTCCTCACTTTTGAAGGAAAGTTTTGCCTAGAGTATTCTTGGTTGACAGATTTTTTTATTTTAGCACTCTGAATATGTCAGCCCACTGTCTTCTGTCCTCCATAGTTTCTGATGAGAAATCTGCTTATGTCCTCACTGAGGGATGATCCCTGTGGTTTTCAAGATTCTCTCTTGGTCTCTGGCTTTTGGGAAAGATTGACTATAATGTGTCTTGGTGTGGATCTTTGCATTCCTCTTACTTGGAGTTTGTTGAGCTTCTTGGATGTTTATATTCATGTCTTTCATCAAATTTTGGAAGTTTTCAACCATTATTTCTTCAAATATTCTCTGTGCCTTCTGTCTTTCTGACACTTCCATGATGCAAATGTTGGTCTGCTTGATGCTGCCCTACAAGCCCCTTAGGCTCTATTCACTTTTCTTCCATCTTTTTTCTTTGTGTTCCTCAGACTTGATCAATTCTATTGTCTTGTCTTCAGTTTGCTGATTCTCTCTTCTGCTTGTTCAGATCTGCCTTTGAATCCATGTGGTGATTTTTCATTTCACTTATTGTACCTTTTAGTTCCAGAATTTCTTGTTGGCATCTTTTTAGGTTATCTCTTTAATATTTCCACTTGTTAATACGTTGCTTTCTTTACCTTCTCCACATATACCTGTAGTTCTCTGAGTATCTTTAAAACAAGTGTTTTAAAGATTTGTTTAGCAGATGTGGCATTAGGTCTTTTTCATGAACAGTCTGTTGATTTAATTTTTTCTTTGAATGGGCCATACTTTCTTATTTCTTTGTATGATTTGTGATTTTTTTTTGCTGAACACTGGACATTTGAATCTAATAATGTGGTAACTCTGAAAATCACATCCTCTTCTTTCCCCAGAGTCTGCTGTCTTTGTTACTATTCTTATTTTTATTTTTTAAAATTAATTGTTGTAGGCTGTCTCTGTGCTGAGAATCAGCCTGAGATATAAACTTAACAGTCTTCTCCCTGGGATGTGCAGTCACGTTCTAATTTTTTGTATATGCAGTTGTTTTTGAACATCTTAGCCTTTAATGTCTGGCTCTAAAAGGAGAAAAAGTGAAAAATAGAGGGACAGGGAGAAGGGCACTGGCCATTTAAACTCCCTGGAGGTCACTTCAGCTGGAGGAGGAAGGGCTTGGAACAGTGTGGAGAGGTGCCTCCTAAACCAGTACTAGCAAATAGCTATCAGAGTGCAGAGCCCCCATGTTTGGAGGGCAGGGTCCTTTTGCCCACCCTGCTCCTGCATGCTATGCACAAGCTCCTCAAGGAGTATGTGCTAAGCTGCCTATCAAGTGGTCTGCATTGAGGATGGGTAGCTGCTAGAGTGCTAAGAGTTGAAATTGACCAAATTAACTGCAATTTAACCTCCTAGTCTTCCCTGAAAGTTACAAGCTTTCAACAGACTGAAAAATTCCAAGATAACAGTTAAAATCCATGTATAACTTTTGAGTCTCTCACAACTTAACTAGTAATAGCCAGCTGCGGACTGGAAACCTTATATGTATTACATATATATATATATCATTCTTACAATAAAGTAAGCTAGAGAAAATGTTATTAAGAATATTGTAAAGAAGAGGGCGCCCGGGTGGCTCAGTTGGTTAAGCGACTGCCTTCGGCTCAGGTCATGATCCTGGAGTCCCGGGATCGAGTCCCGCATCGGGCTCCCTGCTCGGCGGGGAGTCTGCTTCTCCCTCTGACCCTCCCCCCTCTCATGCTCTCTCTCTATCTCATTCTCTCTCTCAAATAAATAAATAAAAACTTTTAAAAAAAAAAAAAAAAAAAAAAAGAATTTTGTAAAGAAGAAAAAACACCCTTACAGAACTGTATGGTATTAATTGAAAAAAAAAAAAACAAAAAACAACCCACACATAAATGGACCTGCACAGTTCAAACCTGTATTGTTCAAGGGTCTACCTGTGTAGTTACATCAGACAGTTTCTGCAATTTCTGTCTAGGTGGGGAGAGAAATTCCTGGTGCTTCCTACTCCAACTTCTTCCCGGAATTCTCTGCCAATCATGCTTTTTGATCTAATTTACAATGTTAACAGCTTGCCTAATATTAGACTATCCCTGCTCTCTTAGGAAGATCAATGCTTGGTTATGGTGGTTTACTTCTTTGACACATTGTTTAATTCAGCTTTCTAGGACTTTTGTATTTATGCTCATTAAACACATTTCTGTATAAGTTAATTCTGTTGTTGTTTCCAAGTTATACCAGCTTCATAAAGCAAATTATGTAGATTTCTATATTTTTTCCCATAATTTTCTATACATTGTAGTAATACATACACTGTTAAAATGCACAGGTTCTTAAAAGTTTCAAAGATACCTTATGAATTTACAGCCATTTTAGAAGTTAATTCTTTGAAAAGTTCTTCAAACTCTTGCTAGATCCACTGAAATTTTCAAGGTTCTGATGCATCTTTGGTAAAGTACACTTTCCTATCTTACCAAGGCTTTCCGTTTCATGAATACTTCCTTATAATGTTTAATCTTCTCTGTTTTAATTTATGATTTTACTTTTTCCCTGTTCTACGGATTAGATACATCAAGGGTAGGACTTGCAATTACATTTACTTTTATTGCTTTTGTACTGAGTACTAACTTTTAAATTTGCAAATCTATCCTTCTGCTTTGTGCAATTAATTTATATTTATATTATTTGCTTCTTACTGCTTTCTGTGAGTTTATTAGTTTCTGAACCTCTTTTAAAGAGAGGTCAGTTCATTTACTTTCATATTTTAAACTTTTAGCAAAGAATAAGGCTATGAATGTACCTCTAGAAGTCAACTTACATACACTGCATATGTTTTTGTATTAACATTCATACTGATTCCTATATTCACTTGTGAATTCAACAAATATTGAATCCTTCCCATGTGCCAGCACTGTTCCAGGCATTTAGGACACAGCAATGACAAAAACAAAATCTCAGTCTTTATGATGCTTGCAGCAAAGAGAGACAATAAGCAAGGTAAATAATAAAAAATACAGTACATTGATATTAAGTGTTAAAAATGAAAATAAAGCAGGGATGTTGGAAAAAAGCAAAGAAGGGAGGAGGAAAGGGAATGCAATTTTCCACTGTGTAACCAGGGAGGGTCTCATGAGAAGGTGAAAGACCTAAAAGAAATGAAGAAATCCACCCTGAGTGTATGGGGGAAGGTAATGGAGAAGCATGCCGTGTGTATATGGCAGGGAGGGTTTAGATGGAGAAAGAGCCTTTCAGGCAAAAGGAATCACAGTGCAAAAGACACCAACATAGCAGCCTGGAAGGTCTGAGGAAAAGCAAGAGGCCAGTGTGCAGTGGGAGTGGAATGAGCTGGGAAGACAGCAGCAGGAGAGGCAAGTGGGAACAGAAGAGCAGTAGGAGGGCGAGAGACAGGGAGGGGCCTTGTTGGCCACCGTAAAGACTTCTGACTGTGAGCAGGGTGTGTGGTCTCTAGAGAGCTGTGAGCCTTCCACTTAGGAAGCGCTGACCTCTCTTTGACAGTGTCTGCTTTGAAGGAAATAGACCAAAGCAGGGGAAGTGGGAAGCAAGAAGACTGGTCAGGAGGCTCCAGTGAGAATCTGAATAAAAGGTGGCAGATGGGAGAAAATGTCAAGATGGCTTTAGGCCCAAGCAGCTGGAAGAACAGAGCTGCCATTCGCTGAGATGGGAAGACTGGGTGGGCAGGCTTGGGGTGAGGAGCGGTAAATACCAGGCCCTCACTCCTACCCTTCATTTGCTCACCAAATGATTTAGGGAGTATTCTTTTATTTCCAAGTGGGAGCAGGTTATTTATTTGCTCATTTGTAGATTTCTTAAGAACTCCCAAGTTTAGAACCATTAATAGTAGCAGTTACTGGCACTTAGGGAGCGTTGCCTCAGGCTTGGAGCTAAGCGCCGTCTGTGGATCATCTCAGATGCAGTCACCCCTAGCAAGTCTCTTATGAGCTCAGCCTCACAGTTGAGGAGCTTGAAGCTTAGGGAAACCGAGTCACATTCCCAAGATGTGCTAGAGGGGCATGAAGTTAGAAATGAAACCGCGATTACCCTAGCCCAGACCCTGAGGTATATGATTTCTGCTTTTGTAAACTTATTTAGATTTTCTTGGTAGTGTACAACTCGAAAAATTCTTTTAAATGCGCCAGTAACTTTTATACTTTGATCAGATTCATAGTAATGCATGGGCACTCCTCCAGTTCACACCATTCTTTCCCCTCATTTCTAAGTTTTCGTGTTATACACTTGAATTTATTCAATACATAACTCAAGTTACATCGTCACAATACAAAATTATTTTTATCAGCGTTAAAAAGACTTCTTTTTTATATGTGTATATATTCAGAAAATCACGGGTTATTTCTTGAAGGATAAACAAAAGACTGGGAATACTGGTAAGCTGAAAAGAAAAAGAGAACCAAGGAAGAAATGACTTTGTATACTTCCTCTTGCATTTATTACCCATTACAAAAAAAAAGGGGGCTTTTTTCTACTGCTTCTTTGGGAGGAGGAGGAGGGGAGGGAGTTAAAAGGATTATCTGTATTAGGTACCTAATACCTTCATGCTGACCTGCCAGGGTTTATAGAGATTATATATGGAGTTGAAATACAGCTGAGACACACATGAACACTGGGGCCCCAATGTCTCACGAGAAAAGGCAGCCGCAAGCTTTGTGAGCAAGGTAAGTAGGAAATAAAACCCTTCCACCAAAAGTTTTCACTTTTTCTTTCCTGGCTGTATAAATCCGAAGTTGAGCGAAGAAAAGTTTTGCTCACTACTGACAATTTTTTACAACAGAAGCCAAAATAATTGTTCTAAGAATACAGCGGTATTCCAAGGAGCAAATCCTAGAGCACAAGACAGAAAAAGAGCAACAGTGATCACATCCCAACAGAGATAAGGACTAAATTCTACTCTAGTCCTACGGATCTCAAAGGTTCTCACACAGGCTTTAATGCTTAGCTTGTAGGAGATCAGTTATTACCCCCAATGCCCACCCCTCCCTTTCTCTTGTTGCTGTTTCTTATCAAACATCTAGACTCCTCTGTGTGGGTACTATTCTATATCACCTGGGGATCTTGTTAAAATGCAGATGTTGATAGAGCATCTCTGTGGTGGCATGAGAGTCTGCACTCCTAACAAGCTCCCAGGGATGCACTTACGTCTCCGGCTCAAACTTTTGAGTAGCAAGAACTAGACACTTCACAAGTGTCTACTGATCTTCATAACATTATTCCCCCTCTTAGAAGAGAAATCTGAGTCCTAAAGAGATTAGGCCCCTCGGTTCACTGGAACTCTTCCTGTCAACTCCAGGCCCAGATGGACCCCACACCTGTTCTGTTGCTACCACCCTCCCCGCCACCACCCTCCCCGCCACCACCCTGGCCCAGACCCGCCACCACCCTGGCCCAGACCACCACTGCCTCCTCCTGAGATGGCGACAGACAGTCTGGTTCCTCTTCTTCCATCTGTGATTCTCACGGAAAGTTCTCCCATGTAGCTATCAAATCACCTTTGATCATTCTCCGCTAAACACCCCCTAATGCACTCCTATTACTTTTCTGTTACATTCTTCAGCTGTCTCTCTCTAAAGCAGTATGTAATTGGATTTTTAACACAACTTGATGATATTTTAACACATTTAGAGCCACTGGAATATATATTGTAGGTAGTCTTCCACTTCCTTATTCTGCTTTTATGTCTCCTCAATGTTTCTCATCTAGTCTGCTTTCTTGCCTTAAAAAATGTTTATTACTATCTTTGATGCTGATTTAGAATGCAGACATGTTACTTTGGGCGGGGGCAGTGGGAGAGGGAGAGAATCATAAGCAGGCTCCATTCCCAGGGCAGAGCCCAACATGGGGCTTGACCTCACGACCCTGAGATCACAACCTGAGCCAAAATCAAGAGTCGGACGCTTAATCGACTGAGCCACCCAGGTGCCCCAACATGTTACTTTTAATTCCAAGAGTAGGTACTATAAAGATGCATAATAAGGTGTCAAACTCAATACTGGGGTTCCTTTTGTGGAAAACTAGCATTACCGACTTCCTTCTACCCCTTTGCCAGTCTTTAACTGAACCTGGGGACAAACATGTTCTTTCCCCTTTCCACCCCATCATGTGCTTCTCCAGTTTGTAGAAGCCTCATGAACAAAAGTGCTGGGCAGAAGTGCCCAAAGATGGCAAAGGCAATGCTGGAGCTGGCTTTCTTTTACTGAAGCTTCTGGTGACAGACGGGAGGCCAATTTGAGGGTGTGGAGCAGAACCCGATGACCAGTAGGATACTGTGATTTTCTATGATTTTTCTCTCTTGTTTGCCTATGATAACTCAAAGGGAACTAATAAAATACCCCTGGTTGGCTACATACCCACTGCTAAGCTTGCTTTGTTTTCAGTAATAATGATTACCTTCATGGGTGTCAAATGAGTAGCCAGCCTAGCTTCCTACCTGACAGCTTTTCCTCCACAGAGATGCAAGGGTTAAAATATTTTTTCCTTCAAATTTTTATCTAAATTCTGTTTAGTTAACATATAATGTAATATTGGTTTCAGGAGATTTTAGTGATGCATCACTCACATATAACACTCAGTGCTCATCATAACCAGTGCCCCCCTTAAAGTCCATCACCCATCTAGCCCATCCCCCCACCCACCTCCCTCCGTCAACCCTCAAGTTTGTTCTCTGCCATTAAGAGTCTCTTATGGGGGGGGCACCTGGGTGGCTCAGTCGTTAGGCGTCTGCCTGTGGCTCAGGTCATGATCCCGGGGTCCTGGGATCGAGGCCCGCATCGGGCTCCCTGCTCCACGGGAAGCCTGCTTCTCCCTCTCCCACTCCCCCGGCTTGTGTTCCCTCTCTCGCTATCTCTCTCTCTGTCAAATAAATAAATTAAAAAAAAGAGTCTCTTATGGGGGCGCCTGGGTGGCTCAGTTGGTTAAGCGACTGCCTTCGGCTCAGGTCATGATCCTGGAGTCCCGGGATCGAGTCCCGCATCGGGCTCCCTGCTCGGCGGGGAGTCTGCTTCTCCCTCTGACCCTCCTCCCTCTCACGCTCTCTGTCTCTCATTCTCTCTCTCTCAAATAAATAAATAAAAAATTTAAAAAAAAAAAAGAGTCTCTTATGGTTTGCTTCCCTCTCTTTTTTCTTTGCATGTATTCATTTGTTTTGTTTCTTAAATTCCACATATGAGTGAAATCATATGGTATCCCGTCCTTCTCTGACCTATTTCACTTAGCATAATACACTGTAGCTTCATTCACATTGCATATGGCAAGACTGTAGTCTTCTGATGGCTGAGTAATATTCCACTATGTATATATACCACATCTTCCTCATCCATTCATCAGTCGATGGACATCTGGGCTCTTTCCATAGTTCGGCTATTGTTGATAATACTGCTATAAACGTCAGGGTACATGTGCCCCTTCGAGTCTGTATTTTTGTATCCTTTGGGTAAATACCTAGTAGTGCAAATGTTGGGTCATGGGGTAGTTCTATTTTTAACTTTTTGAGGAACCTCCATACTGTTTTCCAGAGTGGCTGCATGAGTTTGCATTCCCACCAACAGTGTAAGAGAATTCCCCTTTCTCCGCATCCTCGCCAACACCTGTTGTTTCCTGACTTGTTAATTTTAGCCATTCTGACAGGTGTGAGGTGGTATCTCACTGTGGTTTTGATTTGTATTTCATAAGGGTTAAAATATTAATACACAACAAAGAGCAAGCAGAAAAACATTTTAAAGTATCTCCCCAAAACATTAAAAGTCTTCTAAAAAAAAGATGAAATGTATCAGAGGACACTGAAAGTTTATAAAAGGTCAACTGAAAAGGTAAAAGGCAGAACAGGTGGAAAATGCATGTTGTGTATCATTTTTGCTGAAGTGCCACATGCAACCCGAATATGTAAGATGAGAGAATAAAAATTTCAAACTTCATAATTTTTAACTTCAGGATCTACAGCTTCCACATTTTTCTGTTAGATTAGAGGTCAGGAGTTACTACGGCTGTCATTCTGCTTCGCTGTCCTTCTTGAGGAGCCCAGAGGCAGGGGCCATCTGTTTAATCTCCCCCGTATGCACTTGGCTAAGCACGGCACTTGGCACACAGTGCATGCGCTTCAAACACATTGGCAGGTGACAGAAGGGGACTGCGTGTGTACAAGACATCATTTGGGGACCTCTCTGCAACAAGGAGCCCTCTGTCTAGTCTGGCCCAAGTCTGCCCTTAATTCAGCTCTGAAAGGACTATCACAGCCATTTTGAATACATTTAGGGAGAAAAGTTCATGATGACAGGCTTGGGAGGCAGTCTGGACAGATGAAGCAGCAGACCTGAAAGGTAATCTAAGGGTCTTAAATGCAAATGAAGTGAGTGGGAACAGTCTGTCCCACTGGCTTTGCACTTAGGAACCACGTAAGGAGCACACTTCAGACACGTGTCATCTTCCCTCAAGTACGAGTGGTTTTTAAGAATTGCACTGGGCAGAAAAGGGGATCAAACTCTGTCTCTGCTCTGTCATTGGCAGAGCAGAAAATAATAAGCAGAAGACTTACATGTGCTAGAAGTTTCTGTCCCCGATGATCAAAGATTATAGATGGGAACACTGCTGTCATTAAAGTAACAATATGAACTGCCTACCAACAGGGCAAGCTATAAAAAATGCCCTTCCTTTTGCATTGCACTCTGTGTGAAGTGTGTCATCTATCTGTAGTAGCTAAGGATATTAAATGTTTTTATGAGGGGGAAAAAAACCCTCACATTTTCAAATGGCAGGAAAAAAATTAAACTCCCAATTTTATATGGTAGAACATTCTAGATGTATGTACCTTATATGAACTGAGTGATGCAAATCATACAGAATAGCAATTGAGTTGTCATAGAAAAGGAAAGATTGGAATCAAAGTTAGAAAGAATTATCAGAGTAAGAATGACAGAGTAAGACACAGAAGCAGAAAATCAGAAAGACAGACACATGGAACTTTCTGGAAAAAATATTTCTGGTTAGCAAGGAGGAACTCCATGCTGTGAGGCCGTAATCTCAAAACCACACCTCCTCCCTCGCCCTAATTATTTAAAAAATAATAAAATTATTTTTTTAAATAAGTGTTAGTCACATTAATCAGTATTAAAGGAAACCATTTTAAAAGAAAACAAACCACATTAACACCACAGATGTCATAATTGCTTATTCTCTCGCATCTCTCTCTGTGCGTGTGTGATTACACAGTCAGAATCCACACTCTAAATAACACACCACCGACCGCCCTCCTCCCTAAACACAGCTTTATTCTTGTCTTGCCACAGTTACGTGGCCTTGATCTTCACTATTAACTCTGGTGACCACATAATATCCCATAAAGAAGAGAGGCCATAATTGAATCTTCTTCTTGGTGGTCCCTTTAGCCCCCCCTTCCCTACATTCATCTCGTGCACACCAAATTCAGCTGAGACCACCACTCAGGGTTTCCTGAAATCCAGCCCCTGGTATCCTCCAGACCCACAGCCCTGCTTTAGCCAAGGTTTTTATGTTTTTTTTCCTATTGCTCTAAAAGTTCTTTTCTTCTTCCAGTTTTATGGAGGTGTAATTGACACAGAGCATTGTATAAGTTTAAGATATAAACATAATGATTTGATACACATGTTTATATTGCAAAATGATCACTACAATAAGTTACTTAACATCCACCACCTTGCATGGTTGCATCTTTTTTTCTTTGTGATGAGAACTTTTAAGATCTACCCTCTTAGCAGCTTCCAAATAGCAATAAAGTATTGACTATAGTCACCATGCTGTGCATTACATCCCCAGACTGTATTTACTTTATTACTGGAAGTTTATACATTTTAACCCTCTTCCCCAACCCCCTCTTTCTACAAGTTCTTAAAGGGCAGCAGTGAGGATATCTTGGTCCTACCTCTCTTCCTGTATGAACACAGTGGAGGCTGCCCGTTAGCTCATGTTTTCTGAATAAAGGAAGGAAGTCTATCTTTCCCCTCTACCCAGGAGGATGTATCCATGGGCCCTGCCAGTTAGCATGATGTGGGAAGATTTGGGGGGGGGCCTACAGCATTTAGGGAGCTCTGACGTTCTCCAGTTACATTTTGGCTACCTCCGTATATAAAGACGAACTAAAACGAGGAGTGCTTTTCTTAATCTGATTCCATTTTGCAGATAAAGTGCCTACCTGGACTCAGAAAGGACAGGGGCCCACTGTGATCTCAGAGACCTTGGGCCTCCTAACACCCTGTACAGGTGCCTCTTTTTGTTCCCCAAACCACAGCTTCTCCAACACCCCTCAGCTAGCTCAAGGCCCAAATGAGCTAATGGGAGGCCTTGGGCCTCAGCCTTTGTTTCTTCTGGGAGCCCTACCTTTGAACTTCAATTGCATACCCAGTTTGTCGGTCTCTTCCCCCGGGTCTTGCTCCAACCTGTATCAGCCCCCTAAAGCCACGATGCTGCCACAGTCCTCCCTGTGCCCCAGTTAGGAGCCATCTCTACAATGTGTAGCTCTGCTCTTCTTCACTCAGCCACACTGGACTGGGATGCTGGTCCCAGGTGGAACACCGCTGTGTGCCCCTCTGCAAACCAGGATATGAGCCGCTACCCTCCCCCTGTCCTCCTGTGCATGAGTATGGATTCTCTAAGACCTGCCGCTTTTTCTTCTTCACGAACAAGCAAAGCTCACCAGAATCCACTTCCCCTCCCCCAGGCCAACAGAAGAGAGATGGAGCCACCCCAGCAAATCCACAAACACGTGTGTTTTCCTGAGCACTGAGCAGTCTATTCCTGGGCGTAATATTTATCCTGTGAACCCACCACATAATGTTAGTTCACTGAGTTTCTCTTCCTACGCTGCCGAGACCTGCATGGCCTTCTCCCACTGCACATCCCCAGGGGCACAGTGTCCTGAGCATTACAGGATCTCAACAACGTGCTGCAGAGGGGATGAAGCCCACCGACAGCATGAGATGGGTGTCTCCACCGGAATCACTAAAAAGCCAACAGACCCCCCCCCTTTTTTTTATGACTAGTTCTAAAGAATCAAATCAAAGGACTTACATTGCTTCCAAGCTCAGCGCTGTGACCAAATGACACAGACCTTGATCTTGCAGTGCAATTACGGAAACTGCCCAACCCCCACAGAACCCGAGCAAACCCTCTTCTCGTTCGATGCTCTGCTATATTTTGGGACTGGCGATTGCATACTGCTATAACAAATGTAAGAAAGATGGTGATGACTCACTGCAGACAGGTAGGAGCACCCAAGTCAGTGTCTCTCGACAGGTGGTCAATGACACAGCTCCAGTGTGGATGCATCATGGGAGGTCTTGGAGGAAAATGAATGGCCCCCACTTCTCTGAACGCCTCCAACCACAAGGTAGCACAGGGTCGAACCACACTCCCCGAGACGCTTAAGAGCCTGTGTTTCATCCCCAACAGCTGCTCCCTGGCGTTTCTGGTCTTTCTCCGCTGTCTACAAAGGGACAATTTTGTACTGGGGACCCTCCTACATCTATGCCACCTTCAGTAGTGTCCTGTGGGGGGGGTTGTGGTCACAGGACAGACAACAGCTGCTGGAGCTCTGCAGCTCCAGAGACCTGGGGGCGTGCTAAAGGCTGGTGGGAAAGGAAGACCACGGGAGCCTCTCTGCCCACCTCCCGGCCCCTCACTCCTCCCCCGCTCACCCCCACTTAGACATTCGTTCCCATCTACCCATACTGCAGAGAGCCTCCCACATACATGGCTTCCCCGCATCCTGACCTTTTCTGCCACAGGTCTCACCATGGTTGGTGACTAGATAGTCATTTGTACAATCACACAGGCTCTCACACACAGTTGTGCAAACTACGCAATGCAAAGCCGGTGGGTGAGGGCTGGAACCCAGGCTCGCTGCGGTGTCCCATGTCCCTGCTGCACAGCAGCTGTGCAGTATCCATGGGCTGAGTGAGCACTTCAAGCCGGCCAGGGCTCCAGGCTCTGAGGGCGGCCACAGTAAATCCTGACCCCAGGCTGACCAGTGCACTCAGCCGCCTGGTGCCTGAGATGTAAATCCTACTGAAGCAGGGCTCAGTGCGGGGACCAAAGTATACACAAGGGATTAAAACTCACAACAATCAATGCTGTTAAAGCACTTGGCAAAGCACCCAGGAGAGAAAGGCAATGAAGGGCCTGGGACAATTCCACTAAGGGGGCATTTTCCAGGCAGACAGAGGGCATGTGCAGGATCTCATGAGACGGCAGGGCTTGAGAAAGCCGGTGGCTCACACAGGGCACTGAGCAGAAGGCCATGGGGGGAGGGAGGAGGTTGTAAAGGCTTCTGAGTCCTTGGCTAAGGAGTGTGGACTTGCAGGGAGCAAAGTGAGCCAGCAGAGAACCTTAAAGCCAAAGAATAACATGACCTACGTGCTTTTTATTTTTTTTATAAAGAACTTTCTGGTGGCACTGTGGTAGACAAAGAGCTAGAAGATATCAGTGACTGCGAAACTTTCAGCAGCCATTGCTCAGGGGTAAGGGTCTGAAATAAGACCTGGTAGGATCTGATACCTATTTACTGGGTGTGGTTGGTAACGGAACTGAGGACCCCAGGCAGGGTGCACCGAGATGCAGAAAAGAGGCAGGAGGAGGAAAGATGGCACGTGGGGGACATAGAGCGTTCTCATTTGGAAATACTGAGACCACATAGACATTCAAGGGGAATTACGTGGCAGGCAGCTGGGAGCTCCACCTGCTCACCGCATTCACCCTGATAGGAAAGGGACGGCAGACCTGACACTTGGCCAGCACCGTGGACAAAGGACATGTGGCATCTTGCATTTGTGGCCACGTGGGACATGGACTGCTTTTCCCTGCACTACAGATTGACATAGTGATAACAGAAAGAAGAAGATGAAATTTGTAAATGTTTGGCCCACTTCTCTGATTTACTGTTTCGTTCTTGGAAAAGAAAAAAAAATCAAAGGACTGACTCAAATTAATCCAGATGAAATCTAATTTTGCGCCCTCCCCAATTTTAACTGAAAATCTGCACCTCACCCTATGCTAGAGAGTACATTTGAAGCTATTCAGATATTTCCAAATACGAAAGAATAAAATCCATGTACATGTGAAAAGTCATACTATCCTGATTGAAAGTTTAAGTACAGCAACCTCTAAACTGTTAAGGAAAATCCATACTCAGATCTTTTAGTAACATTTAGAAAAATAATTAAAGATTATTCTTTTAAAAAAACTGGGGAGTATCTGGTGTAAAAGAACTAATCAACAAATGTCCATCTCTACTCCCTTTGCATCTTGAGAACAGCACGTCCTCCATGTGAACAGGAGAGAGAAAACTTTTTACACTAAATTCCCCTAATTCTTTTTTTTTTTTTTTAAAAAAACCACTTTTTTGAGTTATCCCTGACATACAAAAAGCTGAACGTATTTAATGTATACAATGTGGTCAGTTTAGAGATAAATATATATGGTGAAGTCATCACCACAATATATGCCATAAATCTATTCATTACCTCCAAATTTATTATGATGATGATAAGAACACTTAATGTAAGATCTACCCTCTTCACAAAATTTTAAGTTAACAGTGCTGTTAACTATAAACCCTAGTACACTGTATAGCACATCTCTAGGATGTAAAAACCATGGCAGGAACTGCTCCTAGAATTCTGTCTACTTGTGGTGTGCAATCAATAGAGAAAACCCCTGCCCTCCGCTCCCCAGGGGGCAACTGTGACAGACAGCAGGAGAGCAGGGTGCACGGGAGTGATGACCTCAGCACACAGTGGCCGAAGGACAGGAACTCGAATGAGCAATGCCTAACCACCCCTCTATCCCTTCCTCCGCAGGAGGTTCCCTCAAAGGGAAGGAAAACATCTCACATATAATGTCAAAAATAGGGAACCAGCCTGTGTCCCAAGGGAAGCTTGAATTCGCCCACCAGAGTCCTTGAGAGTTTTTAGATAGTTAAAGCAATTTTGTAAGAATTAAGAAACCACTACTTTTTTCTGACTCTGTGGCATCACTTTGGGTAATGTTCCCTAACTAGGCCAAATGTAACTTGTACAGAAATGTCTCCAGCCGCACTGTTTATAAGTATTCAGAATACTAGTAAATTGCATAAATACTTGTTGAATGAATGAATAAAAAACAAAACAAATGATCAGCAATGACAGAATATCTGAGCAAATCACCATTTAAAGTGGCATAATTAATATTTAGTCCAGATGCATTATAAATAACAGGGACACTATTGTTTGTACATAGAAATTTATACATGGAATGATTTTTAAGGAAAAAGAGCAAACGATATGCATATATGAACTGCATAAATATGCATAAAAGGCATACCACTATTTAGGGAAGAATACGAGGTCACAGAAATACAATCTAATAGATGCTGCACTTTTCATCAGCACAAATGCATGGTAAGGTTGATCCTCAGAACTTAAATGAATAAACATGGCCTGAATTTTTTTCTTCTAGCACATGTGGTAGCAGGGACCTTTTCAAATGCTTGCAGGGGACACAAACACTGCAGAGAGGAGAGACAAGGACAGAGGGGCGGGCTGACCTGGCGCGGGGTTCGGGGGCTGCCTGGTGTAGGACACGTTGAACGCAGGCTCCTCGATCAGCGGCGGGGGGTACATGCGCCTCCGGATAAAGAAGCCGGCTCCGCAGCAGAAGAGCACGCCCATCATCAGGAGGAACCTGAGCAAGAGCACAGTGGTGAGGTGGTGCTCAGGGCAGACAGTGGCTTGGCCCGGGCTCAAAGGCTCAAAGGCCCTAGGACTCGGGGGTCCGCGCACAGGGACTCGCGATGCAGGGGTCACAGGGGCTCAGCACCCGGCTTCTCAGGCTGGCCTTCCCCTGACATTTCTGCCAGGACATTCTTGGGTGGATGACACCTGGGCTTCTGGGTGTCAGACTTCTGGGACGCCCCTGAACAGGACTCACTCACACTGAGAAGCTAAGTGAGCTTTCTGTCTCAAAATGCTCCAAATGGTTAGCTGCCTTCAAAGGGTTGGTGCAATCCCTTCCTGTCCATGGCCCTGACCTCAACTCAAAAGTTTTAGTCAAAACGGGAGATGCCTTTTCAATCTCATCTGGATGCAAGCCGTGGCTGATCCAGCTTTGCCTCACGGTCCATGTCCCCCACTTCCCATGCTTCACCGGGAAAGCAACAAGGATAAGCACTTTTATCCTTCCTAGCAGTTTTCTCTCCATTATTACATGAATATTGACAAAGAAATTTTAAATGGTGGCCTTCTTAGAGCACACCTTAATTATAGAAAACCTACAGGACTAGAGGAAATACAGTCAATAAAAAAGCTGCCGATGTGAAATCTCTAAGTATGGCTGCCGTTCTCCTACTGTGACCTTAAAGTCTAACAAACAGCAGAGCTGACTGCTTTAATGACAGGATCTTTGTCCAACTCATCTAAGACTTCTCAGAGACTGTCATGTTGCTGGCATTTAATAAATGACAGACAAATGGATAAACGGCTTCTTCCCACCTCACATTTGCGCTGTACCTTGTCTTTCTAGAAACTAGGGAAGTCATTCTGAGAAGAGCCAAGCTGTCTGTCCTGTACATACACATAGCTGGGAAACTCTGACATTACTATGGGACTCATGGAATCTTCCAGAACCTCACCCAATATACCCACACTATGTGGGCAGCTTACTGCCTTGTGAAAGATGAACATGGAGCAGAGACGCTGCATCATGGTTAAAGGCATCTGACCACAGATAAATGAAATTTAGGAAAAAAGCAGACAATAAAGATTTTAAGAATATTAATATGATGCTAAGTGTAAGTCCATCAGTCAGTCAGTAAGTATTTACTGGACAACCTTGGAACATGGAGTAGGAAGAAAGATCAGAGGCACAAGACAGGAAATGATTCAGGAAAGGGCTGAAATTGTGGCTTTCTGACCTGTCTTCTAATTTATTATTCATTCAACAATTTTTAAGCAGCTGCTCTGCTCCCAGCACCATGTTGTGCATTATAGAGAGTAAGGTGAGTCCCTCCCCACCAGTTAAACCTGAGTTCTGGTAGAGGAGGGAAACAGCAAAACATAAAGTTACAAAATCAGTGATTTACAACTCTGGTAAGTGCTATGAAAGAAAAACGAAGGTGCAATCATAGGGGTGTGTGTGTGTGTGTGTGTGTCTGTTACATACGTAAAGTTGACCGTCTCCACCATTTTTAAGCATACAAGTCAGTGCAACAAGAGGTTTTAAACAAGGGTATGTGTTATAGTGAGGCAATCGGAAAAACTTCTTTCCCTTCAACATCTGAGCTGAGTTCTGAAGGATGGAAAGAAAGAGGCAAGCTGGAGAGGAGGAAAAGCACGTTCTGGGGGGAAAGAACAGCAACTGCGCCCCAGCAGGGAGCTGGGTGAGCAAGAGGCCCCAGGGGATGGCTGTGGGCTGCAGTGTTGGGGAGCTAAGAAATCCCTACTGCGCAGGGGCCTGGCATCTCAGCTCTGGGATGCTGGAATCACAAAGGGAACTGTTTCAGCTCTTAAAACTAATTTCCCTCGGGGGGACTCAATTATAATCTTACATTCAACAGTGGGTCCAACTGTAAGTATCTGAGCAGGAATATAAAGCACAGAGAGGCTGACTGTATATAAGGGTTTACCTTTTCAAATAACACTACCACTCACTCCCAAGAGACTCACCCCCAGGCTCCCTGGATTGGAAAATGCAGAAGCCATCTGAGATATGGGTCTGTTCCAGGAGATAAGCTGAAATGTGGATTACACTATCAAATGGAATTCTTCTTCTCCTAGCCAAATAAGAACGATATTGCACCTCAGACTTTAGACTGATGGCAAGTAAGTACAAGGCAGAGACAGAACAAAGTCACACGGCAGGAGACCAATGGCCAGCCTCGGTATCAATTATCATCAGATTCATTCCTCACTGAAATATGGGTCTGAAAGAACTTATTTTAAGAGAGAAACTGGTAAGGGACAGGGAAATGAGCTTATAGGAACAAGGAAAGAAAGAAGCAGGACCTCAGGGAAAAGGAGTGGTAGAGTAAGAAAAGCAGTTCTTTGAAGTACTAGAGATTGATTGCTGAGCAGGTTTGGGGAGCTTTCCAATGATTAAGAGAGGAAGTTTCTGCCTTTTCTATCATCAAAAGTAAGCTGGTTTGTTCAATTCAATTTGTTTTTTCCAATCTCTTTCTGCCCTCCCCCCAGCACGTGGTTCTCTCCCTGAACTACTACGCAGACCCAGGTGCATCCAGATCCCCTGAGTGGGAGCCCCCAGGAGCAGGGCTCATGCACCGTGCTAACCCTGCCAGGTTTTACTCCTTTCTAGTGTGCTTCCCAGCTCTACCAAGGGTGCTACTGGTCTAGTTTTCTAATCCCAGTGATTTCATTCAGGCTGTGCTAGTTAAAGATTACTCAAGATTTCAGAACTGGCAGGGACTTTTGAAAGCATTTTCCTCCAAAACCTTTGTTCTATGGTGAGGAGACAGACTTCCTCAAAAACAAGGTGGGACCCAGGTTGGAGGGCAGCCCTTCCTTCCCTCCACGGCCAGCTCCATATTCACATCCCCTGTCCCTCTCCCCCAAACACCTGCCCCCCCACATGAATTTCCTGCCACTCTCGCATCACACTGGCTCTTCTTATGTCTCCGTCCCATCGATGTGCTGGTCCCTTTGCACAGAACACCCTCTCTGAGACCCGGTCAGAAGCTTTGCAAGCTTTCCCCAACTTCTCTGGCATCAGAGGCTCCATTTTGCGTTTCCAGAACACTGGTTTAAAACTCTCCACACACTGGGGCGCCCGGGTGGCTCAGTCAGTTAAGCGTCTGCCTTCGGCTCAGGTCGTGATCTTGGTCCTAGGACAGAGCCCCGCATCGGGCTCCCTGCTCAGCTGGGAGTCTGCTTCTCCCTCTGCCCCTCCCCTCTGCTCATGCTCTCTTTCTCAAATAAATAAATAAAAAATCTTTAAAAAGAAATAAAACTTTCCACATATAATTACCTACTTAGACATCTGTCTCTTTTAGGAGCCTGACTACTGTAAGTGCCTCTCCATGGGGCCCTGGTGCATACCAGACACTTAATGTTTACCAAGAGAAGGAATGCATTGAGCAGAAAGAACCCAGGCATTCTTTGACTTCAGCTGGGGCACCTCAAAATTATACCTCAAGGTGTTCTCTGGCTATATCCCCACTTTAGAACCTGTTGTCAGAATATCAACACTAAGAGCTTGGCCACATCTTCTGGCATCTGGCACCCCTCACTTGATGGCAACCTGGCAAAACTTCCTATTTCAGGATTCTTGCCCCAGACGGTCCTGTCTCCTTCTACTACACAAGGCCCCATGGAGGAAAATTCTGAGGGCAAGTATGCATGAAGCTAGGCAAAGCTCTGAAAGGGCCCGCCCCCGGTCCTCCTGTCCCCCGCTTTGGTACTAGTCCACTCCACCTTAAAGTGCACCCAGAGATGTTTACATTTAGAAAATCTTAGGCTAAAAAAAATTTACCTTCTATTACAGAGTTTTAGGCACCAACATGGCACTTGGTTCAGTAGGGCTTGCCAGAAGCAGTGACATCAAGACAGGGGATGTCCAAGCCAGCTCTGAGGGAGGCCAGGCCAGGGCCAGATGTGACAGGTGAGCTGAGCCCCCAAATGCCCGATGCCCCATCAAGGAGGTAGGGACAGTGATAGGAAAGCAACCTCTCCTATCAAAGATAACGTGACATGTGGAATCCCACGTACTGGCGTCTTCCCTGATCAAATGCTCTTTTGGTTTAGGCAAACCCTCTCCCGCCCATGCCCTGCCAACCCTGAGATCTGAAGCAGTATCTCTCATCTACAGAGTCAAGTACATTTTCAGACATACCCCTAAACGGGCATCCCCTGAGGAGGGCAATGCACGGGGGGTTCCCATTAATGGAAACTGCACCCCTATCCTTCTGGGATGCTCTGTCAGCAATACTCCCTCACTCCCTCTCAAGGCAGAATTTTACAGACTTCAGACAGCTCCCGATCTCCCTCAGCAGAGCTGGAAGATCATCAGCAGGCTGTCCGTCCTGAAAGTTAAGATTCGGCTGACACAGCGTGAATGGGAACGGCCTTCAGGCAGCAGAAACGTTGTACCAAGATTCGCTAACTCCGAGTCCTTCAGACAGTCATCCTCAGTTCCATCCCGGCAACTGGCGAAGCAGCTGCTGAAGGACAACGCTGTCATCCCGCCCACCTTCCAAAAGATTAACTCCTCTTTCCCGGCCACAGCCTGTGAAAATGGGAACGAGCTTTCTGCAAACTCTGTGAGCAGAAGTGCTTGTCACGAAGCCAAGCTGAACGTAACTGTTTTCTTGACTGAGGCTGTCCCTGAGACCGAGAGCTCAGGTGAAGGTGATGTGATAATACAGAGTGTGGCAGAGCCCCTGGGGGAGGGGGTATGGGGGGGGAGAGCAAAGCATTCGAGACCAGGAAGAGTTGTGACCTACCAAAAATACCACAGCCTCTGTATGGAGAGGGCCCGCACGCAGCACCTGGAACCACAGCAGTCCTCGTAGGGGCGGCATCTGCGGGAGAGAGGGGGCAGCACAGGCGGGTCAGTGTCCGGCTTGGAAGGAATACTGAACCAGTCATGAGGTCCAGGCTGATTTCAGGGCAAAGGAAGGGACTGGCACCGTCACATCACAAACTGGCGGGACTGACTGCTGTCAGTCCGGACGCCCAAACGGGAAGTACTGAGATGGACGCAGTGAGCGTCATTCAAAGTGCTGTGTCTCCTATACATCTCCACGTGCTGGATCACAGGGGCTTCCCTCTGGTGAGGCCTGTGACCAAAGGCCAGCACGAAACCCATCAGCTCTGCAGCTGGAAGGAAGCTCAACCACAGACCCGCGTCCATGCGCCCTAGATCCTGCTCAGCGCCCGATCCCTGATGAAGGTCACGAGATGGCCCTACCACATGGCAAGTCCAGTGAGGTTAAAAGCAGAGGTTACGGAGTCAGATGACATAGGAGGGGTAGTCCTGGGCTTGCCACTTAATGGCTGTGGGGCTTCTGACAAGTTACTCAACCTCTGTGAGCCTCAGTTTCCCGTAACTGAGTTTTTGCAGTTTCCCAGTAAAGTGGGTGGGAGGCCAGGCCCCCTTTGCAGGGCCGCTTTAAGTTTTAAAGCCATCATCCTTATACAATCTGCCGACGGGACTGTCCTTGCTGCCCCTGCCCCTCCGTAGTGCCTGAGGCTGGGGGCCCTGCAGGGCACAGGCCGTGCTCAGGGGCTGTTCCTCCCCTGGAATTGCTGCCCATTCAAGGCCCTCAGGACTCAGTGCGGACTCTAAAGAGTCACGTTAGCTTCCTTTAATACTCCACCCCCGGGCGCCTAGGTGGCTCAGATGGTTAAGCGTCTGCCTTCGGCTCAGGTCATGATCCCAGGGTCCTGGGATCGAGTCCCACATCGGGCTCACAGCTCAGCGGGGAGCCTGCTTCTCCCTCTGACCCTCTCCCCTCTCATGCTGTTTCTCTCTCGCTCGCTCTCTAAAAAATAAATAAATAAAATCTTTAAAAAAAAAAAAAAAATACTCCGCCCCCCAACCTTTTTTTGGAAAAGAGAGACTACCATGAAAGCTGAAGCCCCTTGGTTCTGCACGTTGGTATTTAGACACTTTCACTACAGTGACTTGAGTCCAAGCGGTAGTAGGTGGGGAAAGGGAGCAAGGTGGGTTGTTTCTCAATAACACTACACGATCATATAGTTGTGATCTAGGTTCCTGCCAGTTTTCTTCTCTTAAAAATTTAAGTAGGAAACATTCCATGTGTATGGAGTAAGAGAGTGCTAAATCTGATTTTTTTTTTTTAAAGCATGCTTTAAAAACACAGCTTACTCTAGCTGAAATAGTTGCCAGTTCAGAAATATTTTTTTTTTCCTTTTGGAATAAAATAATACTTCAAATAAAAAAAAAATAGCTGGGAGAAATACACAGTTTGATCCAGGATCTTGGACACTGAATTTGTAGGTAATTCCAGTACAAATTAGCTTGTTGTATGAAGAAAAATGTGTAGAAGATAGCTCCCTAGGAAATATAAGTGAAGACCAGTTGAGATGGAGAGTTATGAGTTCAGTGAAACTCAGCAAAGCTGAGCTCCAATGCCGTTTCTCCTTGGTTGGCTCCCAGGGCTTGTGTCTGTGTTTTTAAACACCCAGCACCCGACTGCTGCTAAATCCTCTATCATTTCAAGGACAAACTGAGCTGAGAGACTCCTGCTGAACCACCACCACCACCACCAGAACCACGCACACACACGTTCTCCACATGATACACGTATTCACATCCAGTCCTCCCACAGCCCACAAACATGAACTTGTACGTACTAGGTAGAACTCGTTATGATTCCTATGGGATGCTCCCATAAGTTGGTGACAGAAGGTAATCTGTTTAACTTGCTTTAATCAACCAACAAACAGCAGAGCACAGAAGTGTGTGCTTAAAAATGCTGCCGGTCGAACAAAGAAGAAAAGAGACAAACAAAAAACAGACTCTTAACTACAGAGAACAAACGGGTGGTTGCCAGGGGGGAGGTAGGCAGGGGGATGGGGGGCTGGGGGGACAGGTGATGGAGATTTCGAGTACACTTACCGCGGTGAGCACTGAGTAATGCGTAGAATTGTTGAATCATTATATTATACACCCGAGACTAATATAACACCGTATATGAATTCTACTTGAATTAAACAATTTAAAAAACGCTGCTGGTTCTTACAACCTAGGCACCCATCAAAAAGCCACCAAGGTGCTACTAGGAACTTGCTGGACCCTGGGGGGTGGAACAATGAAAAGCCAGATAGAAGTCCCTGCCATGGAGGAGCTTTCTTTCTAGAAGAGAAAGACAAACAAACAAGAAAAATATGAACTGTGTTGGACAGCAATACGTCCTACTCCGGTGAAAACGAAAGTAGAAGCTGGAAGGCTGAAAGCGAGGGAGACGGGGTGGTAGGTAATACAAGTTCAAACAGGGTGTTCAGGGATGACTCACTGAGAAGGTGACACCTGAGCGGAGACCACGCAGAAATCCAGCCTGGCAATGACCTGGCCTGGCACGAGGCCCTCAGCGTTGGTGGAGGAGTGCCGGCCCTCCGGTCCTAGCGCACACACACCGTGGTTGCATTGTCGGAAAGAACGGTTAAGCACAGAATGTGAGGGGAAACGAAATGCCCAGTTCAGGGGGCTGGGGGCATCTGGGCCAGGGCTGGACCAGCAAGGACCCACTACCACCCAAACAGCACACTCTGCTCACTGAAGCACAGCACTGTCCACAGCAACTCCTTGGTGCCCTCCTCCTCAAGAATCTCAACGGTCTTGGGTGACCAGTGTGTGTGCATGTGTGTGTGTGCGTGTGCATGTTTGTGCACATCTGTGTGGAAGAAGGGGGGAGCACTCAAGGGAGAAAAAGGACTTCCTGCTTTTAGGGTAGGTGGTGTTCAAACAATTAATGGTAAACAAAGGAGATTAAACTATTTTCTATCATGAATCTGACATAATTGCTGAGGATTCTTCTCTTTACAGATTCATGATAACTGTGATGTTGTGATGGGTAGGATTCAAAGATGGCCCCAAATATCCCCACCCCTTAGAGAACACGGCCTGCATGATCCTCTCCCCTCGAGTGTGGAGGATCCCATGAATTTGATGGAATGGCCATGCCCACAAGTATGGAATGCTACATGAGGTGGTATGTAACATTAAGACTCTCCTGCTGGCTTTAAGAACTAGCTGCTGTGTGGTAAGAGGGCCATGTGGCTCGGACTGGGGGTGGTCTCCAGGAGCTGGGTGCAACCCCCAACCGGCCAGCAAGGGAACGGGGACTTCAGCCTGACAACCACAGGAACTGGATTCTGCCAGCAACCTGCCTGAACTTGCAAGGGAGAACCCCAAGCCCCAGATGAGGACACGACCCAGCCAACTCCTGATTTCAGATTCGTGAGAACCAGAGCAAAGGACCCCCTAGTGGCTGTTGTGCCTAGACTTGTGATCTATAAGATAATTATCTTATATTTATTTATAAGATTTATTTATAAGATTTATTTATTATCTGTAAGGTAATAAATATATGTAGTTTCATTCTGCTAACTTTGTAGTAGCTTATTATGTAGCAATAGAATACTAATACAAATAAGAACAAAGCTTACAGGTTATGAGAGCCCTTCTTACATTCTAGGTACCAGGTCAGGTGCTTTACCTCATTTAACACTCAGAGCATCCACACACAAGGGAAGTATTATTAGCCTCATGTTTGAAAGAAGCTCAGAAAACAAGGCATTAGGGCTATCACGCCTCCTTTCAGTCCAGGGCACTATCTGCTAAAGCCAAGAATGGACCTGGCCAGCATTTCGAGAAAGCGTTTGGCACAGACGCCGCCTCTCGGGTAATACCGAGTCTTCCATTACCAAAGGGTAACTCCTTTGTCCCCACTTGGTTTGCCTACTCTTCCTTGGCCCTGCTTTTACAAGCTGCTATGGACCGAGCCATTACAGTGACGTTGTGTGTGGTAACTATACCCATTAAGAGTGACTCCATAACCATTTAGCTCATGTGAATGAACCAAGTGGAAGAGACAAAGAGAAGGCAGAGAAGGAAGGCAGTGAAGGGATGCCTTAGAACCAGCAAGAGGCTGAGAAGATGCAGAAGGTGAAGGTGAAGTTTAATGTGGTGAGAGCCATTCCCAGAGGGCAAATCAAGCCCCGAGGAAGTGGGAGGGAAAGGAGGGATATTCAGCAAGACTACAGAAACTCAGACAATGTGAACCAAGCACTGAATCCTCAGGCAAATGGCAGTGGGTCCCCGGGACAGAGCCTACAGAGAGAAATTCAGCAACCACTCTTTCATAATGCCTGTAGGGGTTCTTCCTTTGGAACTGTATATTGACCAGAGATTCCCCAAAATGCCTCTACCGCCCTATACCAATAACTCTACAACTGGCAGATAACTTAATCATAAAAGACAGAAATAATGCAGTAAGATGTGATATTAGGTAAGAGTATGACGTTCATTTGGAAAGAATTACCAGTGGTACACAATATTATTCATCGGAACAGTGTTTTTCAACTACTGTGACCCACTAGTGGATTGTGAAATCAAGTTAGTAGGTTGTGATACCCATTTTATAAAGGTAAAGATTGATTTAAAAAAATCAGAGGGCATCACATATAAGAACCATTCTGTGAAACTGACCTTTGGCTCACATATACACCCATACAGATATGTGTGTGCTAGGTCGCAACACAGAGGGTATTTCTTCAAAGCTTCTGCTGCGTGAGCCCCCAAAGCGGACCAGCTCAAGTTTCTGTTGTGTCTAGATGAGCTTCTTTCGTCCTCCTGGTAGGTTGAGGGCAGCTTTCAGGTCCAACTAGAAGGTTACTTCCTGCTGTCAATGGTGCTGGGCTAAAACCTGTTTTTAGGTCCCCCATGACCTCTGCCTGGGTGACACTGGTCAAATGGCTGTTGCATTTTTATTCCTAATTCTACTGAAAGATGTCTTGCAATGATCAAATTCTAGAAGAGGCAACTCTCATGAAGGCCCTCTCAGTGGGAATGCCCCCGCTCACCCGCCTACTTATGAGCACCCCCTGAAGGAGGGCAGGAGGTGGCTGTGGCAGGCTGGAGGACAGAGATGGCAGATACCTACCTGCAGCTTATGAGAAATGAGACTGTTCGTCTCTCCATTGCTCTACAGCCACCATGAGGTTTCCCTTGTCCCTCCCTCTGGGCTTTGCCCCTAACTATAACAAGAGCTGCCTCGGGCACAGTTCAGAGCTGAAGGTATACTCAGGGAGTCCATCCAATTCTGGTAAATGTAAACTTGGTTAAAAAAAAAAAGGAAAGCAGGTATAGGGATAAACATTTGGTGAATGGATCATCTTTCAAGAGCTGAATTTGATAAAATGCTTCCCCTTCACAGCTATACTTACAAGCAAGCATTTGCTACTTTGAAACCTAAGCCCCTGCGGCATCCTATTTCCCAGGTTAGAAAAAAAAACGCGTAAGACATGAACCTCTATAAGCCTCTTGTCTCAAATTCTACACACACACACACACACACACACACACACACACACACACACACTCCCCTCAGCCTGAGAATCGAGATAGAAGGATAATGATTTTGAGTTCCTAATTCAAATTACTCGCTGTTGGCAAGATTCAACATCTAAGTGCTCTAGCTCTTTTCAGGATCCAAATTTGGAACACTAGCAGTAAATATTTGTTGTCAACTGATTATCTGCTTTCTTTCCTCAAAACAGAGCAAGCTTTATGCTCCCTTGTTTAGCTGAAGGCCCATTCACTCCAAGTGTACTTGTTGGCTCATCAGCAATCCTGGACTGGCTCCCAGTGTGGATGCTGATGAGTGCCAACCTCTTGAAGGAGCACGTAATTACTCATGGGGTGACACTATTACCCCCTTTCTTTCTGCTACTTTCCCCCCAGTGAACCTGCTGGCAAATGGGAGCCCTCAGAACACACCTACTGGCATTCCAAACAGCTGTGATTACAAAAGGAAAGTTAAGTGTAACACTGAGCTGAATAAAAAGTAGTAAACATCAGCAGGCAGGCCAGCACATTAAATAAGCCATCATCTGACACATCAGGTCTAGAGCTCCCAGTGCCTAAGCCTGAAATGGCACTGATGTTCCGAAAGACAGCTAAAGACTAACTAGGCTGGACGCAGAAAAAAATCAGGGTGGAGACAACAGAATGGAATTTTCCTTCTTGTTCTACTCTGTGTGCCACCTCTCAGACTTGCAGTAGAAAGGAACAAACATTACTTTTAAGTAAATCCACTCCTCAACATAACTAATTTTAAGTCCAGGACTCTAAAACACACACCACTGCTTCAAAGATGTAAAAACAGCATGTACATCAGCAGCACTGGGTTCCTGGAATTGCTTCCTGTTAGCCAGGTATTCTTCACTGTATCCCAGGATCCGAACACAAATTTCTGAGGAGGTCAGAGAAGGGGGTGTTAATTCGTAATTAAGTACATTACAGAGACAGAATGAGACTGTCCAGCCTCTCTCGTCCAGTAAGTGATAGGTGCTGACGTCCTGAGGATACATAATGTAAAAGGAAGCATGAGACTGGAGTTAGAAATGTGTCATAGCAGTGATGAAATGCAAATATGACAGGATGGCGCCCTTGGGAGTTTCAGGAGTCTGCAAAGTAATCACACACCACACCTGGCACCGTCCAGGAGGGAAGTGGGTCTGGCCACTGGACACATGTTTTCTTAGCTGTTGAGTCTGAATCTCAAGAGCAGAAAAGGGTCACATCCCAGAGTAGGGAATGCTCAATACTAATGAAGTCACAAAATCTCTGTAGGAAAGAAAAATGACCAGATGTTGATATGTTAACTCTTCCATGTGGCATAAAATGGTCATTAATACTTAAACTGATTCATGGAAAATCATCTCAGCCATCTGGTAGAACAATTAAAATTATGAGTTAAGTATTCAGGGTGGAGGTCTAGAGATGGAATTTGTGGGGTCTGTTCATTTTTTTAGTGTTCAACAGAGAACAGGGCATGGTTAACAAATGACAACTTTAGAGTTTTAAGTAACTTCCCATCAACATCATGTCATTTAAAATGCCGATCTAGCCCATCACCTGCTGGATTAAGTCTCAGTGAACCATTCCCTTCCTTTAAGTCTCTGCCAGTACAACTCATTTTCCTCATCCAACCTCAAGCTTCTTAGTATGACAGGTGATCTGGGCTCCCGAATCATATACTTCATGTTGCTTCTTACACTACTTTTATTATCATCTGTTTGCTCCCACAGAGCAAAGCACACGGCGGATGCCCGAAGAAGACTTACTGAGTCAGAATCAGGGAATGCATTCAGCATTATCGGGAACCTGTGAGAAATTGGACTCCTTAGAAAAACGAAACACAGCTCCACAATGTTTGGAGAGAACTCCAAGAGCTAAGTAAAACTCTGAGGGCACAGAGCAGAGGTCAGCTTGGTCCTCAGCATACCCGATGCCCCTGGGGTATCTCCTTGGCCCATCTCTTCAAGAGCTCTGTGCCTTACTCGCATGGAGGACGCTGGCCTCTGACCATAGGCCGCGATGGACCTTCCTTTCCACTTCCTCACACAGAGGCTGCCCACTCCCTACTGCAGGATCCTGAAAGTATATGCCTTTCATGGTTTCAGGGCATTCCTCCTCAGGTAGAATCCATGACTGGCCCTCACCGGTCCAATTCCCGCCTCACAGTGCCATCACAGAAGGAGTGGCCCTGTCAATGTCTGAAAGAATTCTCATGGCTTCCAGAGTGTTCTTCTCCAGGAGAGTGTTAAGTACAGTTTTCGTACAGTCTCCGTTTCCTATCCTCAGGAAGAATGGCCACTCACTCTCATTTTTACACTTACTGCAGCCTTAGATAGTATTAACATGTTTAGCAACCATAGAACACAGCTGAGTCATAATGACAGTCCATCAGCTAAAACTTCCAGGCTTTTTTCAGTCAGTAAGTTAGGTCTTCCCATCCTGTATTATAGCGCTACAGTGCCTAAGTACAGGATCTAAGAGTTATCTATAATTAAATTTCACGTCTGAACTCTGGTCCATTGTTTCAGTCAGTCAGGAGCTTGTGGAACCTCATTCCGTCCCTCCAAGCATTCACTATTCCTTCTAGTTTTCTGTCACTTAAATGGAAGAATCCGAGTCAAGTGTTCTTGGGACCCAGGAATCCGAGTCAAGTGTCACTACCCAGCCCATTCTGCTCCTCCTGTCCGCATCGACCCCGCAACAGATGACGTGGCATGGCAGCAGCCAATAATGCCACAGTAAGGTCAGGTGGAAGGAGAATGAGGCGTGGGCCTGCCCATGAAGTGCACTCTTTCCACACCTTAATGCTGAAATCTAGAACCAGAGATCTTCCCAAAGTCCAACAGGCTGCCTGGAATAAGAAAATCAAAGGAAGAGAAAAAAAGAAACCCACCCTGCTAAGTAAGTGATTCGTGGCCTGGCCGCATGGAATGTTGGGGGGTGGGCAGGGGCATGCACGAAAATTGAGCACCATGCAGGAGGAGTGGGAGCATGAGCATGCTCGCAGGTGCAGTACCAACCCGCCACTAAGTGGTCTTCCAATCAGCTGTCCTAGACACCAATCAGATCAGTTCACTGCCTGGATAAAAAGAAAGCGGTATTTGAATTACATACTCACTTAGAAAGGAAAGAAGGAAGAATGGATCCAAGACCTACCTCCTCTCCCTACAACCTGTGAGTATGATCGCTACAACATGACTTCCACACTGTCACTCAAATCAGTGACAAAGTATTGAGGATGGAGTGAAGGGTGAACTCCATTAGACACTTTCCTTCCATTTTGGTATTTTATTAATCTTCATTTTATAAGTACAGCTCTTGTACCAGTTACGAATCCACCTAACTGGCCTATTTATTTCGATCAGAATTCCCTTACTGTTGAGCTATTGTGTAAGAGGCTATTAAATGTCCCCATGAAACTCAGGCACACTGTCAAGTCACAGATCTCCCAGTCTTACGGTCTCTTTGAAAAAATTAGCCCAACCTCACAGGACATCAGAGGGGCAAACCCTAATTGGTTGTAAACGATCACAAAATAACCCTTTAAAAATCTCTTCTAGATGATTCTCCCGAAGCCTCCACTTTCCCATATGCCCTTTTTTAAAAATTTTATTGTATTATGTTAGTCACCATACATTACATCATTAGTTTTTGATGCAGTGTTCCATGATTCATTGTTTTCGTGTAACACCCAGTGCTCCATGCAGAACGTGCCCTCTTTAATACCCATCACCAGGCTAACCCATCGCCCCACCCCGCCATATGCCCTTTTAAAATCTCAGTTTGCTTCTTAAGTATATAGACACCCTGACTATCCCTGCCTCTTCCCTCCTAAACAAGGTCATATGTGATCTTTGTGACATTTCAGGTTTCCCACTAACCCCTGAAGCAACAGTTCCAAACACATATCAGTGAGTCACAGCCATCTCTTGCCCAAAATTGAGTCTATCATCCTAAAATCTACTACTCATCACCAATTCTACCTTCCTATAGCAATCTTTTTTATTATTTTATTATTTTCTTTTTTTTATTATGTTATGTTAGTCACCATACAATACATCATTAGTTTTTGACGTAGTGATCCACGATCCATTGTTTGCATATAACACCCAGTGCTCCATGCAGAGCGTGCCCTCCTTAATACCCATCACCAGGCTAACCCATCCCCCCACCCCCCCTCCCCTCTAGAACTCTCAGTTTGTTTCTCAGAGTCCATCATCTCTCATGGTTCGTCTCCTCCTCCGATCTGCCCCCCTTCATTTTTTCCTTCCTACTATCTTCTTTTTTTTTAATGTAATTTTTCATTTTCATTTTCATTATGAAATTTTTCATTATTTCAATTCATTAATGAAATTTTTCATTTTCAGCCTTATGAAGGCATAACATGGCAGATCATATCTGCATTTAATACGTGCAGTTTGGTGTTTGGACAATCATCACAACCAAAATAACAGACATATTCTGGTCAGTTTCAATACTAAACATCTGTGACAAAAAGACTTTTTTTTTAAAGGATGTTCATCTCTCCAATCACAGGTTTTAAACCTTTTATCTGGCTGTCAAGTCAAAAACTTCAGACTTGAGGATTAATTGATGGTTCACTCTGTCCACCTCAGCTGACTATTGGTATGTCAGCCTCTTTTCCTTCCTGATGTGATGTATTCTCCCTGACAGGCAGAGCTGTGCCCATCTGATGAGACAAGGCCCTGTTGTGATGATCTTTTAACTGTGATCTGGCTGACATACCTCATGGCAAAGTCAAACACCTCTGGGCCTTAAAGAGGAGACCACAGTGACTCTGGTGAAAACCAACTTTCAGACTTTGAGGGTCTGCCCTGTGAGTTTCTTCTCCAGAGACACATCTACATCACAAATTTAGATAAACTAGAACTGGTTGTACTTAGGGTGGCATATGGGATTTACCCAGAGAATTTTTACCTTTACTTTTACTATGGGAGAAAATACTCAGTGCTTATCCTAAGTTCTAAAATTAACAGATTAAATGGGTTGCAAAGGGCTCATTCCCTGGCCTCTGGGCCGTGAATCACTGCTGTCTCACAGCAGCCGCACCCAGAGTTGAGCAGGTAAAATGCACCACGAGGCTTTAGCTACTGCTGACCTTTGCTAACTCCAAGTTTGGAGACTCTAACCTCTTGTTTCTGGGAGAGAGATTTCTCCCTTTTTCTCCTCTCAGCAAATTGCTGATCACTTAAAATCAGTTCTGTTCAACTCTATCCTGAAAAACAAAGGATTTATTCCCAGTAGCGCTGGGTTAGCTCTCAGATCGAGAAACTAAATTCTGGCCAGAATAACGAGTTACTATGGAAAAATGAAAAACAGAAGTTCTCCTACGATCTTACAGAATTTAAATGTGGTAATAAATTTCATCTTACTGAAATACACAGGCACGGAAAATAAAAATGGAATGATATGAATTTGCCAATAAAATCTTGAAAACAGACAGATTCTAGTACCCATTAGCTCAAAAATCACGAAAGTTAGAGTCAGGCTGACACCTGGCTTACTTTCTCAGCTTTACTTTTACTTGAGTTGGTTAACTATTATTTACATGCTCAGAACTCTTAAATCTACTCTCTGCCTCTGGACTTCCTCCTGAGCTGCAAAAACAAAGCTTCTGGGATGTTCAGCAAGAACTTCAAACTCAACATGCACACAGCTGACATCCTCCACTCCTTCTTCTGCTAAATTCCTCCCTAAACCTGCTCTCTTCATGGTCTCTCTCACTGTCTGCCCAACTAGAAATCTCTGGAGTAACTGAGTCCCTTTTCCCCATATCTTCTGTGAAATCCTATTTAAGCCCACCACTGTGTTCTTTAGCTCCATCTTCACTGAGTCAGAGCTTCCATATTTTGCCCTAACTACGGCAACAACCTCCTCACTTCCTGTCTCTACCTCTTACCCCCGTACCATCATGACAGCTTTCTGAAAGACCAAGCTGATGCACTGTGCAGAAGGAAGTCTCAACCACTCAGTCCCCGTCTCAATGAGCCTCACCTTCTTCTTCCATCTTACCTCCTGACACCTGCCAGGCACCCTAAACTCTAGCCTTGTGGTTCCCCAAATATATGATGCATCTTCATACTTCCATGCCTTACAGCTTCACTATAGCCTCTGAAACTGCTCCTCACCCTTCAAAGGTCAGTTCTGTGAAGTCTTCCCTCATGCCATCCCCTCATTCTCGCCCCCACACCGTGATCCTCCCCTTGCGGGATCTCCATTTCTACAGCTCTCATCGTGTTCACTGCTGATAGCATCTGTCCTCCACACAGGACCCAGAGCTTAAGAGCAATCCTATCTCATTCCTTTAAGTACTGCCCAGGGGCCTACCATGGCTCCTGGCACATCATAAGTGGTTTTGCCTCAAGCAGAAGTGACGGTGCAGCAGAAAGGAGACTCCTTCAAACGTAAGAGCACAGTAACTAACATGAACTCAGAGTACGAAGGGCACTTCAATTACAATGTTACACCCAGTGCTAGTGAGGATGGTTGGAAACAAGTGTCTTCTATACTCTTGGCTGATTGTATCATGATCACTTTCGGGAGGTTAGTCCCGCAGTGTTCATTAAAATTATAAAATAAGCATAACCTTTGCTAACACAATTCTATTTTTGCAAAATTATCCCATGACAAACATAAGTTCTGGCATATAAAGATACAGTAGGTAAAAAGATGTTCATTGAGTAGTGGGGTACACTAAAATCCTTTCTCCAAACTCCTGGGACCAGATACGTGGAGAACTCAGAACCGTTTGGATTCACGAATGATAAGATAGGCAATACCATGTATTATATGATGCAACCAAGCAGAATCTGCATTGACATATACAAAACAACTGCTAAAATAATCAAACAAGGAGGCCATTAGACTGAGGTGGCATCAGAACCTACGTAAGCAAACCAAAATCTAAGCCGGAGTCAATTCCTGTAAATGCCTCCAGGTTAAGAACAATCACTCACAGTCAGCTAGGGTTTCCCAAATAATGCAACCACTTAAACCACAGCCAATTCAATAATTTCCTTGCTTTGCTTCTCTATAAAATCCTTGCCCCAGGCTCCTGTTGGTGGAGTGCTCCTAACTACTTCCATTATGAGACTGCCCAGTTTGAATCGATGTTTACTCAAATAAACTCTTAAGAATTCTAATATGCCTCAGTTAATCTTTTAACACACCATACTAAATGGAATTTTAAAAAGAATAGCCTTATGTCTATTCAAATCCATTTTTGCTACCAAATGAATTATTTAAAAATTTGTTTACATGGAACATTCTCTAGGATAGCTCATATGTTAGGCCACAAAACAAATCTCCATAAATTGAAGAATAGTGAAATCATAGTGCATTTCTTCTGACCACAACGGTATGAACTAGAAATCAATTATAAGAAAAAATAATAGAAAAAAACACAAACACGTGGAGAATAAACAGCATACTATTAAACAACCAGTGGGTCAATGAAGAGATCAAAGAGGAAATAAAAAATACATGGAGACAAATAAAAATGAAAATACAATGGTCCATAATCTCTGGGATGCAGTGAAAGCGATTCTGAGAGGAATTTATAGTGATGCAGGCCTCCCTCAAGAAATAAGGAAAATCTCAATCTAACCTCACACTAGGGGGAAAAAAAAGGAACAAAGCCCAAAGTCAGTAGAAGGAAGGAAATAATAAAGATCAGAGAATAAATAAATGAACTAGAAACTAAAAAGAACAACAGAAAAGATCAATGAAACCAAAAATGGGTTCTTTTGAAAAGATAAACAACATTGATACACCTTTAGCAAGATTCCTCAAGAAAAAAAAGAGAGAGGACCCAAATAAATAAAATCAGAAATGAAAGCAAAGTAACAACTGACACCACAGAAATGCAAAGCTTTATGAAAGACTACTATGAAAAATTATATGCCAACAAAGTGGACAGCCTAGAAGAAGGATAAATTCCTAGAAACATACCATCTTCCAAAACTGACATTTCAAAGAAATAGAAAATCTCAACAGACCAATACTGGTAATGAAATTGAATCAACAATCTAAAAGCTCCAACAAACAAAAGTCCAGGACCAGATGGATTCGCAGGTAAACTCTATGAAACATTTTATTCTCCTCAAGCTAGTCCAAAAAAATAAGAGGAAGGAAAGCTTCCAAATATATTCTACAAGGTCACCATTACCCTGACACCAAAACCAGACAAGGGCACTGCAAAATAAGAAAACTACAGGCCAATATTCCTGATGAACATAGATGTAAAAACTCTCAACAAAATATTAGCAAACCACAATCATTAAAAGGATCATTCACCATGATCAAGTGGGATTTATTCTGGGGATGCAAGGATGATTCAACATTCGCAAATGAATCTATGTGATATCCCACATTAACAAAATGAAGGATAAAAATCATATGATCATCTCAATACATGTAGAAAAAAAAGCATTTGACAAAATTCAAGATTTGTTCATGATAAAAACTCTCAACAAAGTGGGTTTAGAGGGAACATATCTCAACATAATAAAGGCCACATATGAAAAATCCACAACTAACATCATACTCCATGGTGAAAAACTGAGAGCTTTTCCTCTAAGATCAGGAAGAAGACAAGGATATCCGCTCTTACCACTTTTATTCAACACAGCACTGGAAATCCTAGCCACAGCAATCAGACGGGAAAAAGAAATAAAAGGCATCCAAATCAATAAGGAATAAGTAAAGAAGTTATATGTAGATATATAGAAAACCCTAATGACTCCACCCCCCCCCAAAAAAACTATTAGAAGTAATAAATAAATTCAGTAAAGTTGAAGGAATCAAAATTAATACAGAGATATGTTGCATTTCTATATGCTGATAATGAAGTAGCAGAAAGAGAAATGAAGAAAAAAATTTCATTTACAATTGCACCAAAAAGAATAAAATATCTAGGAATAAACTTAACCAAGGAAGTGAAAGACCTGTACTCTGAACTCTATAAAACACTGATGAAATAAATTAAAGACAACACACAAAAATGAAAAGTACATATAATGCTCATGAATTAGAAGAATTAATAGTGAATGTCCGTACTGCACGAAGCAATCTATAGAGTCAATGCAATCCCTGTCAAAATACCAATAATATTTTTCATAGAACTAGAATATATAATCCTAAAGTTTGTATGGAAACAAAAAAGACACAAAAAAAGTCGCCAAAATAATCACCTTTGGGGGTTAGGATTCAACATATGAATTTGCCGGGGGAGGGAAGGACACAAACATTCAGACCACAGCAGGAGTCTAGAGATCTTAAGGGTAGATAACCAGGGAAATATTTCTCCCTGCTCTGAGGACAAGAAAATGCCTCTACCTTACACCAAGAATCTTCCTTGATAAAGCCAACAATAAGAACAGAGAAAGAAGAAAAATTCTTCCTTAGAATATCTGTCCCTAGACCAGACCAGACACCTCCTCTCCCAAGGCTGCTAAGCAAAGGCTATGCTCAGCTGGCTCTATCATGGCAGAACAGCCAGGGTTCTGTAAAGGGGCACGCAGAGGAACGCACGGTGAAGGGAGTGCACCTGCTCCCTACCCCCACCAGTCCTTTCCACTCTGCACACCCCTCAAGCTCCCAGAGCTGCTGGGAAGAGAGCGGGGCACATGGGAGTCCAGGGGCACATGGAGTCCAGCCGACGTGGCAGAGAGGCAGCTCTCCAAAAGGCTTAGGATCTGACAACAGAATAGGGAGGTGTGGTGCACACCAGCACCTCCTACTCCTCAGAGGCGGCCTTGTGTTTCAGAGCCCCTGGAACTGAATCCTTCATATATGGCCTTTTTCATATATGGATTTTTCATACATGGCCTTTATTATGTTGAGATATGTTCCCTCTAAATCCACTTTGTTGAGAGTTTTTATCATGAACAAATCTTGATCAGTTCCAGGGGCTCTGAAACACAAGGCCAGGCAGGGAAGGCAGCCCAGCCTGGTCTGGCTCTGCAAAGCCTGTTTTCTGGGCTGTTGATCTGACATTGGCAAATAACACTCCACCCACTCACACCAGTAATTATTCACAACAGAGAAATGGACCCAGAGAGACACAATAAACTAGGGTAATGTGAGTGCTTTACAAGAAGCTTCAACACTCCAGTGGGAGACTCGGGACTAGGGCCTGAAAATGGCCTGGTCAAAATCAATAGGAAGGGAAGAGCAGTACTGGAAGGAACGGCCTCTACCCGAGCTGCCCAGAGCTGGGCACATACTGCTGCTCAATAAGCTGTGGCCCGTGAACTCCTGGACAGCAGGTCCTGGCTCCCTCACCTTTACTTCCCACGGTCCCTCTCCTCACTCCCTCCTCCTTTGGTGGTGGTGTGGAAATAGCAGGTACTCAACAAATGTTAGCAGAATTAACGCATGACCCTGATGGTGTCTTCTTTCATTATCTGTCATGTATCCTATCTTCCTTTTGCATTTGACCAAAACACTTTCCATCCATATGTTCCATTCCATTCTCTTCTTTGAGCTAGGCATGGTGTGGACTCCCTTGGGTCTCAGTGGGGCTGACTTCCGAGAAATTTCCCCACATTCTCTCCTTCAGTGGTACTTAGATCTGGACCCAAAGCTAAAATAAGTGAGTAAACGGAACATCTGGAATTCAGACGCTCTGCATCCCTGTTCTAGCCACGTGGCAGCCACAGATGTGACCAGTTATGCAAAAGGCCCTCGAAGAAGATACAGGCCCCGGTGAATGGCTTAACCTCTCCTGTTGCCAGTTATTTCATTTGTAAAACTAGGTAGGAATGATTTTAAGGTTTCCTTAGTTTTCTAAGAAAATATAGATAGGGGCGCCTGGGTGGCTCAGATGGTTAAGCATCTGCCTTCGGCTCGGGTCGTGGTCCCGGGGTCCTGGGATCGAGCCCCACATTGGGCTCCTGGCTCAGCAGGGAGCCTGCTTCTCCCTCTCCCTCTGCCTCTCCCCTGCTCATGCTCTCTCTCTGTATCTCTGTGTCTCAAATGAATAAATAAAATCTTTAAAAAAAAAAAAAAAAGAAAATATAGATAAATCAAGGACAACCTTTGGGGTCAAACCTTTCCCATCTGCCAGCTCTGCAGAGGGCCACTAGGCTATCTCACTTCAAAATCACTGGTGTCTAGGTTAAGAAGACACAACCCACTTCTAATCTATCCTCAATTTTCTGGAAAGAATTACTAGATTCATTTCTATTCATAAAGAACAGGAAATATGCACACCTAAATCACAAGCTTTCTCTGGCTTGTTTAAAATCACATGCAAAAAGTCATTGTCCAAATTAACATCCGTGTACCTGACTGTCGCAAAGCTTCAGCTCAGCACCTAGGACGATGCCTTAGGAACCTCAAAATGTGAAACAGTGAGTGCTCACAGGCTTCTAGATCCATCCCACTGTCTGACCATGTGATTCACATCTTCTTCCTACTGTTGTGTCAATACTAAGACCTGTGGAAGAAAGATGACTCATTCCTTTGAAAGAAAATATTCGGTGGTTTTGTATTTGGCAAGAAGGGTGGACCACTAATGAGCTATAATCCAGCCCACATCTGCAGGCTTGTTTCTGCTACAATTCATAAGCCTACTTGGTCATTCATCTTTTATTGCCTATGCTCTACATTATTTTGCACAGACAGCTGGAGGGTGTCACTGAATAAGCAGGATGAGACCTTGCAAGACTACTTAGCATAGGAAACTAGGACCCAGAAAGCTTAGGAGATTTGCCCATGATCATACAGCGACCGAATGGCAGAGGAGGACTAGAGAAGGTCTTGACTTCTAAAACATCTTCCATCCCTAAAACATCTTCCATCACTAAAGATTGGCGGTGACTCACTCTTGCCTTCTCCAAGGCTACAAATGTGCACTGAAAGCCTCCTGTGTCAGGCCCTGTGGTAGCACAGGGACACGGAAGTCAGCAAGACAGAACTCGCGTCCTCAACAGACTCCCAGTCTAGGGAGGCGACAGTGAGTCTGATGATGGTTCGAACATGGTACCAAAGGACCAGAGAAGGATAGACGCCCCTCAGCTGAAACAGAGATAAAGGATGAGAGGCCACTATCAAAAGCTTTCTGGAGGAGATCATACATATAACAAGCTTAGAAAGGGCACTGCAGAGTGAGCACTCAATCCATGTCAGCTGTTGTCATTTTTAGTCTCTGAATTATAATTAATTCCCCTGATGTCGTGGAGGGCCCTGCCTCAGCTGCAGTCTGGGAAAACTCAGGGACACACTCCGCTCTGTCTTGATCTGAGGGAGACATGGAAATGTGGGTGGATCTTGGTGACCACTGTAGAGTGAGCCAGGGCCCTCCAATGTGAGGTTCCTCCACCACTGTCAACTTTGGAGAAGGCCTTAAGGTCCCTGGCCCCACACTTGGAAACTCACCCATCTACGTGCCCATCATAGACTCGGCACTGGAACGCTTTCCACTGGCTTCTGCTTCCCAAGCTGTCTCCCACCTCCGCCCTTGAAGATACATGTCCATTCATGGATGGCGGCTGTGGGCAAGAGAGCTGCTGGGACCAGCCTCAGGCTGCAAATCTTAGCAGAAAGGATGACATTTCTTGTAGAGAGGGGAGACACTGCTCCTGATCTGTGAGCACCCCCCGCACCAACCTCTGCCCAGGAAGGGGTCAGTAATGGCCATGGCACTACCCACTCAGGCACGAAGTGCACCCTGTGCCAACCTCTGGATCCCGGAGCCAGGCTGGGAAGGGCCCTTCTGAGAATCACCAAGAGCATGCCCCACGGTGAGCCAAACTCATCCAGTCCTCCCATCCCTCTGGGGCAGCAATCCTTGTATGTTAAGTCAGGGGTCCCACCTGGTCATCTATGGACACAGACCCCCAGCCCTCTCCAGGCCATAATGCAACTACGTATTAGTGACGATACACACATTATGAACATACACAGCAGTATCTACCCTGACTGCGACTGAATACAGTAGTTATTACCACATCTACTTTATAACAGGAGAATGAAGGCCCAGAGGCCAAGTGATCTGCCGAGTTGCTCAGTGGGTGAGAGCAGGTGAGCCCAGAACTACCTCTCCTGCATTGCCTGGCTGCCCTTTGCACACTCAGGAGCACTGGGTGCACTACCTGAGACAGAAGAGCAGTTCCCAGGCACCTGACAAGGCACAAGGAACTCAGCACTGCCTGCAGCTACCTGGGCATATAAACGGAGCTCCAGGATGTGAGGCTGCCTTTAGATTAATGCCACCTTTCACTGCAGTACTTTCTGGACACTAAACAAACAGGGAGGAAAGAGTGCTCCTTCAGATCTATGTGGCCCTGTGCCGGCCACTGCCCCAGGACGTGCTCCTTGGCAAGGTCCTTCTCTTATCTTCTCATCTTGTGCCTCCTGCGGCTCACATCGAGTTCTAAGCTATGTGGACAAAGAGGGTTGAATGCACAAGTCCTTGGTAGAAGACCAATTCAAGCAGAGGGAGAATGAAAGTGAAGGAACTCGATTTGGTGAGGCCATGTGACCACCTAGCTATTTTTAATTCATACTGTTGCTAGGAGGAGATACAAGGAAGCTCTGAACCAAAGTACAAAAAAGGCACGTTTTAATTAAAGGCTTTTGAAAGGGCAGTCTGTAGATAAGAAAGAAAGGTAGTAGAATGAAGTGTAGGGCGAAAGGAAAAAAAATTTGAAACGTGTGCTTTTCCTCTGTTTGGATTTTAAAGGGACTTTTTCTTCAAAAATAAGAATATTTTATTTGTACATACATGTATGCAGGCTTCCAGCTCAACAGAGGTTAAAAAAAAAAAAAAAAAAAAAAAAAAAAAAAAAAATTGACTGAAGGGAGAAGGCAGTGAGAGAAAGATAATTTAGCATAAAGAAATCTAAACAGGCGATGGTAATTTTGTACATCTAGGTAGCTACAGTGGAAGCCCAATTATCTTAAAAAATGAGCTTCTATTAGCTTAGTACCTTTAATGTTGAAATAAAATTCAGGAACATGCAGAAAAGCAGGAAAAGTAGGAGGACCATATGGGATTTCTGGTGAGACAAATGAAATTAGATTTCAAATATAAGAGTAAAATCTCTAAAACAAGTTTGCAAACTAGATGTTCTCTCCCTAATGCATTCCACGGTAAATTATAGGCATGAAACAGAGGTATCATTTGGAATATATTTTCTGCAGGGGAAAAAACCCTGTCACAGGGTAAGAGGACAACGCCATCTTGAGTCAACATACCTTCAAGAAATTATCTATCTTGAAGACTCTCATATAAAGCACTTTACCCAGAAGAAATGAAAGGCAGAATACACCAGAAGTGTATTTTTCAAGTGAGATCTGTTAACTCATGGGTTTTAAATTTAATGTTAAAGGTGCTTCAAAAATAATGGCTCAGTCACACCTTATTATACTGCAGCTTCCAGGAGCACGAGCACCTTCCCTGTCCTACACCAGTGTCTCCCAGCAACAAACACATTGGCAGACACTCCACAAGTGCCTGGGACAGAACGAATGAAGCGCAGCCGGCTCAGTCCCTCGAGATGCTGCACACATGTCCGAATTCTTCAGTGGAGAGAATCGATCACATCCTAGGTCATAAATCAGGTCTCAACTGGTACCAAAAGACTGGGATCATTCCCTGCCTATTTTCAGACCACAATGCTTTGAAACTAGAACTCAATCACAAGAGGAAAGTCGGAAAGAGCCCAAATACTTGGAGGCTAAAGAGCATACTACTGAAGAATGAATGGGTCAACCAGGAAATTAAAGAATTAAAAAAAATTCATGGAAACCAATGAAAATGAAAGCACAACTGTTCAAAATCTTTGGGATGCAGCAAAGGCAGTCTTAAGAGGAAAGTATATAGCAAAAAAGCCTTTCTCAAGAAACAAGAAAGGTCTCAAGTACACAACCTAACCCTACACCTAAAGGAGCTGGAGAAAGAACAGCAAGTAAAGCCTAAACCCAGCAGGAGAAGAGAAATAATCAAGATCAGAGCTGAAATCAATGAAATAGAAACTAAAAGAACAGTAGAACAGATCAACGAAACTAGGGGCTGGTTCTTTGAAAGAATTAACAAGATTGATAAACCCCTGGCCAGACTTATCAAAAAGAAAAGAGAAATGACCCAAATCAACAACATCATGAATGAAAGAGGAGAGATCACAACCAACACCAAAGAAATACAAACGATTATAAGAACATATTATGAGCAACTCTATGCCAGCAAATGAGATAACCTGGAAGAAATGGATGCATTCCTAGAGATGTATCAACTACCAAAACTGAACCAGGAAGAAATAGAAAACCTGAACAGACCTATAACCACTAAGGAAATTGAAGCAGTCATCAAAAATCTCCCAACAAACAAAAGCCCAGGGCCAGATGGCTTCCCAGGGGAATTCTACCAAACATTTCAAGAAGAATTAATACCTATTCTTCTGAAACTGTTCCAAAAAATAGAAATGGAAGGAAAACTTCCAAACTCATTTTATGAGGCCACCATTACCTTGATCCCAAAACCAGACAAAGACCCCATCAAAAAGGAGAATGACAGACCAATATCCCTGATGAACATGGATGCAAAAATTCTCACCAAAATACTAGCCAATAGGATCCAACAGTACATTAAAAGGATTATTCACCACGACCAAGTGGGATTTATCCCTGGGCTCCAAGGTTGGTTCAACATCCACAAATCAATCAACGTGATACAATACATTAACAAAAGAAAGAACAAGAATCATATGATCCTCTCAATAGATGCAGAAAAAGCTTTTGACAAAGTACAGCATCCTTTCTTGATCAAAACTCTTCAGAGTCTAGGGATAGAGGGTACATACCTCAATATCATAAAAGCCATCTATGAAAAACCTACAGCGAATAACATTCTCAATGGGGAAAAACTGAGAGCTTTCCCCCTAAGGTCAGGAACGCGGCAGGGATGTCCACTATCACCACTGCTATTCAACACAGTATTAGAAGTCCTAGCCACAGCAAACAGACAACAAAAAGAAATCAAAGGCATCCAAATCAGCAAAGAAGAAGTCAAACTCTCACTCTTTGCAGATGATATGATACTTTATGTGGAAAACCCCAAAGACTCCACCCCAAAACTGCTAGAACTCATACAGGAATCCAGTCAAGTGGCAGGATATAAAATCAATGCACAGAAGTCAGTGGCATTCCTATACACCAAGACAGAAGAAAGAGAAATTAAGGAGTCGATCCCATTTACAACTGCACCCAAAACCATAAGATACCTAGGAATAAATCTAACCAAAGAGGCAAAGGATCTGTACTCAGAAAACTGTAAAATACTCATGAAAGAAATTGAGGAAGACACAAAGAAATGGAAAAACGTTCCATGCTCATGGATTGGAAGAACAAATATTGTGAAGATGTCAATGCTACCTAGAGCAATCTACACAGTCAACGCAATCCCCATCAAAATACCATCCACTTTTTTCAAAGAAATGGAACAAATAATCCTAAAATTTGTATGGAACCAGAAAAGACCCCGCATAGCCAGAGGAATGTTGAAAAAGAAAAGCAAAGCTGGCGGCATCACAATTCCGGACTTCCAGCTCTATTACAAAGCTGTCATCATCAAGACAGCATGGTACTGGCACAAAAACAGACACATAGATCAATGGAACAGAATAGAGAGCCCAGAAATGGATCCTCAACTCTATGGTCAACTCATCTTTGACAAAGCAGGAAAGAATGTCCAATGGAACAAAGACAGTCTCTTCAACAAATGGTGTTGGGAAAATTGGATAGCCACATGCAGAAGAATGAAACTGGACCATTTCCTTACACCACACACAAAAATAGTGGTTGAAAGACCTCAATGTGAGACAGGAGTCCATCAAAATCCTAAAGGAGAACACAGGCAGCAACCTCTTCGACCTCAGCCGCAGCAACTTCTTCCTAGAAACATCGCCAAAGGCAAGGGAAGCAAGGGCAAAAATGAACTATTGGGACTTCATCAAGATAAAAAGCTTTTGCAAAGCAAAGGAAACAGTCAACAAAACCAAAAGACAACCGACAGAATGGGAGAAGATATTTGCAAATGACATATCAGATAAAGGGCTAGTATCCAAAATCTATAAAGAAGTTATCAAACTCAACACCCAAAGAACAAATGATCCAATCAAGAAATGGGCAGAAGACGTGAACAGACATTTTTCCAAAGAAGACATCCAAATGGCCAACAGACACATGAAAAAGTGCTCAGCATTGCTCGGCATCGGGGAAATCCAAATCAAAACCTTAATGAGATACCACCTCACACCAGTCAGAATGGCTAAAATTAACAAGTCAGGAAATGACAGATGTTGGCGGGGATGTGGAGAAAGGGGAACCCTCCTACACTGTTGGTGGGAATGCAAGCTGGTGCAGCCACTCTGGAAAACAGTATGGAGGTTCCTCAAAAAGTTGAAGATAGAGCTACCATATGATCCAGCAATTGCACTACTGGGTATTTACCCCAAAGATACAAAAGTAGGGATCCGAAGGGGTACATGCACCCCGATGTTTATGGCAGCAATGTCCACAACAGCCAAACTGTGGAAAGAGCCAAGATGTCCATCGACAGATGAATGGATAAAGAAAAAGTGGTATATATATACAATGGAATATTATGCAGCCATCAAAAGGAATGAGATCTTGCCATTTGCAACGACGTGGATGGAACTGGAGGGTATTATGTTGAGCGAAAGAAGTCAAACAGAGAAAGACATGTATCATATGATCTCACTGATATGAGGAATTCTTAATCTCAGGAAACAAACTGAGGGTTGCTGGAGTGGGGGTTGGGGTGGGAGGGATGGGGTGTCTGGGTGATAGACACTGGGGAGGGTATGTGCTCTGGTAAGCGCTGTGAATTGTGCAAGACTGTTGAATCTCAGATCTGTACCTCTGAAACAAATAATGCAATATATGTTAAAAAAAAAAGAAGATAGCAGGAGGGGAAGAATGACGGGGGGGAAATCGGAGGGGTAGATGAACCATGAGAGACGATGGACTCTGAAAAACAAACTGAGGGTTCTAGAGGGGAGGGGGGTGGGAGGATGTGTTAGCCTGGTGATGGGTATTGAGGAGGGCACATTCTGCATGGAGCACTGGGAGTTATGCACAAACAATGAATCATGGAACACTTCATCTAAAACTAATGATGTAATGTATGGGGATTAACATAACAACAAAAAAATTTAAAAAAAAAATTCTCCGGTGGAGAGACCACATGGCACTGGCCTGGATGCTAGATCCTGACATCCAGGCTCCCAGGGAGGGTGAGCTCAAGCTGGATCCAAGTCAGCTTTACCTGTACCACCACCTGTGCCAGCCCCATGGAAACTATGATAGAGTTGGCTTTGGGGAACAAGAGTTGCTCCCCGTTCTTCCACAGACCCCAGTGCTTCTAGTTAGGGTTGTGATCTTTCTGGGCCTCTCATCTGGCCTGCAGCAAATCCGTCCTCGAGCAGCATAAGCTTGGATGGAGTAGAATACATCTAAGCCACTTCTCCTCGCTCCTCACTCATCCCCAACTGGATGGACAGCAGGGAGGAGAACCTTCATGTGGAAATACCTCACAGGGCAGCGGAGTGGAAAGCTCAGCTTGTAGAACCAACCCCGTGTGCACACAGACGAGAAGCAAACGGGCCATGGGGGTGTATATGTTTGCGTACGACTTCAGTGCTGACCACGCACACGCCCCATGCTACACACCTCGGTCAAAACTCACGTTCAGGGCGCCTGGGTGGCTCAGTCGTTAGGCGTCTGCCTTCGGCTCAGGTCATGGTCCCGGGGTCCTGGGATCGAGTCCCGCATCGGGCTCCCTGCTCGGCGGGACGCCTGCCTCTCCCTCTCCCACTCCCCCTGCTTGTGTTCCTGCTCTCGCTATCTCTCTCT